>NC_029788.2:95116166-95121947 GCF_000816755.2 Arachis ipaensis
TACTTTTAAATTTTTTTTATAACTAAATTTAATTAAGTTGGTCTAAACTCAAAAAATTTAGTTTTATCAACTTTTCATTATAGGATATTCTACATTTTTTAATATAATTATATTTTTTTTCGTGTTTCTTTTTTTTTGCGTGTTTCTTTTTCATCGTCATTCTTTTATTGCTATTATTGTTGCTTCATTTATTTTTTTTCTTCCTTTTCTTCCCAGTGGTTTTGTAGTATTATGTATTTGTTCTTCTTTTTTATTTGATTTTTGCATCTTTTATTCTTGTTAAGAGGATAAAACAAGAAGAATTATGAGAACGTAAAATAAGAAAGAGAAGATAAATAAGAAAAGAAGAGTTTTAAATTATGTAGAATTTATAAGAAAATTGCACCGAAATTTTTTAGCTGTGTCATTTTGACACCGAAATTTCTTAACTCTGACATAGGTTCTTATTAAGAGGGTGAAACAAAAATTATGAGAATGTAAGAAGAGTTTTGTTAGGAGGAGGAGGAGGAGGAGGACGACGACGACGACGATGAGTTTTGAGTTATGCAAAATGTATAAAATAAATAGCACCAAAATTTTATAAGTGTGAAGCAAAAGTTTCTCAATTTTGACACCAAAATTTTTTAATTGTGACAAAGATTCTTGTTAAGATGGTGAAATAAGAACTATAAGAATGTGAAATAATTAGAAGAAAAAGAAGAAAAAGATAATGATGATGATGACGATGAAGAAGAGGAGGAATGAGAGTTTCGAATTATGCAGAAATTATCAGAAAAATAGAACCAAAATTTTTTAATCGTGACACAGAAAATTTCTTAATTTTGACACAGAAATTTCTTAACTGTGTTATTTCCAACTAAATGATGTACTTTTCTTATCATTGAACTAGTTGGTGGTATTAAATTCATATATAAGAAGTTTAATCATTTCTGTGTTATTTACAACAAATTGATATATTTTTTGTTCTAAAACATATTTGAATATATTTTGTTGGTCGAGTGAGTTAAGGTTTTAGATTTGTGATTCTTTAAAGATTTCTTATGTCATTTACCAAACATTCCAGTGTCATTTCTAACTAAATGATGTGTTTTGTTATCATTAAATTGATTGTGTGGTATTAAACTAAAAATTTTCAAAAAGACAAGGATGAGTTTTGAGTTATGCAGAATTTAACAAAAAAATTTCAGTAAGAAACTAACAAGGGTCTAGCCAACAACAAGGCAACAGGTATTTTTGAACTGCACTCTATACTAATTAATTGTCATTAATTAGTCATTATTTAAATTTTATTTTTAAAAGATACAAATTAATGATGATTAATTACTCTTCTTACTTTAATTCACCTTTTACCATTTATTAAGCAAACCCTTATTCCTCTCTCCAAAAAAAAGCTTCGAAACTCTAGAAAAAAAATACCAAAACATAAGATAAAGAATCATCCAAATCCTAAGAAAAAAAATACAAAACATAGGAAAAATAATCATCCAAAACCAATAAAAATAATCATCAAAATTCTAAGAAAAAAAATACAAAACATCGGAAAAAAAATCATCCAAAACTAATAAAAAAATATTCGAATTTAGAAAAAAGAAACATAAAAAAGTAGTTAAAAGAATCATTCAAAATCAAATAGGAGGAGGAGAACAAGAGCCGCAGGGTGGCCGGCGACGACGTCATGTACGGCATTGCGTGGGTGATGGGGGACTCGTGGTGGCGTGTTGCGAGGAGGAAGCCACGGAGGCCGTGCATCGCAGGTGGAGGAGTCGTCATGGATCGGAGTAGTTGATTGCGCGTCACCATTAGGGACCTGGCAGTGGCTGCATCGTGACAGATGGAGAGTCGTGGGGTGCAGATTCTGCACTTTCTGGCGCGATGGATGGAGGCCGCCACGATGGTGTTTGCGGTGCATATGTGTCAGGATTATGATCCCGCGGCAGTGGAGGTGGCTATGTCCAATGAAAAAGGACGGCGGTGGGACGCGAGAAAGAGGCCGCGCAGTACGACGAAAAATTTGGCGATGGTCGGTGGGTGGCGACGCCGAAAATTGCGTGGAGACGGCGGGTTTGTGGAGGGAGAAATTTGATTGTTTCCAAGTGAATGGAAATGGATTATGTTTTTTATGAATTGTTTTTATTGTGTACTATAAATGTGATTAGGATAATTATAGATAGAATCTTTTTTGAATTTTGATGTTTAAATTTTTATTTGTTTATAAAATTTAAATTATAATAGAGTTGGCCTATGCTAGCTGGTAGGAAAGTTGTTTCCCTATACTTTTCCTAACAAAAAATAGCATCGAAATTTTTTAACCGTGACACAAGTTCTTCTTTTTTTTTTTGAAACAAATGAAGCTCGACACATGAGAGTGGAGCATAAAACAGACAGATACAAAAATAAATCTAAACACAAGGTTAACAATCCTATGTCATCTCCGGCATTGCCATCAACAATCAGTAGGATCAATACCAGTCCACTCCTTGTAGCTCAAAAACGTCCTGTTCTGTATGACATCAACAGTTACCTCTTTATTGTTAAAAATCCTGTTATTGCGTTCCAAATAACCGCAAAGAACCCAGTCAGCCACCTCTTCTGCTCCTCTTTTCTATTAGGTGTTCCATTCCAACTCTCAAACAAGCCTTTAACCGTGACACAAGTTCTTATTGAGAGGATGAAACAAGAATTATGAGAATGTGAAATAAGAAGGTTCTAAACATATTTGAATGTATTTTGTTGGGTGAGTGAGTTAAAGTTTTAGATTTGTGATTCTTTAAAGATTTCTTGTGTCATTTACCAAAATTTTTCTATGTCATTTCTAACAAAATGATGTGTTTTTTTATTACTAAATTGATTGTGTGGTATTAAACTAAAGAAGAATAACAGGAGGAGGAAGAGGAGGAGGAGGAGTTTTGAGTTATGCATAATTTAATAAAAAATAGTACCAAAACTTTTTAACCGTAACACAAAAAATTTTTTAATTTTAACACCGAAATTTCTTAACCATGACACAGTTTCTTATTAAAAAGGTGAAACAAATATTATGAGAATAAGAGAAGAAGAAGATGATGATAATGAGGAGGAGGAGGAGGAATGAGAGTTTTGAATTGTGTAGAATTTATTAGAAAAATAACACCAAAATTTTTTAACCGTGACACAAAAATTTTTTTAATTTTGACACTGAAATTTGTTAACCGCATTATTTATAATTGAATAAATTGTTAAACTAATTGTGTGATATTTAACTAAGAAGAAGAAGAAAAAGAAGACGATGCTAATGATTATGGTAATGATAACAAAGGAATAAGAGTAAAAAGAAGGGAAAAATAGAAATCAAACGAAAAAAGAAGAAGGCGGAAGAGGAAGAAGAGGAGGAGGAAGAAGATAAGGTGGTGGTGGTGACGACGAGGATGATAATGAAAAAAAAATGATGAAAAAGAAGAAGTCGTGTTGGGAATAAGTAGTATGACCACAATCCAATCAATCACGTGTCAAATAATTTGTTATTATTATTATATTAAAATGTTAATATAATAACATCCTTGATTAAATTTAGAGATTTATCATTGTGATAGTGATCACAATATTGAGAGATAAATCTTTTATAATTTAATCTAAATTGTTCTTGGTCAGAGGATTATTAAAAAGGACATTAATAATTCGGAAAGATCAATATATATATATAATGGTCTTCATTGGATGAAGATTAATAGATCTCATTTATTAAATTATATATATAGATGGTGCATATAGAGATATGACCATTGAACTGACTCATTTTGAGAATTCCTAATGGTTATAATTACCGTATATTTGTCAATAGGATATTCTCAAGATGAACACAGTAATAGAGTTTCCTTTGACCTGCGACTGTCATAGTAATTAACAATGTATTTATTATACTTTGATTCCGGACACCTAATACCCTAGGGTGCTAGTTGAATGGATATTGGGTATGATTTAAATACTTGTAGAATTAATGATTAGTCAATAAGGAATCCGTCAACTCTCGGTAAAGAGTTTGAGCTCTATGATTATAATGACTGAAATGAATAAAACCTTGGCTAAGGGGATTGAATGAATGAAGAAATGAGTTTCTTAGGTCATTCACAGCTCATTATAATAATGGTAACAAGTTAGAGTTTGACAATTAAACCATACTCTAAAGGTTAACCAAGAGCTGGAAAGATGGAAGGAATTATACTTTGTTCTTCTAAGGTTCTTAGTAAAAATATGTTACTTCGTACTATCGGGTCGTTGAGGAGTGTTGCTAGACGCCAACCTTGATTAGTAAATTTAGTATGACTAATTTACTACCCGCTTAGTATTGAACCTATGGGGTCACACACTAACGAGTGTTCTAATCTTTGCTGTAGAATTATTTAATTATTAATTTGATTTGATCAAATAAATAATTATATTAATTCAAATGGAATATTATTATATTTTTTGCTAGCACCTTATGATATGATTCATAAATTTGAAAGATTCAAGTTTAAAATAACAAGATATGATTTAAATTTGAATTGAGAATCAAAATTTAAAATCAGTAACAAATCTCATACTATATATATGTATGCCAAGAGTAGAGGAATGTGAAAGAAAGAGAGAATAACAAGAGTTTTATTCCTTTACCTCTACACACATAAATGTATGTGAGCCTAATTCTTGGAGAAGAATTTTATGGTGTGCAAAGAGTTGCAAGAGGTTTCTCAATTTAGATCAGATGTCCATTGGTCAAGGAGTTGACAACAAAGGTTGGTCTCGGTGTGGATACGCATAGCGCCTTCGTACCATCGAAGGAGAAAGTGATTTTTACTAAAGCGTCTAAAGGTATTTAGATCTGATCTATATATTATATTATTGGAATAAAGTTTAAACAAAAAATAGATCTTTAAGGATTACTTTCTTTTCTTCCACTGCGTAATATGAACACATGGTAATCCTTCAAGCCGCACAAATGTAAGTAATAAGTACGTAAAAAGAAAAAGAAGAAGAAACAAGTGCCTACAAATAAGAAAAAGACGCACACACAATATTTAGTAGAACTTGGTTAAAAATTTTATTTGGTTGTAAAATTTTTTTAAATTCTAAAATATGATTATCAATTTTTAAAAAATAACTTCACTAATAAATTAATCTTTTAAAAATTAAAATAATAGTTTATTCCTATATCTATACTTCTAAACTTTTATACTATACTACACTACAAGAAAAGAGAGCTATTTTAACATAATTTTTTTTAACAGCCATAGTTAAGTGTAAAAATTAATATATATTTTTAACAAATATTACAAATGTCAAATTTTCTATTTTTTTATTTATAATTTGATTGTAGAAAATTATTCCTCAATTTTGGGATCATACTACTCATTCTTCATCTTCAAAATCTCAGTTTATTCTTCAGTTTCAAGATCTCATCTCATTCTTTGTTAAAAATTTTTTGTTGATAATTTTTTATAGTCAATAAGTGTCAAAATAAATAGTATTTTTGACGGTTAATAAGTATCACAAAAAATATATTTTCAAATTTTTCTAACAAATTATTTTTTATGGTAAATATTTATCAAAATAAAATTTAAATTTTTTTATAATTACTTATATGTTAAAAATACTATTTTTTACAAAATTTTTATTAACATATTTTCATAGTTAAAACAGTGTCAAATTTATTTTTTTGACGAATTTTAATTATTTTTGACACATAATAATCCTTAAAAATAGTCTATATTATTGTAGTGCTATATACTATATATAATGAAAATTGAGAGGATTTTAGTGTATAAT
>NC_029788.2:95122118-95151814 GCF_000816755.2 Arachis ipaensis
TACTATTTTAGTTAAAATAAAATTTTTATTGTTATCCACATTTAATATAGAAAATAATTGAATAATACACGCGTAAATCAACTTAAAATGTTAGTGGGTATTATTAGAGAAATATTCAATCAAAATTATTTAAAAAAAAGAGTTTTGAACATGTGATGAGTGTGAGTGGGAAACACGTGAGCCAACGACGATTGGATTGGATAGGCTAACCGACGTAACCGATGTTTTACGGGTCAAAGCTCCACCTCTTTAAAGGCTAAAGAGTGAAGACTAAGGGATTGGATCCTCTCCATCACATGAATGAATTTCGGCGCTGCCAGCACATGGATATACAGTGGAAAGTGGAAACACAATTTGCGCAGCAGAACCATGAGTATACCATGCAAGTTTCGTTTCATCTAGACCAAACCACACTTTGCCAGTTTGCAACACTTGCTTTATAACTCCATATATACTTATACAGTTGCTAGGCAAAAAAATATTATTATTCAAAAAATGAATTATTTAAGTAAATAAGTATAAGTTAATATCATTGTCGATTGATGTTACATTATTTATTTTTTTATTAAAACAGTTTCACTGTTTCAATATGTTTCGAAAAGTTTTTAAGTTGACTAACCATTATTCAAAATTTGACTAAATTTGACCAAAGATATAACCGTGGATGATATAGCGATAATTTTAGGTTAATCTATAAATAGTATTTTAGACTAATATTGTAATCAGTTCTTTCTAAAAATACTCAAGTTGTGTTTAATTTTAAAAATAAAATAAGATAAGATAAAAATTTTAAAAAAAAAATTTTTCAAAAATAAATCAATTTTCCCGGCAACGGCGCCATTTTGAAGAACTGAACTTTATTCTTTATTTAGTGTTTTTATGTCATTTTTGTCAAAGAAAGACATGAAATACATTAATTTAGTGTCCAAGACACAATGTCTTTGTCCATGTCATTACAATAATATAGACTATTTTTAAGGATTATTATGTGTCAAAAAAATTAAAATTTGTCAAAAAAATAAATTTTGATACTATTTTAACTATGAAAATATGTTAATAAAAGTTTTGTCAAAAATAGTATTTTTAACATATAAGTAATTGTAAAAAAAGTTTAAATCTTATTTTGATAAATATTGGCCATAAAAAATAATTTTTTAGCAAAATTTGAGAATATATTTTTTGTGATACTTATTAACCGTCAAAAATACTATTTATTTTGACACTTATTGACCATAAAAAATTCTCAACAAAAAGGTTTTGACAAAGAATGAGATGAGATCTTGAAACTGAAGAATAAACTGAGATTTTGAAGATGAAGAATGAGTAGTATGATCCAAACTGAGAACAGTGTGATGCCAAAATTGACGGAGCTCAACGAAAAAAGGGAATAATGGAGTATGTTGAAAACAAATAAGTGTTAAAATTGAGGAATAATTTTCTGCAATCAAATTATAAATAAAAAACATAGAAAATTTGACATTTGTGATATTTGTCAAAAAGATATATTAATTTTTACACTTAACTATGGCTGTTAAAAAAAATCATGTTAAAATAGCTCTCTTTTCTTGTAGTGTGTCTTACCTGCCAATTACGATTTTATATCTCTATGTCGATGTCTCAGTGTCCTATCCATATAAACAAATGTAGTTTTAGAAATTCAAAAATATTCTTAATCTCTCTAATATCATCAAGTAAAAGTGAGAATCTGAAGTATACCATAGAGTAAAAGTGAGAATCTAAAGTAGTTACCCTAAAATATGAAATATGAACTCAAATATATACTCTATTTTTTATTTTTAATTAAAGTTTTTTATTTTTATTTTTTTCTTCATCTTTTTCTTTTTTTTTCTTTTTATGTTTTATTGTGTCTTGATTCTTTACCTGGTTTTTTTAATCTTTAAATGTTACTTCTTTAATTTATATCAATACTACAATTGAGATAATGAAACACCTATAAAAAGAGTTGTTTTTGTTCTTTAAATTAAAATTGTGTAATAAAATTCGAAAATTATTTGTTGTTATTTTTAACAATGAAACAAAAAAAGCCAGTAATAAAACAACGGTATTACTTATAAAAGATACTTAATAGTCCGATCCGAAATAATTGGTATTTTTCTCCATGAATAAATTTTAAGGTTAAATTGTTTGCATAATTAATAATAAGAATAAGTACTATTTTAATTTTTAAGATTTAGGGTCAAAATTGAATTTGTTCATAATCTTTTTTTTTTTTCAATTTAAAATTGTCATCAACATTTTATTTGATAGTAAAATTTTCCTTTTAACTTTTTAAAAATAAAAATGTTCTTGCATTTGTTCTAACTCCAATTTCATCATCCACCATCATTATCCCTTTATTCCTACCAAATACCAACAATTAAATTCAAGAACACAACATTCAACAATAATAATTCAGTATTTAAATTCAAACAATTATCAATTTCATTTGTCACTAACAACAACAGATCAGTCAAATTCAACAACAATATCAAATTTAGCAACAAAAACAACACACAACATTCATTTCTTTTTTGAAAAGAAATAAAGAAAGAAAAAATTAAGACAATGAGAGAAGAGAGATGGAGTGATGGGGGAGAATAAGAAGAAAGAAGAAGGACGAAAAGGATAGCATGGCGCCAGCTTACGGAAGAGTCGTTGCCGTCGCTGGAGAGAGTGACAAGAGAACAAGAGACAGTGAGAGACCACACGAGGCAGAGAGAGACAGTCTGCTTCCTCTTCCCTTTTTCTAGTAGCCTTAGTGATGACACTGATTGTAATGGAGGTGTTGCCTTCAAACATACTACAACGGCAGCGATGGAAGTAATTCACAACCTTTGTTGCCGGCTATTGCAGAGACGAATGCGTTTGGGCAGTTAGAGAATCTTCCTGCATCTAATGCAGCGATAAAGTCGATGACGGTGGTGGAGATGGCGGAGTACAAGAAGATCTTAAACCACCGTCGTTTTTGCTCCTACTCCCTCTCTCTATCTGCTGTGTTGACGGTGACGGTGACCCTCAACCCGCGAGCGTCGTTCCTTCTCCTCCTCTCTTCTTCTTTTTACACTAAATTCTCATTCATTCCTTTTTTTTCATTTGAATGTGTGTGTGATGGATAGTCTAGTTAAGTTCATGGAAATCAATATGATTGGGATAAGAGAGATGAGTGGTGTTCATATCCTGGCCCAACAAAAAAGCCAGGTCCAATAAAGGATAAAAGACCCAGCCCATGAGGAAGGTCTCTAGTCCAATACTCGACCTCTTTGAAGAGGTCGGATACCGACAAAGGAGCCCAGCTCTACTTGTCCAAAGTAAGTATCTGCCTCCGTAAATCTCGCCTGCAATCTCTATCTTACTAAAAGATAGATTCTAACAAACTCCTAAGATAAAGGGGACTGTTATCCATTAGAAAAGATGACACTACTCCAACAAAGGTGGTTATCAACTCTATTATAAATACACTGACACCCCTCAGGTATAATTCACGTCCTAATCTACTAAAAACCTGCCTATAGCCCGTGCTAACTTAAGCATCGGAGTCTCTTGCAGGTACCACCCCCACCTCCTCACGAGGAACTCGGACAGGCAGCACCTCAGCATCGACAAGTTGGACGCTGCCATGCAAAGGGATCTGGACCTCATATTCAGGTCCAAATCAATGTTTTAGGTTACTCTCAGAATATTGGTGCCATTGCCGGTGACCTGAAATTCATCCCATAACAATGGCAGACAACCAGCATGAAGATAGCCATACAGCGTCTGAATCTGAAGCCGAGCCCCAACCAGAGGGCAACGTCGTTATATTACCTTCACCATACCAGACACATGGTCCTCATGGGGAAGGGCTATAAGCAAACCCCCATCCGAGGCGGATTCAATCGGAAATCCGTTAGTCGGGAGAGGAAGAGCCCTCACAAACGGCCGAGAAACTGGGCCTATTTTGTGGCCAGCAAGATCGGCTAGAACAACTCGAGTATGAGGCGGAATGACAATGGGAAGTAGAATGGGAACTGCAGAGAGAAGTAAGGCAACGAAGAGAGCTAGAAGAAAAACTCTTCAAGTTAGAAGCTGACTTTCGCAATCGAAATAACCGAGTGGATCAAGAAGAAAGTCCTCTAGGTGGAGAAGACCCATTCATAGAAGAGATCATGCGAGCCAAAATTTCCAGGAACTTTAAAACACCTGACATGGACCTCTACGACGGGACGTCCGACCCAAGGCACCACCTCAGCAATTTCAAAAGCCGGATGTACCTAGCTGACGCCTTCGATGCCACCCGCTGCAAGGCCTTCCCAACCACTCTGACCAAAGCCGCCATGAAATGGTTTGACAACTTACACCCCCTACATCGATAACCTGTTTTGACAACTTGGCAAGGAAGTTTTTGACCAGGTTCTCCATCCAAAAGGATAAAACAAAACACGCATCGAGTCTGCTAGAAATCAAGCAAGAGGTCAGAGAAATCCTTTGAGACTACATGAAAGGTTCAATAAGGCATGCTTGGAGATCCAAAGCCTACCCACTGAAGCTGTGATCATGGGACTAGTTAACGGTCTCAAAGAAGGACCCTTCTCCCAGTCAATATTTAAACGGTACCTGACTTCTTTAAATGAAGTTCAGCACAGAGCAGAGAAAGACATCAACATGGAGAAAAATTTCTGACTCAGGAAACCGTTCCCACGTGCAAGCCTGCCATATCAAGCTCGGGAGAAGGAGAGGGAGCCTAAAAAGAAGGAGGAACAAAATACAGAGAAGTCTCGAAAGTACCACAATCATACTCCTCTCAGAATTTCTCTAGTGGATGTCTATAGAGAAATATGCCATACGGAGAAGCTCCAGCCTCCTCACCCAATCAAGCATAAGAAGGTAGGAAGTTAGACAGAATACTGTGAGTACCATAAGCTCTTCGGACACCCCACTAATGAATGTTACGACCTGAAAAATATCATAGAAAAGCTGGTCAAAGAAGGTCGGTTAGACAGGTACCTATCCAGCAGATCGGACGACCAGAGGAAGAGAAGGAGGGACGAAGAGGACGGATTACAAGAGCGTCCACCTCAGACCCCAGAGCGACACGTACACATGATCAATGGGAGATTCGTTGGAGGAGGGATATCAAAATCATCGCGCAAAAGGCACCTCAAAGAGGTATACCAAGTTGAGGAGGAAACTAAACTACCTGATTTACCTACCATCTCATTCACTAAAGAAGACACCGAAGGCGTAACACTCAGGAACGACGATCCCGTGGTAATAACAATGATCCTTACAAACGCTAACCTCCATAGAACCCTGATAGACCAAGGCAGTTCAGTAGACATTCTGTTCAAATTTGCTTTTGACAAGCTCGGATTTGAAGAAAATGACTTAAAAGCCTACCCAGATAGCCTGTTCGGCTTAGGGGATGCACCAATAAGACCTGTAGGATGAATTCCCCTATACACTACTTTTGGAAAGGGTACAAAATTGAAGACACTGAGCATAGATTACATCGTTGTCGACGTCAACTTGGCCTACAATGCTTTAATAGGTCAGACTACCCTAAACTGACTCGCAGCTGTTGTCTCAACACCCCATCTCTGCATGAAGTTTCCCAAAGCAAAAGGAATTTCTACCGTTAAAGGAGACCAGAGGCTATCTCGAAAATATTATAATGAAAGCCTCAATTTAAAAGGTAGCCCGGGGAGCAAGGAAGTCAACACAATTAAATTGGGTGAAGTCCAAACTCAAAAGGAGCTACGCCCCCATCCTGGGGCAAAACAGAAGAAGTACAAATCAGAGACCATCCAGACAAGACAACAAACATAGGGGATAACTTGGAGGGAAACCTAAAGGAATAACTCACCGACCTCCTAAGAGGAAATACTGACCTTTTCGCCTGTAAAACCTTAAACATGCCTGGCATAGATCTCGACGTGATGTCCCATAAACTCGCAGTATACCCGGGCTCTCGACCTATTTAGCAAAAGCGCCGGAAGCTCGGTCTAGAAAGGGCACAGGTCATGGAAGAGCAAGTACAAGCCTTGCTGGAAGCAGGATTCATAAGAGAGGTCAAATATTCATTGTGACTAGTGATGCGTGAGCATCTTATACCATTTTTCTAGTTATTTTTATATTATTTTTAGTTAGATTTTATTTACTTTTACTTGATTTTAGTGCAAAAATTACCTTTGGATGCTACTTTGAGTTTTTGTTGTGTTTTTATGGTTTTAGGTAAAATTCGGAGTAGTTTGGAGAAGCCTGGAGTAAGAAAGGAAAACACTGGCAACTCTCCCCTGGGCGCTAAACGCACACCTGGCATTCAACGCCAGTAGGGGCTAAAGACCAGAAGCATGCTCTCCCTACCTGGCGTTCAATGCCCAAATCTGGAAGTTGAACGCCAGTAGCAATCCGAATTACACTCCATTGGGCCTCCAAGTGGATTTAGCACTTATTAGTTTTATTTTATTTTTCTTTTGTAATCTTTATTTACAAATAATATCTTTTAGGTTTAACATTTATTATTAGTATATTATTTAAAGGAAAAGATCAATTAGGTTTAGGATCTTCTTCTTTTCGCACTTTTCAGAATCTTGTTTTCTCTGTAAGTTATGAGCAACTAAACCTCCTGGTTAAGGTTAGGAGCTCTGTTTATTTCTATAGATTAGAACTGTTATTCTTCTATTTTAATTAATGTTTGATTCAATTCTAAGGTGGTTTTTTCGTTCTTAATCTTATGAATCTTGGTGGAACGAGAGTATGACCCTTATTCTACATGAGCTCTTGTGATTCTCGAGAGAGCTATCTCGCTTGAGCTACAGCTTGAAAACACTTCTCCTAAATTCCTAATTACATGAACTAATTGGGATATGTGACATATATTCCTATTAGCTTTGGGTAATTAGGATTTTTGTGGCGCTAAACTGGTTTTCTGAACTTAACCCTCTAATTGAAATTGAGTGACCACGAGAGTGGCGTTTGATGAATGTTAGGGGAGATTAAATCACTAAAAGAGTAGGGTTTAATCACTTATAATTTTCCATGGAATGAATCATTCATTGTTAAAATAGTTGGTAAGACGTTTTAATCCGGAAAGATAAACATCTTTGAGACCTTAACTGTTTTCTCATCATTGTTTTACACCAAACCTTTTATTTCTTTCTTTATTACCTTGTTTTATGCATTTTCTATTACAACTCCCTTTACTGTTTGCCTGACTAAGTCCAATAGGATAACTATTGCTTGCTCAGTCCGACAATCCTCGTGCGATTGACCCTCACTCACTTGAGGTATTACTTGGATGATCCGGTGCACTTGCCGATTAAGTTGTACGAGTTCTAATTTCGCGCACCATGTTTTTGGCGCCGTTGCCGAGGATTGTTTGTGATTGACAACTACCGATTTTCTTGTTGCTTAGATTAGGTATTTTTGTTAGTCTTGTTTATTTACTTTTTTTAATTTTTGATTTTTAAATTTTATTTATTTTCTCTTAATTTTTTGTTTTAAGTTTGGTGTCCCTATATATTTTTCTTAGTTTCATTTATTTATTTGTCTTTTAGTTTTCAAATTGGTTCTTATTTATTTTTCATTAATTTCAGAAATTAAGCTTGTTGTCCCTTTAGTGTCTTCCCTTTTTATTTTCGAAATTTTTTGTGTCTTGACCTCTTAGTTTTCGAAGTTTTAATATATTTTTCTTGTTATTTTCAAAATTATTTATTTTTCTTTTAATTTTCAATTTTAATTTTATTTATTTCCAATTAATTTCTGATTTTAATTTTAGTATCTTTTAGTGTTTTTCCCTTTTATTTTTTTCGAAAATTCCAGTTTAGTTTCTCATTCTTATTTTCGAATTTTTTTTAGTTTAATAGCTTGTTTGAATTTATTTTATTTCTTATTTTTTGGATATCTCACTGGGAGCTCTTTAGACTTTGACATAGAGACTCCCACTTTTTTTTGTCTTTTGTTTGTGTATGCAGGAATAAGAAGATTCCTACTGAAGACTTTTCACATGGCATGAGAGCAGTCTTCACCAAAAGCCTAGTCATACCACACACTGTGAATTGGATCCTGTCTTTGGAACATGTTGAACTAATTCATGAGAGCATAGGGAAGAAGTTCAAAATGAGGGGTGAAGATCTGAGCCCCTATGAATTTTCGTAAAGGAGCTGGCAGTCAAGCTACTGACAGTAAAGAAGCGCTTGTTAGGAGGCAACCCAACCATACATATCCTATAGTTTACTTTCACTTTCTCTTATTCTATTTTAGTTTATTTGAGTTTGATTTCATATTAAGTTATTTTCTATTTATTTTCACAGTTTTTCTCATTTTTCTAACATTTGTGATCATGTATAGCACTCAGAACAAAAATAGAAAAGCATAGCAGGAAAAACAGCACACCCTGGAGGATACCCCCTGGTGGCGCCAAACATCAGACTGGAATTCAGCTCCCAGGGGGTGAGTAGAAGGTTGGACGTTTAACGTCCATAGGGGTGTAGTTCCAAGCCAATTTTTGATCCCCATAGGGCGTTCAACACCCATTCCTGGCGTTGAACGCCAGAAAAAAAAGAGAGAAGATCCCCCTGCTGGCGTTCAACGCCTAGGGGGGAGGCAGCATGGTGAAATTTGAATTTTGAAGCTCTTTGGCCAATGGATAAAACCCAACCACCAACCACTTCACCACCCACTCAATCTTATCCATTCTCTCTCTTCTATCACCCACTTTCCATCCACATTCATCCATCTCATCGCCCATCACGTTCCTTGATTCGCTTAACCTACCTTTCACTCCACCCAATCACATCTCATCAATCCCATCCATCTTTCTTTCCAACAACCCCATTCAAATTTAACTTTTCCCACCCATTCCCTTTCCATAACCGAACCCACCCCAACCCCTCCTATAAATACCCCTCACTTCATCCACTTTCATCACAGCTTCACTAGTCTTCCCCTCTTCTATACTGTTCACCATATATATTCCCTTTCTTCATTTTTTCCCTTTCTTCACCCCAAAGGCCGAAGCCTATACCCCATCTCCTCTATCTCCTTCTTATATTTTCTTGTCTTTTTCTTTTCTTATATTTCTATTTGCTTGGGGACGAGCAAAGTTTTTAAGTTTGGTATTGGACGCTCCGTTTTTTGCTTCTTTTATCTTACCTCCATGCCACCAAAGACCGGAGAGTCCTCAAGGAAAAGAAAAGAGAAAACCCCCACTTCCGAGCCATAGAATTTCACAAGATTCCTCTCCAAGGCCCACCAAGACCATTTTTATGATATGGTGAGGAAGAAGAAGGTGATTCTCGAGATCCCTTTCAGGTTGAAGGACAATGAGTACTCGGAGATCCTATATCAGATTCTGAGATGGGGTTGGAAAGTTCTGGCCAACCCAGTGGCGGAGGTTAGAGTATTGATGGTGCAGGAGTTCTATGCAATGCCTGGGTAATGAAAAAGCATGATAGGAGTGTGAACCCGGAGCCAAAGAATTGGTGCACCATGGTCAGAGGACACATCATGGATTTCAGACCTGAGAGTGTGAGGGTGGCGCTACAGTTGCCAGAGCCATGAGATGACCCTCATTCATACACTTGCAGGGTCAACATTGACCAAAGTTTGGATCAAGTTCTTGCTGACATCTATGTACTTGGAGCTCAGTGGAGGAGGGACGCTCAAGGTCAGCCTTACTAGCTGGGTAGGCTTGACCTTAGGCCAGTGCCAAGAATCTGGATGATATTATTGATTATCTTAGTTTAGCTCTTCTTGATTCTTGAACACAGCTTTTTCTTTTGGTGCTTTGCACCTTTTGAGCCTAGCCATGACTCTAAGCGTTTTGTTTTCCCGTATTACCACCGGATACATAAACGCCACAGGCACTTAACTGGGGAACCCTTTGGATTCGAATTTAGCTTTGCTTAAATTTCCAGTCAGGGGTGCCTAGAGTTCTTAGGCGTACTCTTTTGGTTTGGATCACGACTTTAACTGCTCAGTCTCAAACTTTTCACTTGACACTTTCACACCACAAGCATTTAGTTAGGGATAGCAACTCATTTGAGTTTTTTAGGCTGATTTTTGGCCCTCCTAACCATTGATGCTCAAAGTCTTGGATTTTTTCTCTTTTGATTTTTTTCTTTTATGAGCATATATTTTTTTCTTTTTATTTTTTTATTTTTTTCTTTTTCTGCTGCTTTTTCTTGCTTCAAGAATCAATATTTTTTATTTTTCAGAGAGTCAATAATATTTCTCTAAATCCTCTGTTCTTTCAAGAGTCAATATGCTCAATTCCAATATCAATTATGCACTGTTAGGTCATACATTCAGAAATAAATGCAAGGCCACCACATCAAAACAATTGGAATGATTTATGATATACTTAAAAATTATGCATCTCATTATTTTTTTTCAAATAATTTTCTTTTTAAGCATGGTAAGGATATAGTGGATATTTTATAACAAAAAACAGAAAATAAAACTAGGAAGAGACTACTTGTGATCATGACTTAGAAAAGAAAACAGACAGTAAAGTAAAGTACATTGAAACAGAAATAAAACAGAGAGATATAATGGGACTCAACAACCTTAGTGACGGCGGCTGCTGCTTCCTCTTGAGAGTCCAATGGAGCGTTTGATCTCCTCTATGTCACACCCTTACCTCTGCTGCTCATCCATCATCCTTCTCTGATCTTCTATCATTTCATGGAGGGTAGTGGCATGCTCAGTGTGCTCCATCCTTAGTTACTCCATGTTTGAGCTCAGCTCCCCTATTGAGGTATACAATTGATCCCAATAGTCACAGGGAGGAAAATACATCCCTTGAGGTATCTCAGAGATTTCTGGTGGAGGTGGTTACACAGGCTCTTGTTGTGGTCCTTGCGCATGCTTTCTAACATGCTCCATCCTTCTTTTCATGATGGGCTTGTCCTCCTCAATGGGGGTGTCTTCTTCTATGACAATTTTAGCTGAATTGCATAGGTGACAGATGAGATGTGGGAACGCTAGCCTTGCTTGGGTGGAGGGTTTTTTTGCCACCTTGTACAATTCTCGAGGTATCACCTCATGTACCTCCAACTCATTCCCAAGCATGATACAGTGAATCATTATTGCTCGGTCTATGGTAACCTCAGATCGGTTACTTGTAGGGATGATGGAGCGTTGGATGAACTCCAACCATTCTCTAGCTACAGGCTTGAGGTCAAGCCTACTCAGTTGGTAGGGCCTGCCGTGCCCATCTAGCCTCCATTGGACTCCCTCTACACAGATGTCAGTGAGCACTTGCTCCAACCTCTGATCAAAATTAACCCTTTTGGTGTAAGAGTGTGGGTCTCCTAGCGTTTGTGGTAGTTTGAGCGCCACTCTTACACTTTTCGGGCTAAAATCCAGGAGTGGCTCCCTCACCAGGGTGCACTAGTTCTTGGGCTGTAGGTTCACACTAGTATCATGCTTTTTGGTGACCCAAGCATTAGCGTAAAACTTTTGCACCATTAGTATTCCAACCTCTGGGATAGGATTGGTTAGTACTTCCCAATCTTTTCTCCAAATTTCTTGTTGGATTTCTGGGTACTCATCTTTTTTGAGCCTAAAAGGGACTTCGGGGATCACCCTTTTTTTAAAACAGTTTAATTATTTTGATGTGGCGGCAATACTATTGTCTTTCTGAATGAATGCTTGAACAGTGCATATTTTTGAAGTTGATTATTTATGAATATTAAAATTATTGGCTCTTGAAAGAATGAAAGGAAAAGGAGAAATATTATCTGATGATCTGAAAAATCATAAAATTGATTCTTGAAGCAAGAAAAAGCAATGAAAAGCTTGCAGAAAAAAAGAGGCGAAAAAAAAAGAGAGAAGAAAAGCAAGCAGAAAAAGCCAATACCCCTTTAAACCAAAAGGCAAGGGTGATAAAAAGGATCCAAGGCTTTGAGCATCAGTGGATAGGAGGGCCCATAGGAATAAAATCCTGGCCTAAGCGGCTAAACCAAGCTGTCCCTAACCATGTGCTTGTGGCGTGAAGGTGTCAAGTGAAAACTTGAGACTGAGCGGTTAAAGTCGATGTCCAAAGCAAAAAGAAGAGTGTGCTTAAGAACCCTGGACACCTCTAATTGGGGACTCTAGCAAAGCTGAGTCACAATCTGAAAAGGTTCACCCAGTTATCTATCTGTGGCATTTATGTATCCGGTGGTAATACTGGAAAACAAAGTGCTTAGGGCCACGGCCAAGACTCATAAAGTAGCTGTGTTCAAGAATCAACATACTTAACTAGGAGAATCAATAGCACTATCTGGATTCTGAGTTCCTATAGATGCCAATCATTCTGAACTTCAAGGGATAAAATGAGATGCCAAAACTGTTCAGAAGCAAAAAGCCAAAAGCCCCGCTCATCTAATTAATACTGATCTTCATAGATGTTTTTGGAATTCATTGTATATTCTCTTCTTTTTATCCTAT
The DNA here is from genome assembly GCF_000816755.2 of Arachis ipaensis. Taxonomy (NCBI): domain Eukaryota; kingdom Viridiplantae; phylum Streptophyta; class Magnoliopsida; order Fabales; family Fabaceae; genus Arachis; species Arachis ipaensis. Next base: position 95,134,533 of record NC_029788.2, read on the forward strand.
TTGATTTTCAGTTGCTTGGGGACAAGCAACAATTTAAGTTTGGTGTTGTGATGAGCGGATAATTTATACGCTTTTTGGCATTGTTTTTAGTATGTTTTTAGTATATTTTAATTAGTTTTTATTATATTTTTATTAGTTTTTAAATAAAAATCACTCTTCTGGACTTTACTATGAGTTTGTGTGTTTTTCTATAATTTCAAGTATTTTCTGGCTGAAATTGAGGGACCTGAGCAAAAATCTGATTTAGAGGCTGAAAAAGGACTGCAGATGCTGTTGGATTCTAACCTCCCTGCACTCAAAGTGGATTTTCTGGAGCTATAGAAGCCCAATTGGCACGCTCTCAATTGCGTTGGAAAGTAGACATCCTGGGCTTTCCAGAAATATATAATAGTCTATACTTTGTCCGATATTTGATGGCCCAAACTGGCGTTCCAAGTCAGCTCAAGAATTCTGGCGTTTAACTCCAAAACTGGCACAAAAGCTGGAGTTAAACGCCCAAACTGGCACAAAAACTGGCGTTTAACTCCAAGAAAAGTCTCTACACATGGAAGCTTCAATGCTGAGCCCAAGCACACACCAAGTGCGCCCGGAAGAAGATTTCTGCATTAATTACTTATTTCTGTAACCTTAGGCTACTAGTTCTCTATAAATAAGACCTTTTACTATTGTATTTAGACACACATCTTGGGACGTTTAGTCCTTAGACCTTTGAGGCTGGCCATTCGTCCATGCTTACACTATTTGTTCTTATGTATTTTTAACAGTGGAGTTTCTACACACCATAGATTAAGGTGTGGAGCTCTGCTGTTCTTCATGAATTAATACAAAGTACTATTATTTTTCTATTCAACTCAAGTCTATTTCTTCTCCAAGATATTCATTCATTCTTCAACTTGATGAGTGTGATGATCTGTGACACTCATCATCATTCTCACCTATGAGCATGTGCCTGACAACTACCTCTGTTCTACTAGCAATGGCTTGAATGCATATCTCTTGGGTTTCTAATCTCAGATTGGAACCTTCGTGGTATAGGCTAGAATTAATGGCAGCCATTCCTGAGATTCGGAAAGTCTAAACCTTGTCTGTGGTATTCCGAGTAGGATCTTGGAAGGGATGACTGTGACGAGCTTCAAACTCGCGATTGTGGGGCGTGTGACAGACGCAAAAGGATCAATGGATCCTATTCCGACATGATCGAGAACCGACAGCTGATTAGCCGATGCTGTGACAGAGCATCAGGACCATTTTCACTGAGAACCCTTACTCACGTAAGGTTTATTACTTGGACGACCCAGTGCACTTGCTGGTTAGTTGTGCGGAATTGTGACAAAGTGTGATTCACGTTTAAGAGCTCCAAGTCCTTTGGCGCCATTGTTGATGATCACAATTTCGTGCACCAGGCTGCAGTAGAGGGAGAGACTAAGGACAACTAGAGATGATTCCTGAATCTGCTGTTAAATGACATTGGAGAATTAAGAAAGTGGATTTTTATGTCAGACCAACAAAAGGTATAACACATGTAATAATTAATTTGTTATGTTTTCACTTAAATAAGATTATGGACTATAATGATTAATTTGTTATATTTGTAATTAAATAAGATTATGGACAGTAATATGCCATTTGTTATGTTTGAACTTCAATAAGATTACGAACTGTAATGATTAATTTGTTATGTTTGCAACTAAATAAGATTATAGATGGCTTAATTTGTTGTGTTTGCACTTAAATTATAATTTAGGGGCTGATGCAAGTGTTTCAAGAGATGTTTCTAACATTGGAGCATAGGCTTTGCTTGGACATTTATATGCCATCTATAAAAAGGCATAGGAGAGTGGTACTATACTAAGCGACCTGATTCTATACATTGCCAAAGCTACCTATGTGAAGAATGGGAAAGAAGGATGAATTAACTTAAGGAGATCAAGAGAGAGTGTTATGACAAGCTGGTGGCTCTAGATCCAAAATTGTGGACAAAGAGTCACTTTATATTTCTAGCCAAAAGTGACACGTTAATGAACAATATCTCAGAGGCATTCAATGGAAGAATTCTAGAGGCAAGAGACAAGCCAATTTTTACTATGCTTGAATGGATTAGGTGCTAATTGATATCAAATTTGCTGGCAAAAAGAAGAAGGCAAAGAAGTATGAGGGCTCCATTTTGCCAAAATCCAAGAAAAGGTTGGATGTCATTGCAGCTAGAGCTATGGAGTGGCAAGTTAAGTGGACAGGAGACCTGAAGTTTGAAGTTCACCATAAGAACAAGATGATCATGGAAAGGTTTGTTGTGGATTTGATGGCTGGAAGATATAGTTGTAGGTTTTGGGGTTTGTGTGGTATGCCTTGTCCACATGTTTACTGTGCAATTTTTGAGAAGGGTGATAACTCTGAAGACTATTGTAGTAACTACTATAGCAAAGCAACATACCTTGCTACATATGGAAAGTCAATATTTTCAATTAATGAAAAAATATGTGGCCAAAGATAAAATGTGATGCTATCATTCCTCCAATATTTAGAGTTAAACCAGGAAAGCCAAGGATGGTTAGGATAAAGGAGCCTAATGAGAACAGATCACGAACAAAATATAGAAAAACTGGAACTTCTGTTACCTGCAGTAATTATGGCCAATATAGACATAACAGGAGACACTATTTAAATCCTATAGTGACAAATATTGGTTGCTCATTTATTTTTTTGATCTATTGAATGAACTATTAATAATTTCCATTTGATGTTTTTGCTCCTGAAGGCACACAAGAATCTGATGCTGCTGCTGGAAATGGAGGAGGTGCTACTGCTATTGAATATGGCGCTGTTGTTGCAACAAATGAATCTGATGTTGCTGTTACTTCTAGTTCCATGGTGGTTAGAGGGAGATACAGAGGAAGAATAGTAGGGATGGATAGAGGAAAGGGTAGAGGGAGGGCTACTCCCATGACTGTACCGCCAGCTCAGCCACCAAATACCCCTGCACCACCATCTCAGCCTTCAAACACCCATGCACCACCATCTCAGCTACACCATCTCAGCCTCCAAACACTCCTGCACTACCATCTCAGCCTCCAAACACCCTTACACCACCATCTCGGCCAGCTACCTTGCCTGCACCAGCATCTTAACCACCCATTCAATCTACACCATCATTTCAGCTACCACTGCCAGCTGCACCAGCATCTCAACCTTTGTCTAAGACCAAAGTCTTTAGTGTGAGAAGAAGTGAAAGACTCAAGCTAGGAGTTAGGAAAACAACAAGTTAGCCACTTGAACATATTGACCTCAGATTTGATTGAGGCTTCAAACTCTTTAGGGTTTCCTTTTTATATGTAATTTGTTATGTAGGATTTTTAGTCATATTATGTCATGTGACTCTGCTTTGTTTATGACATGGTCCACTTTTATTATATGGTTTGGACCACGTTTGTTATGTGGATAGACCACTGTTATGAGTTGGTGGATCATTTATTTTGTGACAATCTAGGTGCCCTACAATATATAATACAAAAATGCTTGGTGTCTATTATAAACTATGGATACAATGTACATAATTCAATGCATCTTTTGTTGTCACTAGTTTTCTGTATCATATTTCTATGCATATTAAATAGTAAAGGAACAACTTTCATTTAAAGAAATTAAATAACATATAATATATCTTCATTGTATTCAAAATAAACAGTACACTTTTGAGTTATATAGAATATTACATTCTCATGACAGCCATACTTTCTACACTTTTACATATAAGACTGCAACAATCAAACACCAAATATCAATATCAATATAATTTGCATCTTATTTTGCTTCTTCATAGTGTCTTCAATTTTACCAAGTTGCTCTTGGACTGAACTCATCTCACCATACAACCTTTCTACACAAGCATCTATTTCTCCAACCTCCATGTTTAATCTTTTTAGATCCATACTTAATCTCTCTATTTTCTTTTCTTGTGCCTCCAATTCTCTGACCCTTCTAAGTTCTAAAATCTTGCTGTGAACCCACTACTCTATCATACAAAGAAATATTTTTTTCTTTTTCATCAACCCACTCAAAAAACTTGCATCTCCTATTAGGGTAAGAAATAAATCTTTTGTTTGGATTTTTTGATGTATTGAACTCCGAAGAATGAGAGTGTATCCACAAAAGCAACGAATCCTCCTTTTATTTTGCTTTAACCATCCACTTTTCTCATCTTCATCATCAATCCACTCGAATAACTTGTATTTTGGCATTCTCCCACAACCAACATACCTTCTTCCATGGCTTGCTACTGCCGAAAAAGACATGATGATAGCAACTGCCTCACCACAAAAACAAAGATGTCTCCTCTTGACGAGGATTTTGAAACTAGAGATTTCTGAATATAAGTGACTTTGATCCATGAGTATTCACAGAGTATGAGAAGTAAACAGAGGAGAAGAAGGGTGAGAAAAAGGCGAAGAGAGTCAGAACACTAAACACACATACACACACACACATACAAAATATAAAACATAATATCCCCAAAAGTAGATCTTCGCTTTCAAGGAATCTCCAGTACGCTCCGCAAGATGTCTCGCATCCTGCATCTGAAAAATAATAGAATATGTATAGAATGAGAATCGGAGGTTCTCAGTATGATAACAGTGCCTAAATAGTTAAGATATAAGGCTTCGAAAAGCCAGAGGCATTCCTAAAACTCCAACAACTCATATCAAATTCTAAAGTTCTCACTAAACCAGAAAATAGGGCGACTATACCTAAGGATTCTAGTCTAATTCTTCACTTTCCGTTCTCTGCAAACCTCCCAATCACCAAGTGGAATAACCCTCAGTGTCACCTCCACCAGTATAAGGGATCTCTCGGTTGTTCAAATACAAGCAAAGCATACATGTAATACACAATTAAGAAAAGAGATACAACATTTAAGCCATGTAGCATACAAATATAGATAGTCAAATAGGCAAGCTAAAACACAATATGCATACTCAAACAAATCATGCAAATGCACATGATGCATGCCTGTCCTATCGGCCATGAGCTCACGTGTCGGTTAAACTGTCAGAACCTGACACACCTGGTAGCTAACTCAGATATGGTCTCTAGGTTGTGCATCCCCAAGAGGACCATAAATGAACGAAAATGCCTTTTCACCTTCTATTGGAGGTATCACAAAGGAGTGTGCCTTTCCACATCGAAAGAATGTGCCTTTGCACCTTGCAACCAGAGAAAGATGTGGGGAAAAACAATACGAAGGAGTGTTCCTTTCCACCTTCCCCATATCTACACCATGACAAGAGAGGGAATCTTTCATCCTCGACTTGCCAACCTCGTGAGCAAGATGAAACCCCCGANNNNACCTCATTATCCTCAATCAAAATCAATCATTCACTTCACAATTCTTTCTCGATATCAAACTAACTTCCTTAACAGGTTCGCTCTTCTTTCGAAGCCTAAAAACTAGCTATCGGGCCTCAAACATGGGTTACAGAGGTTTGAAAAGTTAGAGGAATTATTAAAAATTCAAAAATATAACTTTGGCAAAACAGGGTGGTCATGCATACGCATGCCACCCGTATACACGAGAATTTGAAGTTTTACAGTGCCGCGTATGCGAGACCATGTCCACGTACGTGAGCATTGAAAAATGAAAGATTTGCGTACGCATGCACTGTCGTGTACGCGAGATATCTGGGCAGAGTCCAATACTCACGTGCACCTGACACTGTCGCATATGCAAGCATGTCAATTTTTCCAAAAAGCTGTTAAGTTTAGAAAAATCAGTTTTTCACACCAAACTTCAAATGCACATAACTTTTTCGTTAAATATAATCTTCAGTCCATTATTCGAATGTTATAAACTTCACGGACCAATTTTTCATTCAACACAAGGTTCACAAGATTTGGGGTCTGAAAGTCAAGTTATGACTTGGCGAAGTTGGTCAAAAATCAGTTCTTACCAAAACATACAAAGTCCTTTAGTTTTCAAAACACTCATTCCAAATTCCAACTAACCACACCGAAATCAATTTCAATTTCAGCTCTTCAACACCTAATAGATATTATTCTCAATTTATTAACCCAATTTAACCCAAATTTAATCACTCCCTTCCAACCAATTCAATTCACCATTCACAATCCAATAATATAGCACTTTACATCAATCATCCTTCCATACACATACTCTATACTCAAAATCTAATAACATAACACTTCACATCAATCATTATCACAATCAGTAATTATCATTCATTCCAATCCATCATACTTACCCAGTCACGGCCTCCAGCCCAAATTTCACTAACATATATATCATCACAATCTTTAATTACACATCACTTTCATTCACATGGTCATACCAAAACATTACATATTAACTACAAGAAACTGAAACCATACTTTGGCCGATTTCTCCCCAAGACACCACAAAACCTCTTCGCTACTAGCTCCCAAAATATCTAAATTAACTCAACAAGCTTCAACCATCAGAACTTTGTTCCAATTCACCAGTTTGACTCCAATCAACATAAAATTTAATCTAATTGCATACATTTTCACTATAATTAATACAAGGGTTCACTAATTCAATAATTTCACAAGGAATTAGTGGTTTTTTTACCTTACCCACTGATTACATGGACAAAACCCAATGCTAGCTCGTCCTAGAGCACCCCTAAATCATCAAAATTACAAGATCTCTCAAGATTCAAAACCAAAATCACATAATTAAAGGGAGGTGAGAACTGGGTGAGAAATTTTGAGTATTTTAACACTTTGTTTGGATGAATTTGAAGAGATTGGCGAGGCGATCATGTGGCCGCAAACAGTACGACGATCAGAGCTCTGGATTAAAAATTAGAAGGAATTGAAGTTGGAAGTGATTTTGGGGTTAGGTTTTGTTCTTAATTTTTCTTCCCTCAGCATGTTTCATCATGAGAAAAGGGAAGAGTGGCTGAGTTTGGGTTTATATATATGGCCCTTGGGCCCAATATGGGTCCGGTTCAACCGATTTGGCCTGTTGGCCTAACTTTAGACCAAAATCTTTAAAATTAGAGTTTTAATTCGTATTTTAAATATTTTTACGTCTTCAAATTATAAAATTTAATTTTTCAATTTTTTTACTCATAATTAATTTATTGGTTAAATATTTTTTAATTTAACAGGTTTTACATAAGTGGTAGTCACCAACAAACGGCAGCAAGCTACCCCTCCCTCCCGTCAAACCGGCAACCCGAAAAAGCAGAGGGACACTGGGTAGGCCATTTAAAAATTTTTGGGTAGGGAAATTCATGAAATACAGCCCCTGACCGCCCCAATAGTGGAAGTTTTTCAGCAGATTACAGACATAGGTATCCTGCCCAAACCGAGGCAATTGAAAGACCGGATCAAATGGAATAAGAATCTCTATTATGAGTATTACAATGGTTTTGCTTACAAGACACATGATTACTTTGACCTGAAGGATGTGCTAGAACAAGCTATCCAAGAAGGAAAGCTGAATGAATTTTTCGCAGTTTATCTAGGAACCAAGAAGAAAAGAAAGAGAGCATTATGAAGAAGACCGGGATCAGACTGTCAAGCCGAAGCAAGACCCTCCAGAGAACCCGGACACAACCCCAACAGTCGTGGTGAATGTGGTGGTCGGCAGGAATGCCCCACCAAAGTCAAGGTCTAAAACAAAGAAAGATGCTAGGGTACTTGCCATGACAATGTGAGAAAAACTTTCTCTCAGAGAGCTTTTCGAAATATCATTTGGCTCCGGAGATCGCTGGTGTGATGAGCTATCAGAAGACATGCCAATGGTGGTTACGACATGAATCAGAACGGGTTTGGTCAATCGAATCTTAGTCAGGGGCCGACTTGAACATCATGTTCCGAAACGTGTTTGACACCCTGGGATTAAAGGAAATTGACCTCAAGGACCACCTCCACAGAATCGTGGGGTTAGGTGACAACCACATCATCTTAGACGGCTCCGTTGTCCTACCGATCTGCATCGGTTCCCATGCAAATAAGAAGTCCACAATGGGTGAGTTTGAAGTCCTAAAGGATTTTATGACTTACATCGTTATCCTCGGAAGGAGAACCATCAATGATCTACTAGCAATCATTTGCACAAAACTTTTAACAATGAAGTCCGTGGCAGATGATGGGTTGGTAGGGATGATCTAAGGAGACCTAGTGATGGCCGACTCTTACGACAATGCTAGCTTGTCCCTGCAAAAGAGATCCAGGGAAGTAACTGGCATGTTCTTGGCAGATTTGGATGCAAAGGTCGATGAACACCAGAGATTCTAGTCCCAGGGTGACTGGAAAAATTCCAGGTAGGGGAGACGTGAGATAAATTCACATTTGTAAACCGTAACCTACCCTACAAGTTGAAAGGACCTCTAATTGAAGCCATTCGAACTAATAGAGACTTCTTTGCTTGGACTCAAACCGACATGCCAGGAATAGACCCAAAATTAATGTCCCACCGATTGGCTGTAAAGCCGGAGGCAAAGCCCATCGCACAAAAGAAGAGAAAGATGTCCTCAAAAAGAGTAAACGAGGTGGCCAAGCAAACAGCCACCCTATTGGAAGTTGGCTTTATTAGAGAGTTAGATTACTCCACATGGCTGTCAATGTGGTTTTAGTGAAGAAGGCAAACAGAAAGTGAAAAATATGTGTGGACTACTCAGACCTCAACAAGGCCTGTCCAAAGAACTCATTCCCTCTCCCCAAGATAGATGCTTTTGTGGATGCGGTGGGATCCAAGTTTTTGAGCTTCATGGATGCATACTCGAAATAGAATCAAATCCCGATGCACTGACCTGACGAGAAGAAGACGACATTCATAAAGTCAGGGAGAACATATTGTTACAAACTCATGCCATTTGACCTAAAAAATACAGAGATAACCTATCAAAAGCTGATGAATAAGGTCCTGAAGGACCACATAGGCAAGTCGATGGAGGTCTACATCGATGACATGCTGGTCAACACGGTAGAGCTGGATAGTCTGGTAATTGACCTACAAGTCATCTTCGATTCCCTCCGAAAACACATGAGGTTAAATCCCCTAAAATGCGATTTTGGCATGGAAGAAGGAAAGTTCCTGGGTTCATGATCACCCAGAATAGGATGGAGGCCAACCCGGATAAGTGCGAAGTCGTGCTTCGCATGGCAAGCCTTAAATGTGTGAAAGATGTACAAAGGCTAGTGGGGAGGCTGACCGCCCTATCCTGTTTCTTCGGCGCATCGGCAGTGAAGGTGCTGCCTTTCTTCAACCTGATAAAAAAGGGATGGCCTTTGAGTGGGGCCTGTCTTGCGACGAGGCCTTTAACGACTTCAAGAAAGGTTCATTAGAACCACCTGTGCTCGGGAAACCAAGAGAAGGTGAGCCGTTGTACCTGTACCTCGTGATAACAGAAGAAGCTTTGGCTGCCGCTCAAATGCGAGAGGAAGGCATACAACAACAACCCATGTATTTCATAAGTAAAGTGCTCCAGAGGGGCGATGATGTGGGGAATTCTTCAGTTCGTAATTTTTTCTCAATAATCGCTTCGTTGCAAGTATAGTTCCAAACCAACAATTGACTCGCATCAGAATTTAATTTTATTTGTCACAAGTGCAAACCAATAAAAATACTAAGAGTATTAGATCTCGGGTCGTCTCTCAAAGAAATTGCAGTGAGGTATGCATATTATTGGTTATTAGATTCACGGGGTGGTTTGCGAATAAGAAGACAATAATCTAAATGACAATAAAATAAAGAGAATAACTAAAGATAACAAATAATAAAGAGGCATTCATGGCAAGAATTGAGAATCAAGGTCTTCTATCCTAGTCATTAATTATAATACAATAATTACCAAGAGTTAAGCCTATTACGTTATCTCCACACTGGGAGAAGATCAATTAGGCCTAGTTAACCATAATCCATAAGTAGTATCAATGGAATCAGGATTAACTAACAACTCTAGATTACCAACATAAGTTGGGTATTAATGACTTAAGATTACCAAGCTTCTCTTTTCAAGTCAAGAATGTTCAAAATCTACTCTAAAACTAACCCAAGCATTTTATTAGAACTTGGTATGCATAAAAAGAAAATCATATTAAATTGCAATAATAATAAACTCTAAAGCTACCAAATGCAAGAAAATAATAATAACAACTCAATTAAGCAACAATAAACATAGAAACATCAAATTGCATTAATAGAAATTAAAATTAACAAGAGTATTCATTAACTAAAAAGTGGCACAAATGAGAAATTAACAAGAAGAACTAAGAGAATTAAGGTTATTGAACAAGAAAAAATAAAGGAAACTAAATCAAAACAAGTATTTAAACCTAAATTTAAGAGGAAATTAAACTAAAAATCCTAAATTCTAGAGAGAAAAGGGAGCTTCTCTCTCTAGAAAATGACCTAAATCATCGTTCCTAAGCTACACAAATTGCGCCCCTTGTTCCTTCTTGAATTTGGCCGCAAATACTTCATAAATGAGTTGGATTTGGGCTTGAAGGAGTAGTCCAGAAATCGCCAGCCATGTTTGCTTTAACTGAGTCACATGCTTCGTGTCACGCGTACGCGGAAGGTCACGTGTACACGCCACATGGCGAAATTTTAGGTCACACATACGCGGAAGGTCACGTGTATGCACAATCGGCAAATTTTCAAAACTTCATTTCTTCATGAATTCTCCATTTTACATGCTTTTTCTTCACTTCTTTGATCCAATATTTGCCCTCTAAGCCTGAAATCACTTAACCAACACATTAGGGTATCGAATGGAATTAAAGTGAATTAAATTTAACAAATTAAGAGTCTAAAAAGTATGCTTTCAATCTTAAGTACAATTTAGGAGGAATTCACAAAACCATGCTATTTCATTGAATAAATGTGAGATAAGTTGATAAAATTCACTAAATTCAACACAAGATAAACCCTAAAATTGGAATTTATCAGCCAAGTTGAGGTGCACAATGGTAGAAAAGGTGGCTTTTGCTTTGCTAATTCCTTCTTGACGACTAAGGCAATACTTTCAAGGGCACCCGATTCCAGTTAGAATCGACCAGGCAATCAAGCAGATCTTGCAGAAAGCTCGAATTGGCGGGGAGGATGATGGCCTGGGCGGTAGAGTTATCCCAGTATGACATTCAATATGAGCCTTGCCATGTTATCAAAGCCTAGAAAATGGTCGACATTTTGGTAGAAGTGGTTGGCGATCTACATGAGGCTCCAAAAACATAGTGGAAGCTCCATGTTGACGGAGCATCCAACCAAGTATTTGGTGGAGTAGGGATAATATTAAAGAATTTGGAGGTGGTGACTTACGAGCAGTCCATCAAGTTTGAGTTCCCGGTCTCAAATAATCAAGTGGATATGAAGCCATCATCGGGGGATTAATACTAGCGAAAGAGGTCAGAGTAACACGGCTCGAGGTCAATAGTGAATCCCAGGTGGTAACAGTCCAAGTAGACGACACATACCAAGCTCAAGACCCATTGCTGTAGAAGTACTTAGAGAAAACCAAGCAGTTGTGTAAGGGTTTCGAAGACGTGATTATTCATCATATTCTCAGAGAAAGGAATGTTAGAGACGACCTCTTGTCGATTTGGCCAGCACTAAACCCGGAACAGGACACTGATCTTTCATCCAAGGTGTAGCAAAGGAGCCATCAGTAGTCTTGTTCGTGACCCAGGATCGCCAAGAACCACCCTCTTAGATAGACCCAATCCAACGTTTCTTGGAAAAAGGAGACCTGCCAAAAAGTGCAGAAGAAGCTATGCTCGTGAGAAGAGACGTCGCCAAATACACGATAGTACAGGCTAACTATACAAAAGAGGACTCAATCAACCTTTGTTGAGATATTTTTGACCCGAGCAAATGGAGTACGTTCTGAAAGAAGTGCACGAGAGATGTTGTGGACACCACATCAGGTGGAAGTCCCTGGCACGGATGCTCATCAAGGACGGGTATTATTTGCCTACGATGATGACCGATGCTGGCGAGTATGTGAAAAAGTGCCTCAAGTGTTAGGAGAATGCAAACCTTCATAAGGCACCGGCTGAGGAGCTGAGTTCTATCATGGCCTCTCGACCTTTCTCCCAGTAGGGAATTGGTCTGCTGGGATCATTCCCGATGGCCCCAGAACAGGTCAAGTACCTAATTGTAGCCATAGATAGTAAACCAAGTGTGTAGAGGTAGAGCAGTTGGCAAGCATATCATCGGTAAACTGCCAAAAGTTCAAATAAAGGAAGGTGATCACCAGATTCGGAATCCCCGAGGTCATGATATCATATAACAAAACGCAATTCTTCGACAAGAAGTTCGGAGAGTTCCTATCAGGCCTTGGCATCAAGCAAAGATTCTCCTCTGTATAACACCCCTAGAGTAACGAGCTATTAGAGGTGGTGAACAAGGTCATCCTGAAAGGGTTGAAGAAGCTTTTGGAGCAAAGAAAAGGCTTGTGGGTACACGAGTTGGCATCGGTCCTATGGGCTTATAGGATGACGCTACAGTCTGCTACTGGGGAGAAGTGATGAGCGAATTATTGTAATGGTATAGAATTTCCTCAAATGAATGAATTTTTGTTGCAAGTATAGTTCTACACCAACAAACAATCCTCCTAATAAAAAATTTGGTTTTGTCACAAGTACAAACCCCAAATGAAAATTAACCGGAGTATTTGAACTCCGTGTCGTCTCACAAGGAATTGCAATGAAGTGCTCAATTATTGGCTATGAAGATGCAAGTGGGGGTTTGGTTTTATATTTTTGCAAGAAAATAAATGGCAAGAAAAGTAAATGAACAATTAACTAAATAAAAGAAATGGAAAGAACTCTTGGCTAGACATAGGTAAATTGAGATCACCATCCTTGTCTACAAACCATATATTGACAATTATGAGAGACCAACCTATTAAGTCTACTTCCAAAGCCTTAAGTACGTAATATCTACTCCTAGGCTTGAAGTACATCACATAGGTTTGATCACATCAACCCATAAGTCCCAACCTACCTACTAATAAGATTAGTAGTGGGTTGGCATCAACGAGTATCAAATTGATCACCAAGGATTCTCAAATCACCAAATCATTGAGACCCAATGACTCAAGGTCACTCAATTCCCTTAGCCTAGGCCAAGAGCAAAGAGAACTACTCAAAAACTAGAAGAAATATTTTAACAAATACTTAGAGTGCAAGAAAAGTAAACATCATAAAATGCTAGAATTAGTGAAACCCATGACTATCACAAACAAGAAATCAACAGTAGCAATCAAGATCAACATAAAAGAGACATGGAAACATAAAATTATATTAAAAGAAATCAAGATTCAACAATGGTTCATAAACATAAAAATGGCAAAATAGGAAAATTAACAACAAGAACTAGAAGAACAAAGGTGTAACAACAAGAAATTAAAAGAGAAAACTAAATCAAAACAAGAATTGAAAAATGAATTTAAGAAAAGTAAACCTAAACTACCCTAAATTCTAGAGAGAAGGGAGAGCTTCTCTCTCTAGAATTCTAGCCTAAAACATGATGGAAACTAAACTATGACTACTTGGTTCATTTCCCCTTCAATCCTTGGGTTCAATAGCATCAGAAATGAGTTGGATTGGGCCCAAAATGAGCTAGAAATCGCTGGCCACGATTTCACTTTTAGTGAATCACGTGCGCGCCCCTGAGCGCGAAGTAACATATGGTAAATTTTATATCATTTCGAATCTCCAGATGTTAACTTTCCAACACAACTGGAACTGCCTTATTTGGACCTCTGTAGCTCAAGTTATGGTCGTTTGAGTGAGAATAGGTCAGGCTTGATAGCTTTACGGTTCCTTCATTTCTTCATGAGTTCTCCCACTTTGCATGCTTTTCTCCTCACTTCTTCCATCCAATACTTGCCTTATGAACTTGAAATCACTCAACAAACATATCAAGGCATCGAATGGAATTAAAGTGAGTTAAATTTAGCTATTTCAAGGCCTAAAAAGCATGTTTTCACATTTAAGCACAAATCAAGGGAGAATTGCAAAACTATGCTATTTTATTGAATAAATGTGAGAAAATGTGATAAAATCTCTCAAAATAAGCACAAGATAAACCACAAAATTGGGGTTTATCAAGAAGTCTTTTCTTCTAGACTTACCTAATCAGCCAGCTCCCTCTCGAGTTCTTTCACCTTATTCTCTGCAGCGATGGCCCGACCTTGAGTGTCATTGATCTGTTTACTAAGAGAGAGATCCCGGTCAATGAGGCGCTGAATCTCCTCGCCATGCTCTTTCAGTTTCTTCTTGGCTTCACTCAATTTGGTCCCCACGGTTTCTTCGTCAGCCTTCAACTTAGTAATCTTGTGCTGAGTAGCCCTATACTTCCCCTCAAGAATCTGACACTCAGAAAGAACTAGTTCTACTTTCCTCGCTATAACGGTAGCTCAAAAGAGCCTCTGATATGTCCACTTAGCTTGTGCAGCCAAATCTTCCTCATAGAAGAAGTTTTCAGTACCTGGCTGCAGCTGGGAATCAATAAAGGCATCAGCGTCGAAGTGCTTTTCCATAATGGAAAGGACATGTCCTGGACTGGAGCTAGTTTTCCTCTTTTGGGGTTAGGGATCAGAAGGACATCGTCATCCTCGACTCGAGCTCTTGGAAGGCTCTCAACCACGGCTCCCTTACCATGATCAACCCCGCTGGTTGCGTCATGACTAGGAGGGGGCACTGGATGAGGCACAGATTGGACCTCCGATTCCTCAGGCCGAGGGATCTCTTCCTGAGGGATGGGTGAGTCAGAGGTGTTGTCATTTCTTTGGTGACGAAGTGAGTCATCAAACGACCCAGGGTGTTGTTCCCGGCAGCCACTTCAACTACAAGGAAAAAGTGAATAGGTTAAATAAAATTACTAAGAGTAAAAGCCAACAAGACGGGAAAATCGAAGTATAACAAAGGAAACAAGCTCACTACGTTTACCTACACAATCTCAGCTGGAGTCCCGTTCACCCATCAGAAAGTGAGGGTTAAGGGGATTAGAGCCAAAGACGGCCAGCAAAACATCAGCGATATGCTGGTTTTGCCAACCTAAACCACCATAGGTCACTTTAATTAGGTAGTTGGAGCCAGCACTGAAGGTCTAGTAGGTCGGAATGCGCCTTTCCGCCTTGAGAGTTAGCCAAAAGGGGTGATGACCTCGCACTGGCCTTACTTTGAAAAAGGTTTCCTTAAAGCTATGGAAGAAAAATCCTCGAAGAGGCCGAAGATCCTTTGGTTTATCACAACCTGAAAATTAAACAGAGGTGACCCTTTTTATGTTTACCCTTCCGAGAAGGATTAGTGAGTAAAAAGAAGAAAAGGAAGACTCCAACGGTTGCTGGGAGCTCCAGATATTTGCAAACCATCTCAAAGTACTGGATGGCATCCCAACTGTTCGGGTGAAGTTGTGAGGGAGCAACGTCACACCGGCTTAAGAGAGCCAGAATAAAAGGAGAAAAAGAAAGCCAAATCCCCAAGAGAGTAAACATCAGTTTGTATACCCACATCTAGTTCGGGACACGGGGGACATCGAGGTTGACATGGCAGACGCATTCCTGTGACTTGGGACTAGGAGTTCATAGTTTGCTTCCTCGAGACCACCTCTGCATATTGCTCCCGTGTCTTGGAGCTCTTGCAAATCCTCCACAGTCACCCGAGAGGAAGTGCCTGTCACATCAGACGTGCATCACACATAACGGTTCACAGGAGGTCACATCACTATAACTACAGTGGGGCACCACTTACGATAATCGCAGTGAGGAAGAAATATCCTAACCTAAAACTAGGTCATTTTACTCTAGACCACCCTAGCCTAAGCCACCGAAAGGAACACCTATGGCACCCCCTAAGCAACTAAGTACTAATTTTGATCTAAAATAACAATAAGAGACCAAGACAGTAATGACGTCGAAATAAGCAAAACAACACAAGCATATGACCACTTACCAGTGATTGTGGCATAGAAGAATGCTGGCGATTGGAGGGGGCAGGCTCCTCGTGGAAATGGCAAGAAGTTTGCAAGAAAAGGGAATGATGACAGTTTCTGTAAGAGAGAAAAATGGTGAATGATGATATCCATTGTGGGAATAAGGAAGGAAGAATATAAAGGTAATGCGGGGGTGGTAACTGGTGCCAAGGAAGAAGAAGCACGAAAAGGCAAGGGTACACTAGATTTTTCCGTTATCTTTCAAATCAATTAAGGATCATTTAATGCTCTGGGCACGGCAATCAAAGCGACGTCTTCGACCAACGGTTGAGATCAACTCGCGCATGCAGGGAAGGTGCTACAGGCATGAGCCTCGCCAACGAAGTCGCGTTGGGCGAAGACTACTTCTTGCAAGAACACGGGATAAGCTAATGCGCCAGTCACGAACCCCACGACTTGACGCATTCGAGGCACTGTTCTGGCCTAGCCCAATAAGTATTGGAGGTCCACCAAGTGGACCTACAACCTGGCCGTACGACGAGATGCCCATCACGTAACATGGCCTCTTGGAGGGGAACTAGACAGCTGGCAGAAGCTTCTAAGGGGCTGGACAAAGTGAGAAAGCCCACTCGACGAATGGGGATTAAGGAGAGGGACCTACCCATCTCCTCAGGTACATCACTATAACTCTAATCTAGTCGCCTTGTCGTACGGACAGTTACTCTGGCATCAGAGTGTCCTTGCAGGTGGCCCCACCCGCTGACCAACCGACAAGTGATGCACGCAACTCCTCCGATCGGAAGTTCATGTTCAGGTTCCCATCTTCACTCCAAGCACCCTGTCACCAGCTGACCCTCTGAACTCCCAAACAATATACAATAAACTATAAATTATGCCTCTTTATCTCTAATGTATCGAACGTTTTTAATATTTAATTTAAATATTTTTAGAATTGAAATAAATTTTAATTTTATTCTTCAATAATATTAATTTTTTTACAGTATGTAGTTATTCAATTATATTTTAATTGTATCTAAGTAAATTACTTTGAATCAGGGGCGAAGCTAGGTTGAAGTTGAGGGAGGGGCCAAAAATTAATCTTATAATAGAAAAAAAGTAAAATAAAATTTTTAAGGGGGCTAAAATAAAATTTGTACACAATTTATAAAGAAAATTTGAAGTTTGGGAGGGGCCATTGCCCCCCTTTTGGTATAGGTGGCTCCGCCCCTGCTTTGAATCACATTACTTTCATTCTAAGTACTGTTATTTTTTTTTTAATTTTACTTTTAAATATTTTTACTCACGATGGAATACTTGTAGAATGACTAGTACATAAACTTACGAAAAAAAAAAGCAT
>NC_029788.2:95151819-95154574 GCF_000816755.2 Arachis ipaensis
CCTTTTGTCACTAATGTAATGAAATTATTTAATGTTTAATTTAGTTAAACTTTATTTTTAGTTTTATCGTTCAATAATATAAATTTTTTATGATAGATAGTTATTCAATTACTTTTTTAATTGCATATAAATAAATCACTCTTAATAATTATTTGTCGCAAAAAAATAAAATTATAGAAGGAAAAAAATTAAAATTTATTTGAAATACACATTAAAAAAGTTCAGTATATTAGAGATAAAAAGGTATAATTTATATTTTATTGTATATATACCACGCTCATTTTTTCTGTTTACGTAAGTTTATCTACCAACCATTCTACAAGCATGATTAAAAATTTTGAATTTGTAATTCAATTCATACCGTTAAAATTCACTATTAGATCATTTTACTTGATTTTGTAATTCTTCTATGAGTAATGTATCATTTTTGTCCTTAATGTTTTCGTTTTATTTAAGTCTCTAATGTTTTAAAATCATCTCAATTTTGTCCCACCGTTGATTCTGTTAATAGATCACTAACAACAGGACAACATTGAGACGATTTTGAAACTTTAGTACTTAAATAGGATGACTTAAATATTAGGAATAACTTTGGGACTTACTCCAAATGTTGGGAATAAAAGTAATACTTTACTCAAATTAATCATCATTTTTATGTAGAACATATAGGCTACATTTGTTTACAAGTAGATGACACAGAGACATGGATACAGAGACATAAAATTGTATTAAGTAAATAAGACATGGATAGAGACATTGTGTCATAAAATACTGAATTAGTATATTTTGTGTCTTTCTTATTAGAAAAGACACAAAGGCCCTAAGACACTAGAAGGAGACACAACTTTATTTGACCCTTTTTCCTTTTATTATCGCTCTTAATTTTTCATAATTATATTTTTCTACTATTTTTGTTTTTAAATTTTGTTTGAGGAAAAACATAAAAGTAAATTGGACTTTTTATTATTTAGTTTATCTTATATTCAATTTATTACCGAATAAAATAAAAAAATACTAATTTTTGTATCTTTGTCTTTTATATTATTCTTAGTGTCCTATTTTCAAATCCAAGTGTAGCCCATGCGATCTTGTGTTTAACTATTTCTACCATACAAACCACACAAGGAGGTCTACTTTGGTGGTAGGGGTGTACAAATTAAATTTGATCGGTTGAATCCACATATTCAATCTGATGCCGATACAAATTGGATCATATTCTATTCGTGAATCTATTGGATCTTACCCAATCAGACCCACAACTAAGGTTTGGTTTGGTAAAACTTTTCGAAGAGGTGCTTATACTTTTTAAAAGAACAAGCTCCTCATTTTGTGTTTGGTAAATAAAATAGACCATGTATTTGTGCTTGCAGTTTTTAAAAGATCAGGATATTTTTGAAAGCAACTAAGACGGAGCTTTTCAAAGTTGGCTTGTACTTTTCAAAATTTAAAAGTCTAATATAACCTCCTATATTAACTAATTTTTAAATTTAACTCTTAAATTTAAGTATTTTTATAGTATTTTTAAATTTTAAAAGATATTTTACCAAACGTAATTGTTGCTACTTATATTTATTAAAAGTCATTTTTAATTTGATTTACCAAACATAAATGCTACACTTTTTGAAAAGCTATCTTTTAGAATCTAACTTTTATAAGCTACTTTTAAAAAGTAAAAATTTTACCAAATTAAGATTATTTACGATGAGATATCGAATATTGGTAATACATCCATAGATCAAACCCGATAGATCCACATATTGGAATAATAATCAGCCAAAAATAAAAATAAAAATAAAAAAAATACATAAACTAACTCTATTTCGTTACCTCATTCTAAATCAGCTTATCCCCATTTTGCAACCCGTCAGTACAACCATCTCCCTCTCTCCATCTCACTTATTTCATGACCTTCTCATTCAACACTCCTCGATAGCTCCATCGTCCTTGCTCCACTCTCGTCTTCAAGCCTCCCTTCTCCCTCTTCCATCTCACTTATTTCCTGACCTCCTCATTCAACACTCCTCGATAGCTCCATCGTCCTTACTCCACTCTCGTCTTCGAGCCTCCCTTGACAAAGCTTCTTCTTCAATGTTGCTCACTCTTTGACTCTCTTGACCTTTGTTGCTTCTCTGATCCTCCAACAATTTTTTATCGTTATTGCTCCTCCTTTGTTATATTGCATTAAAAAAAAATTAGACAAATGTTATTTTAGGTATATAAAAAAATAACTAGAAAAAATTATATAGGTATTGTTTAGAATGCTTTTTTATGCATTATGTTTGAGTCCTCTCAAGTCAATTTTTAAATGAAGTTGCTTTGTTTAGTAGAAAATGTAACATTTTTTAAAAATTGCTACGAAAAGAGTTTCTTTTGATACAAAAAATACTATCTTAGACCAAAGAAAAATAACTGTACAACCAATCTCTAAAAAACATAAAAAAAATATTGTCTTTTGCCAACAAATATTGTTTTTTCTTATTATAGACAATATTTTTAAAGGATTAAATCATCCTGAATTTGTAATAGTGTCGGTAGTTTTTCTGCTTCCAATTTACTTGTTCGTAATTTACTTTTGCCTTCTACTTTTGTCCATATCTAATGCTATCCAATTCGTATACACTTGTATTTGGTAATATGCCACTTCTCCGTATGTGATGGATTATGCTTGCATCTTCGGTGACCAAGTATATACTTTATATATTTTTGATGGGGTAAAGGGTTAAATTAATTTTTAAATAATTATTTGTTATTTAAA
>NC_029788.2:95154853-95163340 GCF_000816755.2 Arachis ipaensis
AATTAAGTTAAAATTTTTAAATAATAAATTTGATTAAAAAATTTTTTAGAGACTAATTTAAAGAACGAATATCACTCCGAACAAATTTAGTTATTTATTCTAAATCTAATGAGTTTGTGGAGAATCAGAATTCCTTGGAAGTTTTTTTAAGTTTTTCAAGACGTGTTATTTATTAATTAGTTTAAGGGTAATTTAATATAGTTATACCTTCATTGACTGTGATATACTTAATATGTGAGATAATATAAGTTTTAATTTATTCAACATATTTTAAATATTCTCGAAGCTAGTATATATTGGTAAATATTGTTGGATTCTTTTCGCACTTAGACGTGGAAAATAGTTCTCTACCTAACTTACTGCTGGGACTTCATGAAATATCGTTGTGAAATGGTTCATGTTGCTATTTTAGTATAGAGAAAGTATGATGAGTTAATGTATATATTGTATAATATGTACAATAGAGATTAAATTGAAATTGAAATTAAAATTAGTTATACAAACACAAAAACCCATCATATGAATAAAATCTGTTATTCCTGATTAGTATTCAATCCCTCTCCCTTGAACTCTAATTCCTCTCCATCAAACCCTCAACGTCGTGCTGCTCTACTCCTAACAACCCGACCGCCACAGCCACCGCCACTGACGCAGGAGGGGATGCGAAGGGCAGCAACATGCCGTCACGCCGCCGCGCCATTGCTTCTTCTCTACCCAACTCTCCCATCGGCGACGCCCACTCCCTCACCAGCAGCACACGTCGCCGCCGAGCGTCTCCAGCCCATTTCCTTTCTCCCGCGCCCGTTCCTGTCCGCGTTGCACCATCGCCCATCACGATTACCACGGACCCAGCAGTAGCACCACCACCAAGCAAGCCACACGTCATAGGCACCTGAACACCGCTCATTCTCCTATGTTCTTTAGTCTTTTAATTTTTAGCATGAGGACATGCTTCGTTTAAGTGTGGGGAGGTTTGATAAACCTCAATTTTGTGGTTTATCTTGTGTAAAATTTGGGGAGTTTTGTCAATATTTTCCGCACTTATTCATATAAATTGTATGGTTTTGTGTTTCCTTCCTAATTTTGCTTCATGGTTGAAAATATGCTTCTTTGACCTTAAAAATGCTATATTTTAGTCCTCTTCTATTACCATTCGATGCCGTGATGTGTTTGTTGAGTGAATCCAGGATCTATAGGGCAAGGATGACCTAGAAGATAGAAAGGAAGTATGCAAAAGTGGAAGGAACATGAAGAATGAAACTTTGGAGAATTGGCCGCGACGCGCACGCGTGGAAGCATATTGCTAGGACTAGCGCGCAAAAGCTGACGCATTCGCGTGGATTGGCAAAAATCCCATCGACGCGTACGCGTGCTTGACGCGTACGCGTGCTTGACGCGAACGCGTGGCTCACAAAACTCAAATGACGCGCACGCATGACCGACGCGCATGCGTGACGCTCGACACATGACATCATTAATGAAATCGTGGTTGGCGATTTCTGAGAGGCTCCAGGCCCAATTCCAACTTGATTCTACATGGAAAAGACCTAGGAACTGATGGGGGAAAAGGGGGGACCAATCATTTTACACTTTACACACAATTTTAGCTAGTTTTTGGGTTCTCATGTTCTAGAGAGAGAAACTCTTACTTCTCTCTAGATCTAGTTTGTTTTTATTCTCCATTGTTGAAATTCTGAATTGGTTTTGTTAATTTTAGTTTCAATTACTTAATTTGAATTCTCTAGTATAATTTTGTTTAGATCTTGTGTTTGAATTTGAATTTTCTTGTTATTTCCCATTTTCTTCTCATTTTATGAACTTTGTGGATCTAGAATTTCTATTAGTACATTGATGTTTTCTATGATTAATAATGTTATTTGAGTTGTTTTCTATTGATAATTGTTAGTGAGTACTTGTAGTTTCCAATTAATTTGCAATTTGAATATGTCATTTATTAATGTATACCATGTGTTTGATGAAATGTTTCCTTTGATTATGGAGTAGTTTTCTTTACTCTTGGCCTAGGCTAAGGGAATTGGGTAAGTTTGAGTCATTGGGTCTAATTGATTTGGTGATTTGAGAGCCCTAGTGGTCAAATTGATACCCATTGACACCAATCTACTACTAAGTCAATTAGTAGTTAGATTGGGACTTATGAGTTGAGATTGATCAAGCCATTTAACATACTTCAAGCTTGGAAGTAGACATTATACGTACTTCAAGCATAGAGGTAGACTTAATGAGCTTGATTCTTCATAATTGTCAAGATATGGTTATTAGACAAGGATGGTGATCCCAATTCCTATGCCTAGCTAAGAGTGCCTTTTATCATTCATATTTGAAACCTAAAAATCCCAATTGTTTAGTTCTTGTTGTAGCTAGTTTAGTTGTTTACTTAGTCTTAGAATAGAAGTAGCTTATATGTTCTCTTGCTAGATTGAAATTGCTCATACCTTGCCTTAGTTACTTGATTTAGTTTCTTACACTTTAAGATTTCTTGCATGTTAAATTTAATAGTTTAAATTCTCGTTTATGACTCCCAACCCCAAAATTCTAACCAATATTAATGCACATATTTGCCCATTCTCTTAAGGACGACCCGAGACCAATACTCTCGGTTACTTTATATTGGGGTTGACTTTGTTACAACCATAATTCTAAATTTGATCGATAGGGTTATAAGTTGGTCTAGGATTATACTATGACAATGACATTGGTTTTCTATTGATAAAAATTTTAGACCCACAACAATTCTATCCTATCAATGGGTCATCGAGAATGATCTTACATAAGTTAACAAATGATCTGAATGTCTAAGAAATGATATTGTAGACCATGTTGACCTAAAAATTTCCTCCTGTCTAGGGATTTGGCTAAGGAGATCAAAGAATAACTGAATATATTTTTGCCTTGTGTCCACCATATGGTGTAGTAGATAGTAAATGATATTCAATAGTTTACTTGAGGATTTTTAGAATGAAAGTTTTTCCTGTTTTTATCTTTTGGATTTTTAGTAAATGAATCTCTGATTTGTAGTTTTAGTGGTGAAAATAAACATTATGGAACGTCAACCAATCCTGCTTTGCCTGCTCGAGTACCAGGCGGCTCCTCCAGCGGTGCTGCTGTAGCTGTGGCTGCCAATTTGGTTGATTTTGTCCTTGGTGAGCATCATGATATATTTAAAGTAGTTTATCCTAGTCATTTACTTATTTAAAGTAAGATGTTCATTCTCTATTTTTTAAGTAGATTTCAAAAAGAAAAGTCCACTTAGCAACTAATAATGAATTGTTTCCTTAGAAGAGCGTATATTTGGTCTATCCTGATTCAAAGCACTACTTCTGTTTTACAAAAAGTTATAACAAATATGTGAAGAAAACTGGATCTATTTTAGCAACTGTTCAGGTAGGATTTCTAATTGGTAGAAATCTTTTTCCATGTATTGTTTAATGTATTCTCATAACAATGCAATTCATGTTATTGCCTTTCAAGCACTATGATGCTGGTTGTGCTTTACAATAATCATTATATATAACATTTTTGATAGCTATTTATAGTTGTGATGTTGATGGACTAAATCATAACAGTGTGAGTGTTGATATTAATGTGGTTAATTTATTGTTGTTGTTGCTATTTGTCGTTTAATTATGTTTCACCATTCCTAGTTCTCATGAATCTCTCTTTATTATTTCCCAAACTATGTCTCACAGTTTCACCAAACCCTTGTTCTTATTCTTGGCAATGGATTATATGTTCATTTTTGGAAGTGTCATAACTTCTGGTTTGGTGCTTGTGCTTGTTCTGTACGGTTCTGTATCAAACAAGAGAAAATTCAGTGTTCTAAGTGTAGCAACACATGCACAAAGTATAAAGACATTAAAAAATGGTACATGAATTTCACTAGAAGTCTCAAAAGGATGTGATGACATCATCATTGTAGGTGCTGGTGTTGCTGGTGTAACCCTTGCTTTCACTCTTGAAAAGGTAGAACAAATGCTTCTTTTCTAGTTTTCTCTATTTAGAATTCTATTTTATGATGGTTTTTTTGAGTTATAGTCTCTAAATAAGTCTTAACTCATAGATAAGATCTTATACTATGATCTAACTAAATTGACATAAATAAAATACAAAAATGTAAGTTATAGGCCGCAAAGATTGTATATTCTAGAGAGAATATTATTTTGTATATATCTATTTTTTTGTTTTTATTTCTATGGCTTGGAGCTCCAATGGTGCTTTTTCATGGAGGGAAGCATAGATATATGTTCTAGAATTTAATTTTGATGCACTCTCAGTGTAAAGTAGTTTTAAAATAGGCCAGATGTTCATTTTAATAGGTAGGTCGATAGTTATTTTCATTCCAATTTAGATATTTATTTGGTTTGGATTGAATTTAATATAATTTTGCCTGATTAGAATAATTTGTTAAAAAATATTGTGAGCATGGTGCATATTATAAACTGAAATTTTACTAACACGCTTAATCCTATTTAAGTTAGTCATTTTCTTGGTGGTTTATATTGTTGATATTTATGTCATAGTACCATATGTCACTTAATTCCTTTGGTTGGTTTTTTTTGTTTGTGTTCGATCGCAGGTCGTGGAAGTGACAGGCGTGACTGAGCTAGAAACTGATGAGACGGAACTTAGTCATATTGTAGAATTGGATTTAGTGTACCATTCACTAAATTCAAGTATGCTTGGAGTTGTTACACTTAGATATAAGTGATTAAGTTTTAACAGGGTTATGTGACATTTAGATTTGTAAACAAATATCAAATTGTATTTTTCTTTAGCAATTTAAACTATGTCGGATGTTCATTTTACTATAATTACAGATGGTTCTTTCCATTCTAAAGTAGATGGTTATTTTGGGTATATTATTTATCTTTTACTTGATTTCCTGCATTTTGTTTGCACATGCCCCACACATTTTTTTATTATGTATTTATGTGGGTTGAATTAGATTTAGTTTAATTTGATTGAATTCAAGCTGGGTTTTAGGTATGCCATTTAAACATGATGCACGAGTGGTATTTTTGGTCAATTGCTTAGTTGTTTCTTATCAACTAATGTGGATGTTCATTTTACTGTGTATGCGAATTGTTCCTTTCTTTTTAGAGTGGATGTTTATTTTAGGTATACCGTTTGTCCTTTACTTAATTTTCTATTTTTTGCATCCGCATGCTCCATGTGTTTCTTTTATTTTATGGTTTGGGAATTATAGATTAAAATATGATTCTCGTAAACATTGATATTAACTTGAAAAACAAATAAAGTCTTAATTTGAAATTAAAAGAACTTTTTTATTACATAACATTTACACGAGTTATATAATTTATAGTTTAGAGAAATACTAGAAAGCTAACAGTTAGTCATCAATATTTAAAAGTTTGTTAACATAAGAAGTTAACATAAGAAGAATCTTCAAGAAATGCTGCATCATGATGACAGTATTAAGCTCTCCAAGGCTAAGTTAAGGAAGCTTGTCAGGAGCTCTCTGCTTGTAATCTTTCTCTAACATTTTGGCTGCTAGAGATTTCACCTGTGATCCTTCTTTCTCTTCCTTGATCTTCAATTTTGTAACCCGTGCGATAGTCGATGTGCACTAGAAAACAGGAACACAGCTCAACTTTCAGGCATATCAATTACTAGTGTGTAACAAGAACTCATTAATCCCAAGTTTTAGAAGATAATCAACAATCTATGAAAAAAAATCTTAACCTAAAAAAAGCATAATTAAATGATTAACTGAATAATTGCTTTCACTATAACCAATAAAACAGAGTGAAACTCAATTCCAACACAAAATAAAATGAATATATGCATACATAGTTAAATAAACATCCGCTTTAGTTGATAACAAACATCTAACAAATTAACCAAAATTTCATCCATGCACCATGTTTAAATAGCCTAACTCAAATCCAACTTCAATTCAAGAAAACATAAACTAAGTCTAATCCAATTTTTCTCCATTACTTCGAAACCACTTAACAAAAGAAACTAGTGGAGCATGTACATGCAAAATTCAGCAAATCAAGCAAAAGACCAATACTATAAGTAAAATAAATATCCACTTTTTGAATAAACGAACCATCTGCATACATAGTAAAATGAACATCCACTTTAGTTGATAATAAACATCTAACAAATTAAGAACTTTTATTCAATTATTACATTGTTAATTAAAATCCAATTCCACCACCAACAACACACACAGACAGCATATATGCTACTACATAAGGTCTTCTTTTGTTATTATATGCATGATATGTTGCTAGTAATTAGAAAGAAGCTAAGTCATAGTTGGATGCATCCTAAAAGACATGTAGAATACCACTTCTATGTTATGCCGCTTATTTTTGGTAAAAGTCTCTTCCCTCCTTGTTTTATTAATTAAGAAAAAATATTTAAATTTTTAATATATGTAACTAATGTTGTATTTGTTCTAATTAGGAATCGAATCATACCCTCTCTATAAGATCATCAAACAAAAGCTCATAATATATATTAAGGTGAAAACAAAGTAAGGCTATAGCAATGTGTGACTTTTAAACTTTGAAAAACTAAAACAAAAGCTTGAAATAAAAATCAAAGCAAACTTGCAGCTATCCTGCAAAAAATAGCGTATATTAAACAAATTATAAAAAACATGGCCTGCTGTTAATTGACTTGTTCCAATGGCCAGATGAACTTTCAATTTTGTTTTTGAATAAAACTATATTTTACATGTGTTCTATAATTAGATAAACTAATTTAACACCGAATATAAGAAAATTAATCTCTTCATGTGATATGTTCATGATAAAATTAAAGTAAGTCGTATGTGTGATAGTAAACATCTAGCTTGAATTTCTTCAAACTAGGTAAACGGCTAATATAATCAGTATCATGTATGCATTGTGGTACCTACAAAAAGAAGAGACCCATCAAACAGCAACTCATTCAAACAAGCTGACAATATTCTGGAATAAAAAAACCACAACAAATAGCACGATAAATTAGATTCACACAGCTCAAAAACATGGTATCCCCTCAAATCAACGTTTACAGCAACAAATAATTCAAACAAGCTGACAATATTCTGGAATAAAAAAACCACAATAAATAGCACGGTAAATTCGATTCACACAGCTCAAGAACATGGTATCCCCTCAAATCAACGTTTACAGCAACAAATAACCATCCCACTATACATTAAATTAATCAACTACAAAAAAAATTAAGTCAAGGAAGTAAAAGAACTACCATCAAAACCAACCATCCGATATCCTGCTAAAGTAACCATCCAATTAGGGTCAACTAAAGATCGATAATGGTCAGCTTTTTAATGTCATATTGCATGCAAAGGTCAACCAGGCGAGGAAAAATATTATGCTATTTAAACCAGATAACCTAATTTTTGTGATCTTTCCTGCACTATCGTTAAATCAATTCCAACCATCTCAGCCAACATCTTACTCAACATGTTCCAGCATACTAAAATTGCATCTATTCAGTTTTTTACTATGTACAATCAAACATCTCAGCAGGATAAACTGTATCTAGATCAAGAAGAAATAGAAAGATGTATCGTGAAAAGAAGAAATTAACCTACTAACCTTAGATGGTCGACGACGATCGGAGATGGGGGCCCTTAACACCAACGAGACCTTGGCCCGTCCAATGGTCACGGCATGAACTATCTGACACAGGAGACATGATCGTTGGCGCAGGCTGATGCAGAGATGATGCGCAGGAAGCAGGTTCGGGTGCTGCTGTTCGAGTCAGCGCCGATGACTGGTCTACGTCACGAGGCGACGCAAGGCTGGGATGTTCAACCCAGAATGGTGCGACTCAGTTGCTGCCAGCGATCGGATACGGGTGTGGATGCTGGGTGCTGCAGAAGGGGTGGGTGGTGACGGATGTGGTAGCTCACGCGACAACGCTCCGTTCGGATGTTCAGCACCGACGGTGCAAATCCGATGCTGCCAGCAAAGGAGGACGATCGCGCAGACTAGTGGGCGATGCAATTCTCGTTGGAGGTGCGGCAGGTTGCGGGTACTGGCGGCGGCGCGAGGGTGGGGGGAGGTTGAGCAGCGACAGTTGGGGATTTTGGGGGATGGAGGGGAGAGGGTTACTCCTAGTGGGACTCGTTAGTTTAATATTCTTGTTAAATAGTTCACTTCCTTTAAATGAAATTTTCTTTTACCCTTTAGCTGGTACCTATTAAATAATAAAGCAATGCTCTACGTGAGGGAGTGATCCCAATAAAAGAGACAAAACGGGTTACTTGCTCTCCTATGTGAACACTTTTGTGAATATACTTCAAGCGTAATCATGCTATTCTATCCTTTCACATTATTCAATATATGTCATTAAACAAGTGATCAAATAAAACATCCAAAGGAGAATGTCGCACAAACCTAGTATCAGTCAACATAATGACATAGATGTGAGTTTGTATTAGTGTTTGTCAAACTAAAATTTAAATAAATATGATTTTAT
>NC_029788.2:95163365-95178349 GCF_000816755.2 Arachis ipaensis
GTTAATTTTTTTGTTTAATTTACTCTCCATAATGAGATCAGGAGTAAATCATATTATAAAACGATAATAATAATAATAATAATATAATATACAAAGACCACAATTATAAAAATGTACAAAGTGAATGTCAAACAAAAAAATTAACAAAAAATTAGTAAATAATAAAAAACTCATATAAAGAAAAATAATAAGAATTCTATAAATAAAACAATCACAATATAAAGAATAAAATTGGTAAAAAAAAATAAATTTTTAAAAGTAATGGATAAACTAATTAGTGGATGCAAAAGTTACGATTGTTTTTTTTTTGTGCACATAGGTGTTAATACAAAATATCACATATGTGTTCACAAGGAAAAAAAAAAGTGACCAAATAAACAAAAGATTAAAATATTCTAAAAACTTAAATTTCATATATTCTAAATGTCAAACCAAACAATTTTTCTAGTTTAATAATAATTTTTCTTGTTTTAGTTAAACTTTGATCGAAATGGAGGATTTACGGGTACCTAGCTAGATTCAAATTGTCCACGTTTCCAGCATGGGTTAATAAGGATGGAATTTTATAAATATAACATGTGATAAGTGTAAGTAGAGCTTGATTAATCGAAAGAATCAAATCAAATCAATTTATATATTAATTCATATTTCATTTCAACTGAATAATTTGTCACTAAACTAATCAAATTTATTTAGAGCAGTGTTCTGACCAGTTCAATAAGAATTTTTGATTCGACTACGAACTAATGTCTCAACGGGTCATTTGACCCGAGTTTAGAGGTGATCCGCGTGTCACTTCACACTTACTAAAAAACCTAGACAATTAGTAAAAGCTTTCAGGTAAATAGGCCTAAATGAAGAGGCCCACCCGAGTTCAGAATATAAATAGGGAGGGACCTATTCCTCTTTAAAGGTACGTCACCTTTTTACCTTAATTAGCCGCCTTTTTGTATGAATACTGATTTTAGTATCGGAGTATCCTTACAGGTGGTCCCACCGACGACTCAGATGATCGTCTTACCCTCGAAGTTCGCGCCCAGGTCCAGATCCTCTCATACCAGTTGCTCCAACCTTGACCTCCCCTGATCCGCCATTCTCTCGAGCAACTAAATATTAGCGCCGTCTGTGGGGACCTGACACAAGTATGGAGCTCTTTACTCACACAGAGGAAGTACGAGAAGAAGGGGGAGCCCGCTTGAGAAGCAGGGTAAGCTCCGTAACGCTCGAGACCACTGTCCCATCAGGACGACCCCTCCTCCAAATCTCCCGAGAGACACCTGTTTGGTAGTATAGGCGATGACAACTCAAAGATCATATAGGAACTTTGACACCGAGTCCAAAACTTGAAAAGAGAGCTAGCAGCGAGGGATCGCTACCGTCCCAAGCACAGTAAAGACTTTCGTCCAAGTCTATCTCGCACCCGATCTCCCACCAAGAGGTCGGAAGACCGTGGGAGAAGCCCCAAGAGGGACAACAGACGAGGATGAGCTGAGGCCCGGTCTCACTCCTACACCCATGATAGGTCGGAAGGCCGCGGTAAAACCTGGAGAGACAGAGAAAAGAAGCGACGGGACCCCATCATTATGGGTGCAACCCTTTTCCACCCCTCAATCCTCAAGGTCCGGCTTCTGAAAAACTTGGACAAGCCAACGGATAGGAGGTACAATAGGACAAAAGACCCCGAGGAACATCTGACGGCCTTTTGAGGCCAGAATGAACTTGGAGGGTGTTGGTGATATTGTTAGGTGTCGTGCTTTCTCAGTAACCCTGGCAGGTCCAGCGATATGGTGGTTTAACGCGCTCCCGCAAGAATCCATGACGGCTTTCGTGGACATCTCACAAAAGTTCTTAGCGCAGTTCACCACGCAGATAGCCAAAGTCAAGCACCTGATCAACTTGTTATGGGTCATGCAGCGTGCTGGCGACCCGATGAGGAAGTTCCTTGATCGGTTCAATGATGAATGTCTAGAGATTGATGGCTTAACAGACTCAGCGGCGAGCCTGTGCCTAACAAACGGCCTGTTGAATGAGGATTTTAGGAAACACCTCACTACTAAACCTATTTGGACCATGCAGGAAATCCAGAATGTGGCGAGGGAGTATATCAATGATGTAGAAGTTAGTCAAGTGGTGGCCACCAATAAGCGGCAGCCACCCAACCCGCCAGCTCATCAAGCCGGGTACGTGGAAAAGCCAAAGGATGTGCCAAAGGAGGGAACGTCTACGAAGCCATTCAAACCATTTCCCCGGGTAGGCAAGTTTACTAACTACACCCCTCTCACGGCACCTATTGTGAAAGTTTACCAACAAATCGCAGATAAAGACATACTTTTGAAACCTCGACAGCTAGAGGATAGGACAAGTGAAAATAAAAGCCTGTACTGTGACTATCAGAAGGGTTTTGGCCACAAAACCCAGGATTGCTTTGATCTGAAGGACGCTTTGGAGTAGGCCATTTGGAAAGGCAAGCTTACTGAGTTTTTGCAGTTCATAGGAGAATCGAGGAGGAGAGCGAGAACAGTCTGAGGAGGATCGCAGCTGAACTGTGATGCCAAGGCAGCCTCCCTCCTCCCCCAAGAATGCTGACAACGCTCCAACCGTAGTCATTAATGTTGTGGTCGGGAGAGACGCACCACCCAAGTTGAAGTCAATAGAAAAAAAAGATGCTAAACTCCTAGCCGTCTCTTTGGGAAATCCCAAGACCCAATCCACGGAGCTTCCCGAGATATCTTTCGGCTTGAAAGATCGATGGTATCAAAATTTCCTTGAAAACCCACCAATTGTGATCACGGCAATGATCAGGACGGGGCTGGTTAAAAAATCCTAGTGGACACCAGAGCTGACTCGAACATCATGTTTAGGAATCTATTTGACGCTCTAGGGCTAAAAGAAAATGACCTCAAAAACCACCAACACGGGGTCGTTGGCTTGGGCGATAACTACATAAGACCTTACGGGCTAATCACACATCCTATTTGTGTTGGATCTGGGGAGAGCAAGAGGTTGAAGATGGCAGAGTTCGTGGTCTTGAGGGTCTCCACAGCCTACAACCTCATCTTTGGAAGAGGGACTATCAATGAGTTCTCGGTTGTCATATATACGAAGTTCCTAATAATGAAGTTTGTGACAGACAGTGGAGCCGTAGGTTCCATCCGAGAAGACCTGGAAACAACGGTCGTTTGTGACAATGACAGTCTCTCTAAGGAAGAAGTCAAAAAAGGTAGCCGGGGTGTTCTTGATGGATTTGGATGCGAGGGTTGAAGACAAGCCAAGGCCAGAGCCTCAGGGTGACCTAGAGAAGTTCCATGTGGGAGACATGGAGGACAAGTTTACCTTCGTAAACCGAAACCTGCCCCACGGGTTAAAGGAACCTCTCATCGAGGCCGTAAGAGCAAATAGGGAAAACAGAGATTTAATCACTTGGCCGGCTGAGATGCCAGGAGTGGACCCCGATTTCATGTCACATCGTCTGGCTGTGAAATTGGACGCTAAACCAGTAGCACAATGATGAAGAAAGATGTCGCCAGAAAGGGCTAACGAGGTTGCCAGTCAAACGGCCAGCTTGATAGAAGCCAGTTTTATAAGAGAATTGGAGTACTCGACCTGGCTCTCGAACATGGTCCTTGTTAAAAAGGCCAGTGGGAAGTAGAAAATGTGTGTCGACTATTCGGATCTTAACAAGGCGTGCCTAAAGAATTCATTTCTGCTTCCCAACATCGACGCCTTAGTAGATGCAACTGCGGGGTACCAGTTTCTATGCTTCATGGATGTGTACTCAGGGTATAATCAGAACCCGATGCACCCCTCCGACGAGAAAAAAACGGCGTTCATAACGCCAACGGGGACCCACTACTACAAGGTCATGCCGTTTGGACTAAAGAAGGTGGAAGCCACATATCAAAGGTTAATGAGCAAAGTCTTCAAGGGGCTCATCGGCATATCGGTGGAGGTCTACATTGATGATATATTAGTAAAGGCAGCTGAACCAAGCAACCTGGTTGCCGACTTAGAAGTTGTCTTCGAGTCACTTCGGAAGCATAATATGAGGCTGAACCCTCTGAAATGTGCATTCGCAATGGAGGTAGGGAAGTTTTTGGACTTCAAGATCACACAAAGAGGGATTGAAGCCAACCCAGACAAATGCGAAGTCATCCTTCGGATGACAATCCCAGGGTATGTCAAAGACGTATAAAGACTGGCCGGTAGGCTGACGGTTTTGTCTCGTTTCCTCGGGGCCTCGGTAGCAAAGGCCCTCCTTTTTTCAATTTAATGAAAAAGGGAATACCCTTTGAATGCACCCCGACTTGCGAGGAAGCCTTCAACCACTTTAATAGGATCCTATCGAAACCACCAGTACTCAGGAAGCCAAAAGAGGGAGAGACCCTATTCCTCTATTTAGCCATGTCAGAGGAGGCCATGGCGGCCGTTTTGATTCGGGAAGAAGATAAACTCTAACAACTGGTATACGTCATTAGCAAAGTGCTCCAACGGGTGGAGCTAAGGTACACCAAGTTGGAAAAATTAGCCTACGCTCTATTAATCTCCTCTCGGAGGTTAAGACAGTATTTCCAAGGACACCCGATCACTTTGAGAACTGACCAAGCTATCAGACAAATCTTACAAAAACCCGACCTAGCGGGTCGTATGATGACCTGGGCGATAGAATTATCTCAATATGACATCCAGTACGAGCCTCGACATGCCATCAACATTCAAGAAATGGCAGATTTCTTGGTGGAAGTGACTGGGGATTCCTCTGGAAACTCGAGCATACGATGGAAGCTCCACGTTGACGGAGCCTCCAACCAGGAATTCGAGGGAGCTAAAATCATTCTAGAAAGCTCAAAAGGTATGTCAATCAAATTCAAGTTCCCGGTCTTAAACAACCAAGCAGAGTATGAGGCACTGATAGGCGGCTTAATCTTAGCCAAAGAGGTCAGAGCAACGAGGCTTGAAGTCAATAGTGACTCGCAGGTTGTGACTTCACAAGTAAATGGAACCTACTAAGCTAGGGATCCCCTATTACAAAAGTATTTGGAAAGAACAAAAAAGTTGTGTAAGGGTTTTGAAGAATTGGTGGTCCAGCATATTCCCAGAGAGAGAAACGCAAGGGCCGACCTCCTATCGAAGCTTGCGAGCACCAAGCCTGGTGCGGGGAACCGATCTCTGATCCAGGGCCTAGTGAAAGAACCGTCAGTGACCCTTTGTGTAACCCAAGTCCTAAGCCTTCCTTCGTGGATCGACCCAATTCAATGTTTCATTGAAGATGGCATACTCCCTGGGGTTGAAAAGGAAGCTAAGGTGATAAGAAGGGAAGCTGCCAAGTACGTGGTAGTACAGGGACAGCTTTATAAATGAGGAGTTAATCTGCCTCTGCTGAAGTGTCTACATTCCGACCAGATAGACTATGTTCTAAACGAAGTCCACGGGAGATGTTGTGGCCACCATATTGGAGGAAAAGCACTAGCTAGAAAGCTTGTTATATCAGGATACTATTGGCCCTCTGTGATGGCGGATGCCCAATAATTCGTAAGGAAATGCAAGAAATGTCAAGAGAATGCGAATTTCTACAAAGCCCCAGCGGAAGAGCTGAGTTCCATGTTGGCCCCCCGACCCTTTTTCCAGTGGGGAGTCGACCTTTTGGGCCCATTCCTGGTAGCCCCGGGGAAGGTTAAGTATCACATAGTAGCCATTGATTACTATACCAAGTGGGTGGAAGCAGAGCCGTTAGCCAGCATATCGTCAACAAATTGTCAGAAGTACTTCTGGAGACAAGTAATCTCTAGGTTTGGAATCCCAGAGATCGTGGTCTTAGATAATGGGACACAGTTCTCTAACAAGAGGTTCAGAGAGTTCTTATCCAGGTTGGGGACCAAACAAAAGTTTTCCTCAGTGGAGCATCCTCAGAGTAATGGTCAAGTCGAGGCAGCGAACAAGGTTATCCTCAATAGATTAAAAAAGCACCTTGATCACCGAAAGGGCTCTTGGACAAATGAGCTAGCTTCATTTTTATGGTCTTGTAGGACAATGCCACAATCCGCCACTGGAAAGATGCCTTTTTGACTTACAGGGTCGACACGGTCATCCTTGTTGAAATCGCGGAACCGAGCCCAAGACTACTCCTCGGTGGTGGTACTGAAGCAATTGAAAAAGACCTGATTGACGAAACAAGGGAGATGGCCCACTTATCAAAATATGCACCAAAGTAGAGGATAGCCTTGCACTACAATAGCAAAGTGCTGAACAGGAACTTCAAGGAAGGTGATTTGGTGTTACGACGTAACGACATCGGTCCGCCGACCACAGGAGAAGGTAAACTGGCAGCGAATTGGGAAGGCTCATACAGAGTAAGAGAAGTCCTCGGGAAGGGTGCTTACAAGCTAGAACAGTATGATTGGAGTGATATCTCAAGGACATGGAATGTAGCGAACTTCAAGAGGTTCTACTCCAGAAAGGCGACTTCCCGATCTAACGATTTTTTCCACACCTTTTGTTTTAATTGTCATCTCTTATTTTACCATCCCTGTGTTAGATGCCTCATTTTCTTTTAAAAATTGCAAGTGTTTGTACTTCTGTTCGCCTGATAAAAAGGAGGCACTATTTTCCCCTACCCTCCACACGAGGTTATGGTAAGGAATTTTAACAAGGCCTACTGTTGAAAAGAAATAATTAATTTACGCTATTCTTATTGTACTTCTGATTTATCCTTGGTTTAACGGTAACCCAAGATTGATCACCTCAGGAGCCAAAACGATTGCAACTAACGGATATCCAACGCATAGCGGCTTACGGTCTGATAGCCAAGCAAAGAAGCAACAAGTAAAATAGCCAAAACTTTCTATGAATGAGAATGGTAGTTTAAAAAAAAAGGCATCACGTCGGCCCATTAATAATCTAAAGTCAATAGCACCATGAGTCATGACAATTACTTAACAATGATAAAGGTGAAACTCTTTCAAAGTTACAAGTCAGGGGCATCACATCGGCCCAATAAGTCAAAACACAAAAGTACAAGTCATGTTTTTACAAAGAAAGCCTCATGGTTTTGGGATATCCACAATCTTCCCATCTTGAACCATCTTGAAGACTCCAATTAGTGAAGTGTCAAGGTCGAGAGCAAGGATAGAGACATGAGCTTCAATCCCCTCCTCGGTAGCCTTGACTACCTTTCGGGCATCCTTCATAATTTCCTTGTTTTTCTTCTTCAAAGCTAGGGCCTCTTGTTGGGCGGCTGACCTCGTGACCTCAGCAACCTTCTCCTCCAACTCCTTCACATTCTCCTCCAGCTCCTTCGCCTTTTCCTCCGCAGCTGTGGCCTAGCCTCGAGCACTATTAAGTTGTCTTGAGAGAGAGAGAGGTCGCATTCCACCAGACGGTTGATTTTCGCGACGCTCTCCTCAGCTTTCTTCTCTCCTTCGGCAAGGCGGGTCTTGAGCGACTCCTCTTGAGCCTTCAGCTGGGAAATATCTTTTTGGGCAGCCCTAAGTTTACCTTCCGAACGTTGGCTTTGAGCCAACATGGGTTCCACTTTTTTCGCGATAGCAACTCCCCGGAGGAGACTGCGGTAAGTCCACCTCACCTGGGCGGCGAGGTCCTCTTCCCGGAAGAACTCTTCCGTGCTTGGGAAAAGCTGGGAGTCGATGAAACGTCCGATGTCAAAATTTTTCTCCATAACAGTTACAGTTTTGCCAGAGCCAGAGGTTGTTTTCCTTTTCTTGGGGTTGGTAACCATGATCATCTCGCGATCACTCCCTCATCTTCGACCCCCACCTCATGACCTTGGCCAGACTCGCCAGCAACGAGGTTCAATGGTAGGTTCTCGGGTGGCGCATTGGCAGAAGGATGGGGTTGGTCACAGCCTTCACCGACGACCTGAACACTCCCCTCACCAGCGGTCTTGGGCCCTGATGCGTGAGCATTTTATACCCTTTTTCATAGCATTTTTAGAGTGTTTTTAGTATATTTCATTAAGTTTTAGTATGTTTTAGTGAAAAATTCATCTTTTGGATGCTACTTTGAGTTTTTGTGTTTTTTTATGATTTCAGGGGATTTTTAGACGAATTTGGCAAAGTCTTGTTCAGAGACGAAGAAAGGATAGTGGATGCTGTCAATCATAACCTCTGTGCATTCCAATGAGCATATTTTAAGCTATAAAGGTCCAATTGACGCGGTCTCAACGGCGTTGGAAAGCTAACTTTCAGAGCTTTCCATCAATATATAATAGTCTATACTTTTTTTCAATAATCATTGCCCAAAATTGGCGTTAAAAGTTCACATCTGGAGTTCAATGCCACCCAAGGAGCAAGGAAACAGCACACTCACCTTCCTACTTGGTGTTCAACGCCAAAAACTCAAGTTGAACGCTAGGCATACGAAGCACATGACCAAGTGGGCCCCAAAGTGGATTTTAGCACTCCTTAGCTTATTTAGTCTTACCTTTGTACTTTTTAAATTAAAATTAACATATTTTTAGGGCTAGCATCTCCTATTTAAAGAGGAGATCACTAAGGTTTAAAGGACGGAATGACAAATAAATTCAGGCTTTACCTATACACGCACGAGCAGATTCCCGATCGCCCATCAATAGGTGGGGGTTATGGTTTTTGGTGCCAAAGACTGCCAATAAGATGTCTGCAATCTGACGGTCCTCTGGACTCAATCCTTCATAGGACACTTTTATTAAATAGTCAGAGCTGGCACCAAAGCTCCAATAAGTTGGGATTCTCCTTTCACCCTCGAGAGTAAGCCAGAAGGGGTGGCAACCCGAAGCCGGTCTGACTTTGAAGTACTTGGTTTTCAAACCATGAAAAGAATCTTTAAAAAGGCCAAAAATTCATCTATTTTGTACAGCCCGAAAGGAAAGGTAGCCTTTTTTGTGTTTCCTTTCTCGGGTGGGGTTAGTCAGAAAGAAAAGATATAAAAACACGTTCACAGAAGTCAGAATCTCCAGATATTCACAAACCATCTCAAAAGTATGGATGGTTGCCCAGCTATTTGGATGAAGTTGTGACGGGGCGACGTCACAATGGTTTAGTAGGGAGATGATGAAAGGAGAGAAGGGAAGACGGACACTGATGAGCGGATAATTTATACGCATTTTGGCATTGTTTTTACATAGTTTTTAATATATTTTTGTTACTTTTTAGTATATTTTTATAGTTTTATGCAAAAATTCATATTTCTGGATTCTACTATGAGTTTGTGTATTTTTCTGCAATTTCAGGTATTTTCTGGCTGAAATTGAGGGATCTGAGCAAAAGTCTGATTCAGAGGTTGAGAAAGGACTGCAGATGCTGTTGGATTCTAACCCTCCTACACTCGAAGTGGATTTTCTGGAGCTACAAAAGCCCAATTGGCGCGATTATAACTGCGTTGGAAAGTATACATCTTGGGCTTTCCAACGATGTATAATAGTCCATACTTCGGCCGAGATTTGATGGCTCAAATTGGCGTTTAACGCCAGCCAGAGACCCTTTTCTGGCGTAAAGCGCCGAAACTGGCACCAGAACTGGAGTTAAACGCCCAAACTGGCATCCAAGCTGGCGTTTCACTCTAGAAAAGGCCTATGCATGTGTAAAGCTCAATGATCAGCCCAAGAACACACCAAGTGGGCCCCGGAAGTGGATTTCTGCACTATCTGCACTTAGTTACTTATTTTCTGTAATCCTTAGTAACTAGTTTAGTATAAATAGCACTTTTACTATTGTATTCGAAGCTTATGCCACTTTTCACATTTGGAGGCTGGCCACATGGCTATGCTAAGACATTTTTCTCTTATGTATTTTCTACGGTGGAGTTTCTACACCTCATAGATTAAGGTGTGGAGCTTTGCTGTTCTTCATGAATTAATGAAAGTACTATTGTTTCTCTTTCAATTCACGCATGTCTCTTCTCCAATATATACTCTCGTTCTTAATTGAATTAAGTCAGACTGAAGGGGTGACCTGTGATAATCACCCACTATCTTCATTACTCACTTACCCGAGATCCGCGTGCCTGACAACCACAAGCGGTCTACATGATGTTCAACATAGTCATTGGACGACAGCAGGAGTATAATCTCTTAGGCCTCTGGTTCGTGACTTTGACTTGCATCTCCTGACAACAGAACAGTTGAACTCACAGAGATCAGAACCTTCGTGGTAAAGGCTAGAACAAACGAGCTTTAAACTCACGAATGTTTGGCGCAGTGACAGTGTGCAAAAGGATAGAGAGATCCTATTCCAACACAAGTGAGAACTGACATATGATTAGCCGTGCGGTAGCTATGCCTGGTATTTTTTATCTAAGACAAGAGATCCGACAGATGATTAGCCGTACAGAAGCCGTGCCTAGACCATTTTCACTGAGAGGACGGATGGTAGCCATTGACAACGGTGATCCACCAACATACAGCTTGCCATGGAAGGGAGCACGCATGATTGGATAAAGACAATGGAAAAGCAAAGGTTCAGAAGCAACAAAGCATCTCCAAACGCATATCTGAAATTCCCACCAATGAATTACATAAGTATCTTTATTTTAATTTGCATTTTATTTATCTTTCAATTATCAAAACTCATAACCAATTGAATCTGCCTGACTAAGATTTACAGGATGACCATAACTTGCTTCAAGCCGGCAATCTCCGTGGGATCGACCCTTACTCGCGTAAGGTTTTATTACTTGGGCGACCCAGTGCACTTGCTGGTTAGTTGTACCGGAGTTGTGAAAAGTGTGATCACAATTCCGTGCACCAAGTTTTTGGCGCCGTTGCCGGGGATTGTTCGAGTTTGGACAACTAACGGTTCATCTTGTTGCTTAGATTAGGTAACCTTCTTTCTTATTTCAACCTTTATTTTCTTTTCAAAAAGTTTTTTAAAATATTTAAAAAAAAAGTTTTCGAAAAAAAATGTTCTTCAGAATTTTTAAGAATGAATTCCACCTTAAAGCTCTATGATAATATGTTGAAGCTTGGCTGGCTATTAAGCCATGTCTAATCTTTTGGACTGAAGCTTCCACTTATCATTGCAGCTATTAGAGGAGCCTTTGGATTCTCATTTATAATTCTGTGCTAAAGCTTGGCTGGCCATTTGGCCATGTCTAATTCTTTTGGACCGAAGCTTTAGACTAACATTGCATGAATCCTGGAATTCTTATTAAAAATTGAGTTTCTTTATTTTCTTTTTACAAAATAATTTTGAAAAAAATTTAATAAAATCATAAAAACCAAAAAAATTTTGTGTTTCTTGTTTGAGTCTTGTGTCAAATTTTAAGTTTGGTGTCAATTGCATTTTTTTATTTTCATAAAATTTTCGTAAATTCATGCATTATGTTCTTCATGATCTTCAAGTTGTTCTTGATGATTTTCTTTGTTTGATCTTTACATTTTCTTGTTTTATGTCTTTTCTTGTTTTCCATATGCATTTTCGAATTACTAGTGTCTAAAGTTTAAAAATTTTTAAGTTTGGTATCTTGCATATCTTTCTTTTCTTAAAAATTTTCAAAAATATGTTCTTGATGTTCATCATGACCTTCAAAGTGTTCTTGGTGTTCATCTTGACATTCAAAGTATTCTTGCAAGCATTATTTGTTTTGATCTTAAATTTTTATGTTTTGTTTCATTTTGTTGTTTTTCTCTCTCCTCATTAAAAATTTAAAAGTAAAAAAAATATCTTTTCCTTATTCTTCTCATAATTTTCGAAATTTTGAGTTGACTTGGTCAAAAATTTTTAAAATTTAGTTGTTTCTTATTAGTCAAGTCAAAATTTCAATTTAAAAACTTTATCTTTTCAAATCTTTTTCAAAATCAATTCTTTTTCATTTTTTTTATGATTTTCGAATTTCATTCTTAAAATTTTTCAAAATCTTTTTCATTTTTCTTTTAATGTTTTCGAAAATTTTAAAAACTAATTTTTCAAAATCTTTTTCTTAATTTTATTTCATATTTTCGAAAATCCTTGCTAACAATTAATGTTTTGATTAAAAAAAATTCAAGTTTGTTACTTTCTTGTTAAGAAAGGTTCAATCTCTAAATTCTAGAATCATATCTTTTAGTTTCTTGTTAGTCAAGTCATCAACTTTAATTTTAAAAAATCAAATCTTTTTAATTTTTTTTTCAATTCTTTTTCAAAATAAATTTCAATCATATCTTTTTAAAATTTTAATATTAAAATCTTTTTCTAACTTCTTATCTTTTCAAAATTTATTTTCAAATCTCTTTCAACTAACTACTTGACTTGTTTGTTTTAATTTTAAAAATTTACTATTTCTTATCTTTTTCAAAACCACCTAACTACTTTTTCACTTCTCATTTTCGAAAACAACTAACCACTTTTTTAAAATTCTTTTTAATTAACTAATCGTTTTAAATTCTAATTTGATTTTATTTCTTTTAATATTTTCGAACA
Source organism: Arachis ipaensis (assembly GCF_000816755.2). Classification (NCBI taxonomy): domain Eukaryota; kingdom Viridiplantae; phylum Streptophyta; class Magnoliopsida; order Fabales; family Fabaceae; genus Arachis; species Arachis ipaensis. Next base: position 95,175,755 of record NC_029788.2, read on the forward strand.
CTAACTAAATAATTAAAATAAAAATAAAAATATTTTTCTTTTATTTTACTTAAAAAAAATTCGAATACTCTCTCTCATCTCTTTCTATTTATTTTATTTATTTACTAACACTTCTCATCTAATAATTCGAACCATCTCCCTCTCTCTGTGTTCGAATTCTTCTTATTCTCTCTCTACCTCATTCTTCTATTCTTCTTTTCCTCTGACACATAAAGGAATCTCTATACTGTGTGACATAGAGGATTCCCATTCTCTCTTTGTTCTCTTCTTTTTCATATGAGCAGGAACATGGATAAAGACATTCTTGTTGAAGCTGATCCTGAACCTGAAAGGACTTTGAAGAGGAAGCTAAGAGAAGCTAAAGCACAACACTCTGGAGAGGACCTTACAGCAAATTTCGAAAAAGAGGCAGACATGGCAACCGAACCTGAGAACAATGGTGGAGATGCAAGGAAGATGCTTGGTGACTTTACTGCACCAACTTTCAACTTCTATGGAAGAAGCATCTCAATTCCTGCAATTGGAGCAAACAACTTTGAGTTTAAGCCTCAATTAGTTTCTCTAATGCAGTAGAATTGCAAGTTTCATGGACTTCCATTGGAAGATTCTTATCAGTTCTTAGCTGAATTCTTGCAAATATGTGACACTGTTAAGACCAATAGGGTTGATCCCGAGGTCTACAGACTTATTCTTTTCCCCTTTGCTGTAAGAGACAGAGCTAGGATATGGTTGGACTCACAACCTAGAGAAAGCCTGAACTCTTGGAAAAAGTTAGTCAATGCTTTCTTGGCCAAATTCTTTTCACCTCAAAAGATGAGCAAGCTTAGAGTGGAAGTCCAAACCTTCAGATAGAAGGAAGGTGAATCCCTCTATGAAGCTTGGGAAAGATACAAGCAATTGATCAGAAGGTGTCCTTCTGACATGCTTTCAGAATGGAGCATCTTATGAATATTCTATGATGGTATGTCTGAATTGTCTAAGATGTCATTGGACCACTCTGCTGGTGGATATCTTCATCTGAAGAAAACACCTACAGAAGCCCAGGAACTCATTGAAATAGTTGCAAGTAACCAGTTCATGTATACTTCTGAAAGAAATCCTGTGAATAATGGGATGACTCAGAAGAAAGGAGTTCTTGAGATTGATACTCTGAATGCCATATTGGCTCAGAATAAAATATTGACTCAGCAAGTCAATATAATTTCTCATAATCTGACTGGAATGCAAGCTGCATCCGGCAGTACTAAAGAAGCCTCCTCTGAAGGAGAAGCTTATGACCCTAAGAATCCTGCAATGGAAGAGGTGAATTACATGGGAGAATCCCATGGAAACACCTATAATCCTTCATGGAGAAATCATCCAAATATCTCATGGAAGGATCAACAGAAGCCTCAACAAGGCTTCAATAATAATAATGGTGGGAGAAATAGGTTTGGCAATAGCAAGCCTTTTCCATCATCTTCTCAGCAACAGACAGAGAATTCTAAGCAGAGCTTTTCTGACTTAGCAACCATAGTCTCTGATCTATCTAAGACCACTCTCAGTTTTATGACTGAAACAAGATCCTCCATCAGAAATTTGGAGGCACAAGTGGGTCAGCTGAGTAAAAGAGTTACTGAAATCACTCATAGTACTCTCCCAAGCAATATAGAAGAGAATCCAAAGAGAGAGTGCAAGGCCATTAATATATCCAAAGTGGCCGAACCTATAGAGGAGGAAGAGCCAGTGATTTCCAGTGAGAAAGACCTTAATGGACATCTACTAACCACTAAGGAGTTCCCTAATGAGGAACCAAAGGAATCTGAGGCTCATACAGAGACCATAGAGATTCTACTGAACTTACTGTTGCCATTCATGAGCTCTGATAAGTATTCTTCCTCTGAAGAGGATGAAGATATTATTGAAGATCAAGTTGCTCGGTATCTAGGAGCAATCATGAAGTTGAATGCCAAGTTATTTGCTAATGAGACTTGGGAGGATGAACCTCCATTGCTCATCAATGAACTGAATACATTGGCTCAATAGAAATTACCTCAGAAGAAACCAGATCCCGGAAAGTTCTTAATACCTTGCATCATAGATACCATGACCTTTAAGAAGGCTCTGTGTGACCTTGGTTCAAGTATAAACCTCATGCCACTCTTTGTAATGGAAAAACTAGGGATCTTTGAGGTACAAGCTGCAAGAATCTAACTAGAGTTGGCAAACAAATCAAGGAAACAGACTTATGGACTCGTAGAGGATGTCTTAGTGAAGGTTGAAGGCCTATACATCCCTGCTAACTTTATAATCCTAGACACTGGGAAGGATGAGGATGAATCCATTATCCTTGGAAGACCCTTTCTAGCCATAGCAAAAGCTGTGATTGATGTGGACAGAGGAGAGTTAGTCCTTCAATTGAATAAGAGAAAGCAAGCAGAAAAAGTCAATAACTCTTTAAACCAAAAGGCAAGGGTAAAATGGATCCAAGGCTTTGAGCATTAATGGATAGGAGGGCACATTGGAATAAAATCCTGGCCTAAGCGGCTAAATCAAGCTGTCCCTAACCATGTGCTTGTGGCGTGAAGGTGTCAAGTGAAAGCTTGAGACTGAGCG
>NC_029788.2:95178360-95197541 GCF_000816755.2 Arachis ipaensis
GCTCTTCCCCAAATACCCTTGACCAATCACATCAATACCTATTTCCCAAACACCATTCACCTATCAAATCCTATCCTCTTTCCCATAATCTCTTCACCATTCACATCCATCCACTATTCCCTAAAAACCCATCATAAAACCCCACCTACCTCACCATTCAAATTCAAAACATTTTCCTCCCAAACCTAACCCCTTCTTACATGAATTCCTTCTCCCTCTTACCCTATAAATACCCCTCCTTACCACCTTCAATTTCACACATCATAAACACTTAAACCCCCTTGGCCGAATTTAAAACTCCCCTCTATCTCCTCCATTTCTTCTTCTTCTCCTCCTTTCTTTCTTCTTTTGCTCGAGGACCAGCAAACCTTTTAAGTTTGGTATGGGAAAAAGATATACTTTTTATTTTTCCATAACCATTAATGGCACCTAAGGCCGGAGAAACCTCTAGAAAGAGAAAAGAGAAGGCAGTTCCTTCCACCTCCGAGTCATGGGAGATGGAGAGATTCATCTCAAAGGTCGATCAAGACCACTTCTATGAAGTTGTGGCCAAGAAAAGGGTGATCCACGAGGTCCCCTTCATGCTCAAAAAGAGTGAATATCCAGAGATCCGACGTGAGGTTCGAAAAAGTGGTTGGGAAGCTCTCACCAACCCCATCCAACAAGTCAGAATCTTAATGATTCAAGAGTTCTATGCTAATGCATGGATCACTAAAAACCATAATCAAAGTATAAACCTAAACCCAAAGAATTGGCTCACAATGGTTCGAGGGAAATACTTGGATTTCAGTCCGGAAACTGTGAGGTTGGCATTCAACTTGCCAATGATGCAAGGAGATCCTCATTCTTTCACTAGAAGGGTCAACTTTGATCAAAGGTTGGACCAAGTCCTCACAGACATTTGTGTGGAAGGAGCACAATGGAAGAGAGACTCTAAAGGCATGTCGGTTTAATTGAGAAGGCCTTACCTCAAACCCGTGGCTAGAGGATGGTTGGAGTTCATCCAACGCTCTATCATTCCTACTAGCAACCGGTCTGAAGTAACTGTGGATCGGGCTATCATGATCCATAGTATCATGATTGGAGAGGAAGTGGAAGTTCATGAGATCATACCTCTAGAACTATACAAGGTGGCTAACAAGCCCTCCACTTTAGAAATGTTAGCCTTTCCTCATCTCATCTGTCACCTATGTAATTCAGTCAGAATTGTCATAGAGGAAGACATCCTCATTGAAGAGGATAAGCCCATCACTAAAAAGAGGATGGAGCAAATAAGAGAGCCCACTCATGGACCTCAACAAGAGCATGAGGAAGTCCTTCATCAAGAAATCCCTAAGATGCCTCAAGGGATGCATTTCCCTCACACAACTATTGGGAGCAACTCAACACCTCTTTAGGAGAATTGAGTTCCAACATGGAGCAACTAAGAGTGGAGCACCAAGAGCACTCCATCATCCTCCATGAAATCAGAGAGGACCAAAAGGCTATGAGAGAGGAGCAACAAAAGCAAGGAAGAGACATAGAGGAGCTCAAGAACTCCATTGGTTCTTCAAGAGGAAGAAGAAGCCACCATCACTAAGGTGGACCTGTTCTTTAATCTCCTTGTTTATTTTCTTTTCTGTTTTCGGTTTTTATGCTTTATGTTTTGACTATGTTTGTGTCTTCATTACATGATCATTAGTGTTTAGTGTCTATGTCTTAAAGCTATGAATGTTCCATGAATCTTTCACCTTTCTTAAATGAAAAATGTTTTCTGAAAAAGAAAAAGAAGTACATGAATTTCGAATTCTATCTTGAAAATAGTTTAATTATTTTGATGTGGTGGCAATACTTTTTGTTTTCTGAATGAATGCTTGAACAGTGCATTTTTTTATAGTGAAGTTTATGAATGTTAAAATTGTTGCCTCTTGAAAGAATAATGAAAAAAGAGAAATGTTATTGATAATCTGAAAAATCATAAAATTGATTCTTGAAGCAAGAAAAAGCAGTGAAAAACACAAAGCTTGCGAAAAATGGCAAAAATAAAGAAAAAGAAAGAAAAAGCAAGCGGAAAAAGCCAATAGCTCTTTAAACCAAAAGGCAAGAGCAAAAAGCCAATAACCCTTTAAACTAAAAGGCAAGGGTAAAAAGGATCCAAGGCTTTGAGCATTAATGGATAGGAGGGCCCAAAGGAATAAAATCCTGGCCTAAACGGCTAAATCAAGCTGTCCCTAACCATGTGCTTGTGTTAGGAAGGTCCAAGTGAAAAGCTTGAGACTGAGTGGTAAAAGTCATGATCCAAAGCAAAAAGAGTGTGCTTAAGAACTCTAGGCACCTCTAACTGGGGACTCTAGCAAAGCTGAGTCACAATCTGAAAAGATTCATCCAGTTATGTGTCCGTGGCATTTATGTATCCGGTGGTAATACTGGAAAACAAAATGCTAAGGGTCACGGCCAAGACTCATAAAGTAGCTGTGTTCAAGAATCAACATACTAAACTAGGATAATTAATAACACTATCTGAATTCTGAGTTCCTATGGATGCCAATCATTCTGAACTTCAAAGGATAAAGTGAGATGCTAAAACTATTCAAAAGCAAAAAACTACTAGTCCCGCTCATCTAATTGGAACTAAGCTTCATTGATATTTTTAAATTTATTGAATTTTTTTTATTCTTTTTATCCTATTTTGTTTTAGTTGCTTGGGGACAAGCAACAATTTAAGTTTGGTGTTGTGATGAGCGGATAATTTATACGCTTTTTGGCATTGTTTTTACATAGTTTTTAATATGTTTTAGTTACTTTTTATTATATTTTTATAGTTTTTATGCAAAAATTCACATTTCTGGATTTTACTGTGAGTTTGTGTGTTTTTCTGTAATTTCAGGTATTTTCTGGCTGAAGTTGAGGGATCTGAGCAAAAGTCTGATTCAGAGGCTGAGAAAGGACTGCAAATGCTGTTGGATTCTGACCCTCCTATACTCGAAGTGGATTTTCTAGAGATACAGAAGCCCAATTGGTGCACTCTCAATTGCGTTGGAATGTAGACATATTGGGCTTTCCAACAATGTATAATAGTCCATACTTCGGTCGAGATTTGATGGCCCCAATTTGTGTTCAACGCTAGCCAGAGACCCTTTTCTGGCGTAAAACGCCAGAAATGGACCAGAACTGGAGTTAAACGCCTAAACTGGCATCCAAGATGGTGTTTAACTCTAGAAAAGGCCTATGCACGTATAAAGCTCAATGCTCAGCCCAAGCACACACCAAGTGGGCCCCGGAAGAGGATTTCTGCACTATCTGCACTTAGTTACTTATTTTCTGTAATCCTTAGTAACTAGTTTAGTATAAATAGCACTTTTACTATTGTATTCGAAGCTTATGCCACTTTTCACATTTGGAGGCTGGCCACACGGCCATGCCAAGACATTTTTCTCTTATGTATTTTCTACGGTGGAGTTTCTACACCTCATAGATTAAGGTGCGGAGCTTTGCTGTTCTTCATGAATTAATGAAAGTACTATTGTTTCTCTTTTAATTCATGCATGTCTCTTCTCCAAGATATACTCTCGTTCTTAATTCAGTTAAGTCAGAATGAAGGGGTGACCCATGACAATCACCCACTATATTCATTACTCGCTTAGCCAAGATCCGCGTGCCTGACAACCACAAGCGGTCTACATGATGTTCAACGTAGTCATTGGACGACAGCTGGAGTATAATCTCTTAGGCCTCTGGTTTGTGACTTTGACTTACATCTCCTAACAATAGAGTAGTCGAACCCACAGAGATCAGAATCTTCGTGGTAAAGGCTAGAACAAACGAGCTTCAAACTCACGAATGTTGGGCACAGTAACAGTGTGTAAAAGGATAGAGAGATCCTATTCCGACACAAGTGAAAACTGACAGATGATTAGTCGTGCAGTAGCTGTGCCTGGTATTTTTCATCCGAGACAATAGATCCGACAGATGATTAGCCGTACAGAAGCCGTGCCTGGACCATTTTCACGGAGAGGACGGATGGTAGCCATTGACAACGGTGATCAACCAACATACAGCTTGCCATGGAAGGGAGCACGCATGATTGGATAAAGACAATGGGAAAGCAGAGGTTCAGAAGCAACAAAGCATCTCCAAACACTTATCTGAAATTCCCACCAATGAATTACATAATTATCTTTATTTTAATTTACGTTTTATTTATCTTTCAATTATCAAAACTCATAACCAATTGAATCCGCCTGACTAAGATTTACAGGATGACCATAGCTTGCTTCAAGCTGGCAATCTCCGTGGGATCGACCCTTACTCACGTAAGGTTTTATTACTTGGACGACCCAGTGCACTTGCTGGTTAGTTGTACCGGAGTTATGAAAAGTGTGATCACAATATTGTGTACCAGACACCTAGCATGGTGAACATTGGTTTGTACACCTACATCCAATCAACTACCCATGGACATGCCATGTTGAAGTGACAGATGCGCTTCCGTTCACCCGGGACGAAAACATGGTAATTTGCTTCTTCCGGACCCTCTCCACACAAGGCCCCAGAGTCGCGAAGCTCTTGTAGTTCCTCTCGGGATACCCGGGAAGCCGTGTCTTTCCCGTTAGAGGTAACCCAATCGTAGTGATCCACAATATTGCGTGCCACAGGTTGCTATGCTATACCTACAGTAGGGGCACTACTCAAGTCAACTCGAAAAGTTGGAAACTCGGAAGAAAATGAAAAGATGGAACTATATTCTGCTACGTTACTACTCTACACTATTTGTGTTAGTTCAAGACTTAAATCCAGGAAAAAGGCCTAAATCCAAGAAAAAAAGGCCTACGGTACTCCCCTAAGAACTATCTAACAATGGCAACACTAGTTTATGCAGAATCAGAATCAAGCAGGAAGCCCAACAGATAAAAATGCAGTAATCATAACGAGAGAAAACGAGGCAGGTATAAGAGAATTACTTACCAGGAGATATGCAAGAAGGATTGATGAAGGGAGGGTGAACGTAGGAGGATGCAATAAGCCTCACAGAAAGCCAATTGAGAATTCAGAAAGGGAGATAGTAAGGGAGAATGTGTGGAGGTTTGAAAAGTGAAAGGTGAAATGGGAGTTATGAAGATAAAAAGCAAAGGGTGCGAAATGGTAACTGTGAGGGGAGCGCAAAAAGACAGGGGCAAAACTGACTTTTTCTCTTGCTTCCAAATCAGTCATCAAGAGTATTTAATGCTCGGTAAAGAAATCGAAGTGACACTCCAAGCAACGGATGGGGGCAACTCATGCGCACTAGAGGCACGAACTCCATTGACGAGGTCCTGGGCCGAACAAGGCTCGCCCCAAGCAGACGTGGGCTACCCGAATACACCAATCACGAACACCAAGCTTCACGGTTTGGTGTGTTGGGGGCACTGTCCTGGCCCAACCCAACAAGGTTTTCAGTCCGACCACGAACCAACGACACACCAGGTCATTTGACCCGAGCTTAAGGGTGACCCCCTACCACCTCACACCTGCTGAGGAAACCTGGACAGCTAGCAAAAGCTTCCAGGCAGATGGACCCAAATGAAGGACCCACCAGAGTTCAGAGTCTAAATGGGGAGGGACATACCCCTCTCCAGAGGTACGTCACCTTTTTACCTTAATTTGTCGCCTCTTTGTACGGACACTGACTTTAGCATCGGAGTGTCCTTGCAAGTGGCTACTCCTGCCGACTCATCAACGACTCGGACGATCGACTTACCCTCGAGGTTTGTGCCTAAGTCCAAATCCTCTCACAGCCAGTTGCTCCAACCTTGACCTCACCCCCATTCGTCATTCTCCCGAGCAACCGAACAAGTAGCAGTGTTAAAAAATATATGAGATACCAATAAGTATTTTTATATGCAATGACCGATTAAATGTTACACAGTTGAATTATAACTTTTTATTCATGTATATTTTGAAAACTCATCCGTTGGATTATAAATTTATTTGTCATAAATAATCTCTAGAAAGTTTCATGTGAATACGAAAACCGTGTTCTATATCTTTTATATATTTGAACATCAGTGTCGTATATTTGTTCAAAATATGTATAAAGAAAGGAGATTCATTAGAAGCAAATGTCTCAATCTCAACATGCTAGAGATATGGACAAGAATACTAGGTACTTTCATAACTTAGCGTCGACTAGAATAAGGAACAACAGGATCGACCCTATGTTAATTAATGGAAGGTTAGTGCGAAACTAGGCCAGAATAAAGGTTGCGATCAGAGGGTTTTATAAAGAACTGTATCGACAGAAATATGCTTCTATGATTGTGTTCCGTGATAGCTTGCTAAAGCAAATTGATAAGGAAGAGGTAGCAGGGTTAGAGGTGATGCCATCGCCTGAGGAAATACGACAGACAGTTTGGGATTGTGAGTCCATTAAAGTGCGAGGTAGCGATGGATATAATATGAACTTCATAAAAGAATATTGGGGTGAGATTGGCCAAGAGTTTACTGCAGCTGTGTTGGGATTCTTCCAAAGTGCGAGGTTACCAACAGATGCTAATATAACATGGATGGCACTAGCTCCAAAATTTGTGGGAACTGAGGAAATAAAGGTCCTTCGACCGATTAGTATGGTTGGTTGTGTGTATAATGTGATATCAAAAGTGTTGGTAAGAAGAATGCGGTTAGTGATGCCAGGTCTAATGGGAGAGACTCAATCTGCCTTTGTAAAGGGCTATAAAATACTTGATGGTGCTCTTATTGCTTGTGAGATGGTCCAATGGTTGAAGTTGTGCAAGAAGAAGGTGACAATTATCAAGTTAGACTTTCAGAAAGCACATGATAGGGTGAGATGGAGCTTTATGGATATTGCGTTACAAAAGATGGGTTTTGGTCCTAGATGGAGGACATGGGTAAAGGAATGTGTGACTACAGTGTCTATGTCGGTGTTGATAAATGGATCACCATCCAAGCCGTTCAGAATGGAGAGAGATCTTAGACAAGAGATCCTCTTTTTCCTTTTTGTTTGTTCTTGTCATTGACGTCTTGTACAGGATGGTGGGTGAGGTAGTCAGGAATGGACGCATCTCTCCATTACTAGTTGGATGGGACAACATAGAGTTGTCGCATATCCAGTTTGCAGATGATACAATCTTATTTTACCCATAGGAAATGGAGACAGCCATGAATTATAAGAGGCTTCTGTGTTGTTTTGAGTTGATGTCTGGCCTTAGTATTAACTGTGGTTTTTTGGGATGTGCGAAAGTTGCTCTACCTGTCAAGTACTTAGAAATTTCTCTAGGTGCAAATCCTCGATTAGTGAAGACCTGAAAATCGATCATAGACAAGATGGAAGAAAAGCTCAACTTATGGAAAGTGAAGTCTCTCAACAAAGCAGACAAGCTGGTTCTCATGAAATCTGTTCTTAATAGCTTGCCAGTTTACTACCTTAGCTTGTATAAGATGCCAAAGTCGGTGGCATAAAAGCTAATTGGGTTACAAAGGAGGTTCTTATGGAGTAAAGAAGATGGGAAAAACGGTATACCACTTATGAAATAGGGGGTGGTGCAAGCTCCAAAAAAAACTAGGGGGTTTGGGGGTGGGAGATGCATTGATCATAAATGCGTCGCTTCTATTCAAGTGGTGGTGGCACTTTTTGAAGGAGGATTGCCCGTTGTGGAAGAAAGTTGTATGTTCTTGTAATTAGTTGAACCCAAATGTCATGTTGTCCAAACAACCATTGCCGACAAGAAGTGGCCTGTGGAAAGATATCTGCCAGCTTAATATTTAGGAGCAACAGGTGAGAGATGAGATTATCAATGGTCTGTCTATAGAAGTGGGAAATGGAAGACAGATTCGGTTTTGGGAGGATGATTGGTTACAAGGTGGTTCTTTGAAAGAGAATTTTCCGAGGCTCTTATCTGTTTCAAATAAAAGAGGATCGGTCATAGTGGACTTTGGGTTCTGGGATAGGTTAGAGTGGATTTGGAACTTTCAATGGAGGAGGAATTTATTCCAATGGAAGTTAGAGCTTGGTGTATGCCGGACCGTCAGTTAGGAAATCTCTCCCTCAAAAGAGAAGAAATGGGATTTAGCACTGCATGTATAGTCCCAACCGACAAGGCGACTCACAACCAAAGTTTAATTTAGAGATGTCACAATTTAAAACCAATTTAATTCGAAAGTAGAATTCCGGGTCTTCTTCCCATGGAACTAGTGACCACAAGTGCATAAGTTTTGGTTGTAAGATCAAGGGGGTTCTTAATAATGAAATAACAATTAAAGGAATAAAAGAACAATCGAAATTGTAACTAATGAACTAATAAATAAATTAAAGAACTATCTATGTAATATAAACAAGTAAAGTTTTGGAATGATTGGAGTGTATGGTTCAAAATATAAATGAAACCTTGGCGTGTGATAAGCTAAAGAATCATTTTTCTTGTCATAACCACAACTATGACAATTATGATGGATTAATCTTACTTAGTTAACCCTTAACATCAATGAGTAAGTCAAGTGAGCATAGTTGTTCTTAATCCATAAATCCTAACTAACTTACTAATTACCTTAGTAAAAAGCTAGCGTTAGTGGAAACAAGAACAATTAACAATCCATGAATTATCACTAAATTTTAGACATTACAACTCTAGTATCCCATATGCTCATTTTTCCCAAGCCAGTGAATGGAAAATTACCTCATGATCAAAATTGACATTTTCACAAACACTTGGTGGTCATAATCATAAAACATTACAAATTTGGAAAAATGATAAAAACTATGAACCACAAATGATCAAAATCAAAACTAGTAACTCAAACAAACATATAATAACAAAAAAATTATCAAGTTCATCAACTAGAATTCAAAGATGCAAAGATATGTATATATTAATAGAATGTCTTTAACTATAAGAAAGTGTAACTCAAGTGTGGTAATTAAAGAAAAAATTAAGAAATACTTACAATGGAGGCAAGTTAGAATCCAAGATCAAAATGGAAATAGCACTTTGTAATATAAACCATGATAAAAGATAGAAACATAGAATTGAACAATTGAACCCCTCACCGGATGTGTATATACTCTAATCACATAGTGTTTAAGGCTTAATCACTCAATTCTCCTTTAATCATATTTTTCTAGGATTTGCTAGTCATCTAACAATCAACACATACTTGATGCATGAATGCAAATATTATGAGGTTTTTGGAGGATTGTAACGGGGTTAGGGTAAAGGTAAGATTAATATGGTCAAGTGGACTAGTAGATTGGATCTTTGATTAGCTCAAGTATCCCACCTAATCCTATATCAACCCATGTACATGTAAGAAACCAACCTAACTCCCTATTTATCTCCTTTCTCACATTCACTCATGCATTTTCTTTCTAATTCTCATACATATGCATTCTTTATTTTGTAATATTATTATTATAAAGTTTTTTTTTAAGATTCTTTTCTTTTATCATCAAAAGGGAATGCATATGATTTACTTCATGCATGCATGAGTATTTACCAATTTTCCAAATTTTTTCATAAATACCCAAAATAAACATATTATCAATGTTTCCAAAAATTTTCTCCACACTTGGTTAACACACTCTACTTCAACCCAAACTAATCAAAGATACAATTCATGGTCATTAATAGTATTTTTCGCTTAGGAAGAATGATGTGCTTCAAATTAGAATAAAAAGGGACTTAAAAGGCTTAAAAAGGGGTTACAAAGGTAAATGTAAGGGTTGGCTATATGGGTTGATAACAAAGCATTTTGTACCCTTTTTCATAGCATTTTCTTAGTATTTTTGGTTATATTTAATTAAGTTTTAGTATGTTTTAGTGTGAAATTCATCTTTTAGATACTACTTTGAATTTTTGTGTTATTTCTATGATTTTAGGTGATTTTTTGACGAATTTGGCAGAATCTTGTTTAGAGACGAAGAAAGGACAGCAGATGTTGTCAATCTTGATTTCTGTGTATTCTAATGAGCATAACTTGAGCTACAGAAGTCTAATTGATGCGATCTTAACGGTGTTAGAAAGCTAACTTCTAGATCTTTCTAGAAATATATAATAGTCTATACTTTATTTTCGGAATGACTGCCAAAACTGGCGTTAAACAACAAGCTTGGGAGTTTAACGCCTATGAAGGACTGACCTCCCAAGTTGAACGCCCAAAACTGGTGTTCAACGCCAGCCAGGGAGCAGGACCAATGAAGTTCAATGCCCAGATTGAAGTTGGACGCCAGTCATCAGCCCAAATACTCACCAAGTGAGCCCCAAAGTGGATTTTAGCACTCCTTAGGCTTTTCTTATCTTATTTTTGAAATTTTTAATTTAAAAATAACATCTTTTAGGTTTAGCATCTACTATTTAAAGAGGAGATCACTTAGGAAACAGGGGACATTACCTCAAATCTTCTTCTTTATTTTTTTTTCTATTTTTTCTATAAGTCATGAGCAACTAAACCTCTTGGTTAAGGTTAGGAACTCTATTTATTTCTATGGATTAAGAATTATTCTTTTATTTTAATTAATGTTTGATTTAATTCTAAGGTGTTGTTTTCGTTCTTAATCTCATGAATCTGGGTGGAACGAGAGTATGCCCTTATTCTACATGGGCTCTTGTGATTCTGAAGAGAGCTATCTCGCTTGAGCTACAGCTTGAAAATACTCCTCCTAAACTTCTAATTACATGAACTAATCGGATATGTGACATAAAATCCTGTTAGCTTTGGGTAATTGAGGTTTTTATGGCGCTAAACTGGTTTTCTGAACTTCACCCTCTAATCTGAATTGAATGACCACAAGAGTGGCTTTTGATGAGGATTAGAGGGGATTAATTCACTACGAGAGTAGGCTTTAGTCACTTATGGTTTGCCATAGAATGAATCATTCATTGTTAAAGTGGTTGGTAAGAAGTCTTAATCCGGAAAGGTAAACATCTCCAAAGCCTTAACTGTTTCCATATATTATCTCTTTAACAATTCTCTTGATTGCTTTCTTTATTTTCTTTATTATTTTATTTTATGTGAATTCAACCACAACCACTCTTTTTCTATTTGCTTGACTAAGTCCAACAGGATAACCATTGCTTGCTCAGTCCGACAATCCTCGTGGGATCGACCCTCACTCACTTGAGGTATTACTTGGACGACCCAGTGCACTTGCCGGTTCAGTTGCGCGAGTTCTAATTTTCGCGCACCCTGGGTTAAGTGAGTTCAATTTCAAAAATGGCCTCAATCATACTAAATGCATTTAAAACATCAAATATAGGACATAAAGATTCAAGCAAATCCAATATCACAATCATAAAGGAGTATAGCACACAAGAACAAAATTTGTGGTTGAAAATGTGCAACCATCCATTAAAGCTCAAATTTCACTAGGTGTTTTGTTCTAGCTCTTTTCTATGTTCCATAAGAGAAATACTTCAAGCAAGTTGAAAAATAATTTTTCAAATCTAATCAATGGAATGCTCTAAGAGAGATTTCTTGAAAATTCTTTGTTGTTTTCACCAAACTTATTTCCTATACCATGCAACATGCAAATGCAAATATCTACTACTATAGAACTATAAGCAAGTAAGATATATGCATAAGCAAACTAAGTAAAGTGCAATAAAATAAAATTCTAACAAATATTCACAAGAAACAAAATTACCAAAAACTAGAAAGTATTGCAAAGTGTTTAGAAAGAGAAATTTAGTCCCTAGAGTTGCAGATCATCCCCTACACTTAATCAATGCACGGAGGACATAATTCGAGAGGTAGAGAACTAGGAGGCTCCACCTTTAGCTGGTGGGCACTGGGGTTCAGGTTGACCATCTTCACCATCATCCTTCACAACCGGCTCAGGTGAAGTTGCTGGAAATAGGCCAGGATCTCTTCCTTCTAGTCTCGCCACCACCCAGTCAAAACGCTTGTGATTAAGGTGCTCAATTTGGTGGATATCATGCAACAAGTCCTGGACCATGTCTTGAAGAGGCCGGACAAAAGCTATTGGTGCTGATGAAGGTGGTGGTCTTGATGATGATGGCTCAGGTGCTTTCCTCTTGGAGGATGTCTTCTTTGTGGACCATCCAAATCTCCACATGGAATGAATTGGTTACCAATTGGGATCTTGAACATGATGTCTGTAGTTCACCTCTCTACCCCTGCTAGTATAGCAAATCTGAACACAAGCGATGGAAAGAGAATGTTGATTTTTCTTCTTTAGATTACCTTCCACATCGATGCGCGAATCAAGGGCAAGACAGTTATCTTCTTGCCTTCCAGAATAGCCCAAAGCAATATAGCGGTTTTAATTCGGATATGGGTAGCATGGGTGCTGGGAAGTGTATAATCGGCCACTATTTGTTACCAAATACGTGCCTCGGCGGTCAAAGCGGAATAAATAATGCTAACAGAAACAGTTTTTTCTCCCTTGCTATATTCCCAAGATGCACCGGGTGGCCGATTTTCTTCAGAATCGAAGCCAAGGACATCCTCCCCTTAAGCACATCTTCTTTGATTCTTGAGTATGCATCCTTAGTAGGCAGAATGTGGGGAATCTTAAGAAGAGCTTCGAAAGCTTTGTTGGAAGTATCCAATGTCTTTCCTCGGAGGAATACGGTCTCCTCTTCCCAAGCTTGATAATTAGCATAAAATTCCTACACCATAGACTCATTGATTTCAATGGTTTCATATTCAAGAAATCCTCATTGAAGTGAGGTAATTCTATCATGGATGAGCGCCGCATATTTGTTTGTAACCTTGAGCTTTCGCTCCCAATGGATTGACCTCTTCTCAAGTTTGTCATATTGGAGGTCGGCTCTTTTATTGGCAAAGGTGCTTGGTTCCGCACTCCGACGATCAGAGGGACATGGAAGAATATTTCTTGGGCCTACTGGTGGTGTAACCGGCTCTTTGTCTTTTCGGCGCATCCTAAAAAGGAGAGATAAAAATAGATTTCAAGATCACATGGTAACAACAAAAGAAAAATAATGAGGGAGCATGAACAATGTAAAGAAAATACAATTGCTTAATTGAGGAGCTTTCCAAAATAGTGTGGCTTAAAAAAAGACGATGTGTGCATTCTAAGTGTGCGCACGACTAGAGCACATACATTGACCGGCTAAGACGGCAATCACACAGTTAAACAACTAAAGCTCAATGCTTCTCAATCAAGTGGCTTAAGTTGCAAGTCTAAAGAATTGAGATACAAGCAATCTTAAGCAAACACAAAGTAACTTAATTGAATTCTTTGAAAAAATGGGTATTGGAGTTGTGGAAATGAAACCTCATTGTTATGAAAGTGCACAACAATAATAACCATTTAAGCAAAGTTGGATATCATTTGTTCATCCCGAAAATGGGAGAATCACATAAACAATGTGCTTGAGTTAAAGCAAAAGATGCTTGATGAAGACATCAAGCTATGACACTTGTAATGTGATTATTCTAATTCAATTACTATGATGAAAAATGAAGAATTTAATTCAATTAAGGTCGATGCATTCATAAACAAGTCACCCATTAACAACGAAGCCAAGTCATGTAAAACATGGGTGATTGAAACTTCAAGTTCAATAACTAAGGAAATGCATTGATAGATTTAAGTTAAACATCATCAAGAATCATTTTTAACATTGCACAAATTATGGAATATGCCAAACAAGAAATAAGTTGAGTGCATATGATGGCCATTTCATATGAATCAATCAAAAATTCACTTGGGCAATTCATCGAACACTTAATATGCATTGTGCAAACTTATCAAATTCAAGCTTAATTTCAATTAATAACAACCCGATAATTAAAAAATCAAACATTGTAATACAACAGCAACTAATCGAGGCAATAAACTTAACCTAATTCATTTAACTGAAATTAAAACAAGCTAACAAATTGACATAAAAAGAAATAAAACTTGAAAATAAAAGAATGAAGAATGCAAGAGGAGAAGATGAAATAGTGGCACTTGTGATAGCCACTGCAAGGTCACGGCGGTCAGCTTTCCGGAGACACACTGGAGCTCCACAGAGGATGGGGAAGCTCGCTGGTGAAAGGTAAAGAAATGAGAAAAAGAAGAAGAAGAAAGAAGACGAAAGAGAGAGAGAGAGGGGTGGTGGCGGCTGAACGTCGGCCACGATGTCGGCGGCTACGTCGCCGGAAGGGGTTGGAGAAGGATCATGTGTGCGTGCGCAGAGGAAAATATTTTTATTTTATATATATTTTAGATAACTTGGAGAAGGATCATGTGTGCGTGTGCACACATGTGTGCATACGCACGAAGAGCAAAAATGACAGGGGTGCACTCACATAGGGGTATGCGAGCGCTCCCAACAGAGGGAGCGCAATTGAGTTGGCATATGCATAAGTAGGTGCGTACGCATAGAGTGCGCAAAAAAACGTTGGTGTGCGTACGCACAAACAGGTGTGCACGCACAAAAGGTGAAAGATACTGGGATGCACACGCACAAAGAGGTGCGACTGCTCCCAAAAGGGGTTGCGCGGGGTAGTGTGCGTACACACAAGATGCAAAATTTGGTGATTGTGTACGTACGCACAGGGGTGTGCGCACGCACAATGCCCTGTTTTCCAAAAATTTTTCTTTAAATTCTAAGGTACTAAGCCTTAACTCAACAAAAGTTTAACCCCAAACATCCGAAAATTCATACATTCATGATCTATATGCAAATTAACCTATCTATGCTCAAAAATTAAACTAATCCTAAGTGAACCAACATAACAAAAATGCAATTAAGTCAAAATATAAACAAAGAGAGAAGGGTTAGAACAATGTTATCATGGTGGGGTGTCTCCCACCTAGCACTTTGGTTTAACGTCCTTAATTTGTACGTGCATGAATTCAATGATCAACATTTGGAACCTCTCCAAGGAGGAAAATCTCCAACTCCTTGGCATGCTTGGATTGTGTGTGCTCCCATGATATAGGCTCCTTGACAACCTTTTCTTCTTCATATCCCACATTAGGCTCAACTACTCGCTCTTCAATTAGATCACAACCAAAGATAGAATATGCTTCATGGGTTGGTTTCTTGGCTCCCTCCAAGGTGAACTTCACCACTTTCCCTTCGGCTTCAAATGAATAAGACCTTGAAAATGTATCTAACTTGAACCGGGATGTCTTCAAAAATGGCCTCCCAAGAAGGATAGAAGATGGCTTGTCCGAATCAATTGGAGGGGTCTTCAAAATGTGAAAATCCACAAAAAATAGCAACTCTTGAATATTTACCAAGACATTCTCCGCAATTCCCACAGCCGACACAATACTTTTGTTCGCCAACACAAATCTTGCTCTGGACCGCTTCAATGGTGACAAGTTCAACTTTTCATAGATAAGGAGGGGCATGATGCTCACACAAGCTCCCAAATCACACATACAATCCATGAACTTCATCCCACCAATCACATAAGTTACTAGGCAAGGACGAGGATCACTACACTTCTCCGGAATAAGAGAAGAGATAGAGTCATTTACCGGATTCTTACCTAGCTCACCAATTTTTTTCTTGTGAGTGCAAACATCCTTTAGAAATTTAGCGTACTTTAGAACTTGTTGGATAGCTTGAAAAAGATGGACGGTAAGTTCCACATTCTTGAAGATTTTCACCACATTGGGGTCAAAGTCTTCATGCTTCTTAGCCTTTTTAGCTACCGACGGAAAAGGAACTGGTGTGGGCTCCTCAAGGGAGTTTTTCCTTTTGGGCTCCTTGACCTTCAATATATCTTCCTCTTCTCTTGCAACATCCTCCTTCTCACCTCTTTCCACCTCCATTTCCTCTTCTATTTCTTCATTGTGGGTTTTCTTGCTCACACTTGTAGGCTTAAGACTAACTTCATATAATTTGGTACCACTCCTTAGGATAATAGTATTAATGCTTTCCTTGGGGTTTGGTTGAGGTTGAGAACGTAGGCCACTGGAGGTGGAAGCTTGGTGGGTGTTGTGATTGTTTGAAGGAGAAAGAGTCAAACGGGATAAGGCTTCGGCAATGGTTGTCATGTAAGTTTCTTGCTTCTTATGGAACTCCCGTTGCTCTTGCATGAAAGCTTGAAGATTGCCCTCCTCATGGGGGAGATTGAAGAGGGTGGGATGATGGTAAATATTAGGTTGCTTTATGTATGGTGGCCGAAAAGGTGGATGAGAAGAAGTTGGTGGTTGGAAGAATAGAGGGGCTTGGGAGCTTAGTGGTTTTGGCTCATGTAGAGGGTAGGGGTATAAACATGTGGTGGTGAAGGATTATAATGATAATGAGTCTCACTATGTATGGGAGGTTGGTAGGCATTATGATTATAGGGCTCATATGGAGGTCCTTGTTGCCAAGAATTGCATGCTTGTGACTCCTCCTTAGATTGGCTTTCCATACCATGATGCGACCCGATGTTGGTATTGTTATTCCCTACAACATGATAACAACCAAACTCCAAGCCAAAGGGTGATAGCTCATAGTGAAAAGGAAAGATAAAATGCAAAGGTATTAACAAGGGTAATGAATAAATCAAAAGATGTCCTAACTTTCACTACTTACCAAAACTATCTAGATAAGGTGTTAACTACCAATTAATGTCAAGTGACAAACAAAAATCAAGTATTTACACTATTCACATATTCACAACAACTAAAATTATAGCACTCATTGCACTTAGTTCCCAAGTAACGACGTCAAAAATTTGGTGTGTGCTGGATCGTCGGTTAGGAAATCTCTCCCTCAAAAGGGAAGAAATGGGATTTCGCGTTGCATGTATAGTCCCAACCGATAAGGCAACTCACAACCAAAGTTTAATTTAGAGATGTCACAATTTAAAACAAATTTAATTCGGGAGTAGAATTCCGAGTCGTCTTCCCAAGGAACTAGTGACCACAAGTGCATAAGTTTTGGTTGTAAGATCAAGGGGGTTCTTAATAATGAAATAACAATTAAAGGAATAAAAGAACAATCAAAATTACAACTAATGAACCAATAAACAAATTAAAGAACTATCTATGTAATATGAACAAGTAAAGTTTTGGAATGATTGGAGTGTATGGTTCAAAACATAAATGAAACCTTGGCTTGGGATGAGCTAGGGAATCCTTTCCTTGTCATAACCACAACTATAACAATTATGATGGATTAATCTTACTTAGTTAACCCTTAAGGCCTTAACATCGAAGAGTAAGTCAAGTGAGCATAGTTGTTTTTAATCCACAAATTCTAACTAACTTACTAATTACTTTAGTAAAAAGCTAGCGTTAGTGAAAACGAGAATAATTAAAAATCTATGAATTATCACTAAATATTGGACATTACAACTCTAGTATCCCATATGCTCATTTTTCCCAAGTCAAGGAGTGGAAAATTACCTCATGATCAAAATTGACATTTCCACAAACACTTAGTGGGCATAATCATAAAACATGACAAAATTGAGAAAATGATAAAAGCTATGAACCACAAATGATCAAAATCAAAACTAGTAACTCAAACAAACATATAATAACAAAAAAATCAAGTTCATCAACTAGAATTCAAAGATGCAAAGATATGTATATATTAATAGAATGTCTTTAACTATAAGAAAGTGTAACTCAAATGTAGTAATTAAAGGCAAGCTAGAATCCAAGATCAAAATGGAAATAGGACTTTGCAATATAAACCCTAATAAAACCCTAAGAAAGTTGAGAGAAAAAAACTACGAGAAAACTAAAATCTAAAGCCTCCTAAAACTATCTAATACTACTACTAATGATATGGTATGTTTCCTCAAGTGTTGCCCCCTTCATATGAGCTCTAGGCCATCAGATTTGGGCCTCCAAAACCTCCAATTCGCAAGTCATGTAACTTTTTAATGAAGTCACGCGCTGGTACTTGTGCGTACGCACACTGGCCGATTCTCAGCTTGTGCGTACGCACAAGAGGTTGTGCGCACGCACACTTCGAAATGCTTTTCTCCTTTGTTTATTCATGTTTCCTCCCACTTGCATGCTTCTCTTCCATTCTAATCAAGCCATTCCTACCTATTACACCCGAAATCACTTATCAAAAATATCAAGGTATCGAATGGAATGCAAATAGAATAAAATTGATTAATTTAAGCATAAAAGAGTATGTTTTCACAATTAGGCACAATTTAGGAAGAAAACACAAAAGCATGCTATTTAAGGGAATAAATGTGGGTTTACATGATGAAATCCACTCAAATTCAACCAAAATTTATCATCAAATGTGGACTTATCAGAGCTTCTCAATCAACTTTATGATCGGTTACGGCTAGTTAGATTGTCGTCCGGTAGAGAGGATACAATTATATGAAAATTTGACAGAACAGGCATTTTTTCTACTAATTCATTTGTGCAAGTGTTGCAGAAAGAGACTCTCTCGGAGAATATCACAACCTACAGCTTCACTAGTACCATGAGTTGAACTATTTGCATGGTTTGTCTTAATAGGCAGGGTTAACACTAAAGAGAGATTGAGTATGTAAGGAATTATTCATCATAGTGATAATATTTGTGTTTTCTGTAAAAAAGATGTAGAATTTATGCATCATTTGTTTCTTGGCTTTGAGTTTACATGGTAAGTGTGGTGCGTTTTGTTGAAGTGTGCTGATAGAGTTTGGAGTATTTCGGGGACTATTAAAGGAATTTTTGAGAGTTGGATTGGAGTACCTGATCATAACTCTGAGCATAAGAAGTTGCTGATAGGTTTCTTTGCGATTATTTAGAACATTTGTTTGGAGCGAAATAATAAAGTATTCCATAACTTAGAAACAGGTGTTGATAAAATTATTAATAGGTCATTTTTAAACTACAAAAAATGGTGTGACGTTGATTCATTTGGTTGTTGATGATTATGCTAAAGATGACAATAAATTATATATTTTTACTATGTTTATTGTCTTATATTTAGTTGTGTTTATATTTTTTACATATTTTATTTTATTGTATTGAACTTTCTTTGTTAAAAGAAAATATGTATAAAGAAAGAAATTTTCAGTCATATGGTTATTATGGATATGTTCGATTTTGGTGAAAGTTGATATAATATGGTATTATAATTCAATGCTTGAATCGACAAAATATACATGGTATAAAACGTTATGAGCAATGAATATTTACTTTCACTAACACCGGTGGCATTTTATCCTAAATATTAACTAATGAATTTGTTAACTTACACAAGTTTATTGAGTAGGTTAATAATAAAATAATAATGCTCACATTTTGAATAGAGATAAAAATCATACTT
>NC_029788.2:95197563-95198315 GCF_000816755.2 Arachis ipaensis
TAATAAATTTTTTAAAATGAAAAAATAAAATAATAAAATAAAAAATTAATTTTGTATAAAGTACAAAAATAAAATTTATATATAATAATAATTACAAATTCAATATAAATAGATATATTATTTTATTAATTTATAATTCTACTCATTTTAAACTATTTTTTGGTCACACAACGGAAATTTTTGCCATCCAGTTATAGATTACAGTCCTCTTCCAAAGTTGAGACTTGAGAGGATGCAACTTCATCATCACGTGGCAGATTGTGTATAAGCGGACCCACTAACATGATGCCACGTGTTAACTAATGATAGGGCCCATAACAGTCGACTAAAAAGGAAAAAAGGTCCAATGCATCTCTTAAATTGACGTTTGGTGCCATTCAAAACTTAGCTGGTGGCAACGGTGGATCACTTCCTTTCCATTTTGCACATGTTGGTCACGAGCCATCTAGTTTCTCTTGTCGACGTTCCCCTACAACTCATGAACCGTGTGTCACAGATTAATTAGAATTTATTATTATTATTTTTTAATTTAATTTAGAAAATATATATTAGTTTCTCTGAGATTCAATTAGCATTGCATTTTTCTGTGAACATAACATTATCATAAATGAAAATTTAAGTAAGAACAGTGTCACACTTGGTTAAATTGAAACTATTGTATGACCCTTTTTTTTTTTCGTCTATCTCTTTATGTTAGAGTCATGTATATATATATATGCTGATCCTAAGTATATTTATGTTATGGTATTTTA
>NC_029788.2:95198984-95241585 GCF_000816755.2 Arachis ipaensis
TCAACTCTCTTTTTCTATCTTCCCCATTTGAACAAGTCTAAATCTCATTTTTCTATTTTTTTTTCTTTTCTTTTTACACTATTAATTTTTCAAGAGTAGTTTGAGGAGGAAGAAGAAGAGAGTAGAAGAATGAGATTTGGGAGTAGGAGAAGAGGATTGAGCAAATGTAACTTTAAGAAAAGCATTATTAATAATACATCAATTTCGTTAAGTGTTAGTAAAGAATTTGACGGTGGGATAATATTTATGTCATTTTAAACATTTTGAGATAAAAATAGGACAATAAAAATATTAAAAACTAAAATAAAATTCACTTTAAATGTTAGAATTTATTAAAGTGAAAATTTTAAAACAAGTTACAAAATTACTCTTAATAACAATAGTTACCCTTTTAAATTATTTAACTACTTTTTGATTTTCGGAACTTCATCTTATTACTCCCCTTGATGGACAGAATGAGTTTGAAATTACATTATTTACATTGTGCTTTACTGATTTTGTGAATTCTTGTCAGATATGGTGTCTTTGACAATTATCTAACTAAATTATTGTTCAAGATCTAAATTTTAAGAGTAGAATCAATTCTTCATATATAATTAGATACCAATAAAAGAAGTGCATCAAAGTTCAAACTTAAAAAGTAGAATTTTGACCGTTATCATGCAGATAACAATGTAAATAAATCTTTTCAAACAACATGTAAATTAAAACCTTCACAAAAATTTAAAAGATTAAAAATAAATGCGACTAGATAAAAGATAAAAGTAACAGTTTAATATGAAAATAAAGTACAAAATAAATGATAAAAATGTAAATTAAATTTGGAAGGAATCCTACACAAAATATAACTTGAAATTGACATAGAAAGTCTATGAGATATATGAGTGTTTAAATGATTTTTGAGAGTAACATTTTAACTATTGTCAATTCTTTTCACCCCTATTTAAAGGGCTTCATACCAATGCTGATGTCGGAACGTTGTTTGGGTCACTAATTTTAGCAAGATTAATAATTTTGTTATAGTGAAAATAGTCAAAAATTTATCTTAGTTGATTAAGCTAAAAATGTACCTTTTACTCTCAAAACAACTAGAAAAAAATAAGAACATAGCTTATTTAAATTTAAATATAACTCAATCAACTCAATTTCATAAGTAAAAAAGGTACATATACATTTTTATACTAATATGAAAAGAAAAACCTTCATGATTTGGAGAATGTGAGACTAATTCATAACATAATATAATAACATATGCTAAATTAGACTACTTTAATTAACAACACAAACATAGAGATATATGCTCTTTCATCATTCTTCCTAGGTTGGAAAGAGCTCCTACATTAAATGCTCTCTTGTAACGTGTTAGGAGTTATTTGATCAACTTTTACTATTCCCATCAAAAATTGACTTGTCATCAAGGATTTGAACCTTTTTTTATCTTGAGCTCACTGACTATGCACGTCTACTAAATACTTTCGACCATAGTTATCAAAACTGGACTCACCAGTTGGACAAAAAAATTGGTGAACCAAAACTCCAACTAGTTTGGTTTACTCTTACGACCGTTTTTGCTTTAAAATTGGCAAGAACAAGTTAAAATCGGTCCAACTGAACTGTTTTGATAAAAATTCCAAAATTGATGAAGTGGGGTCCAAATCGAAGTCCCCCTTGTTATTGCATGCTCCTTTTGCCATTGAGCTATGTTATTTTTTTATTTTATATGCTAATTATTAATTATATAGTAAAAATATACAATAATTTTGTTAGATATTATTTTAATTTTACACTTTAATGTGTTGAGACTTGATTGTTCTTAAAATATTAGTGAATGTGTATTTCAAACTTTAATTTTAATATTTTTTACTCTTTTTTATTTTTTATTTACTGGAGATTGAGTCAAAGGATTCAACCAGTGATATATCGTTTGAACCACTGAACCAATGAATGATGCACCACTATTTTGTGGTACATTTTATGCTGAATTGAGTGGATTTTATCAACTTTTCTCACATTTATTCAATGAAATAGCATGGTTTCATGATTTTCTTCTAATTTATGCTTAAGAGTAAAAACATGCTTTTTAGGCCTTAATTTGCTAATTTTAATTCACCTTTGATTCCACTAGATGCCTCGATGCATTTGTTAGTGAATTCAGGTTGAAAAGGCTAGGAATAGATCAAAGGAATGAAGAGAAAAGCATGCAAAGTGGAGAGATCATGGAAAATCAAGGATTTGGAGTGCACACATCGACGCGCACGTGTAACAAATACGCACACATGAATATGAAGTCGCATGGTGACGCGTACGCGTGACATGACGCGTACGCGTGAGAAGCAAAATGCCAAGCGATGCGTACGCATGACGCAGGCGTACGCGTCACAGCTCGCACGTGACCTCATTAAAGGCAAAACGCTGGGGCGATTTCTGAGCATCCCAAGCCCAGATCCAACTCATTTCTGAGCCTATTACATGCAGAATTCAAGATGAGTCAAGGGGAAAGAGCACATAGTTGAGTTTTCATCATGCTTTAGTTAGTTTCTAGAGAGAGAAGCTCTCTCTTCTCTCTAGAATTAGGTTAGATGTAGATTAGGATTTCTTTAGATCTAGGTTTAATTCATGCTTTGATCTACTTTTCCTTTCTAATTTCTTGTTCCTTTACCTTAGCTTTCCTAGTTTAGTAATTTACTTTTTGTATTTGTTTACTTTGTTGTTGATGCATTATTGTTTCTTTTATTTTTCTTTAATGCAATTTATGTTTGATTTTTTTATTGTTGATTTGAATTGTTGTTGTTAATTCCTTGCAATTAGTAGTTGTAGATTTATATTTCTTGCAATCTTATTTTTCTTTTCTTTTATGCCTTCCAAGTATTTGACAAAATGCTTGGAAAATGCTTGGAAGGATGTTAGAGTAGATTTTTGTGTTCTTGGCTTGGGATGGTAACTTAGGTGACTTTGAGTTGCTAATGTCTAAGTGATTGATAATTGGTGTCCATTAACTCTAGCTTCCACTAAGTTAATTAGTGAGTGGCTAGGACTTATGGATTAGGATTGACGTAGCTCATTTGACTTTTCTTCACTTGTTAGAGGATGACTTAATGGGATTAATCCTTGCAATTATCATGTTGTAGTTAGTGACAAGGATTAAGATCCTTAACCATCAACCCTTGCCAAGACCTTTTTATCATTTGAGTTTCATTTACTTTCTTGCAATTTATCTTTCATGTCTCTTATTCAAAACCCCAAAATATACTATCTATAACCAATAATAAGAACAATTCCCTGCAATTCCCTGAGAGATGACCCGAGGTTTAAATACTCTCAGTTATTTTATTGGGGTTTGCACTTGTGACAAACAAATTTTTGATTGAGGAATTGTTTCTTGGTTTAGAACTATACTTGCAACGAGATTTCAATTGGGAAATTCTTTACCGATAGACAATTTCCGCTCATTACTGGTTCGTTTTTGACAACTATACTTTCGACCTTCCCTAGGACTACAATTATGTCAAAATTTTCTAAGTCCTCCCTCGATATACATCCAACCTTGTCTCGATAATAACTCGATCACCTATTTAGCATTCTCTTCAATCATAAGTGAAAAGTCTTCAGTCGATCTTTGCACGAACTCATCTCTTCGACAGCTACTCATATTTTTTGGATAACAAGATGCCCTCATGATCACCAACTTGTCAAGATAAACAAAAACAATTCGTTCGATCATGTTCACATTTCCAAAAAAATATAAATATTTTATTAAATACCACTACAAAAAAACTCGTTGATTGCTGCTGGATTTACCGATGGAATTTATCAAAAAATTCGACAATAATAATATTACCGTTTGGTTTAGCGTCAGACAAAATGATGAGATGGTTTAAACCTCGTCAGTCGGTAATAAATTACCATTGTATTTTTGACATCCACAATTAATTACCATCGAAAAGTTTTGAGGAAAACAAGTTGCAGGAGGCGAATTGTATTAACAATTACTGTTAAAAAAATCTAACGGTAAAGTTGGTACCATTTCAAAACTTTTGGCGCCCTTATTATTGTCAGGTAATCCTCTAAGAAAATTTGACGGTAAATTAATTTAATAATTATTTAAAAACATATATTTGATGCTTACCGTTAGATTTATAATAAATCTGACGGAAATAAAAAATTTGTATTTATTTTTTTGCACATTACCAAAATTAATATTCAAATAAAAAGTAATGAAAATTGAATCTTTTTTATTAAAATAATAAACTACAACATGATATAACCAATGCAAAAACAATATAAAGTAATGTCAATCAGATAAAGGAGAATAATGTCAAACTAGTCAAAACGAAATCGTAATGTCTATGGTCCTGATAATCGTCATGTCGTCATCCTTTTGGTTGTCCCCCTCATCTTGTCATGATCGCGGTCTATCGACCAGCGGTGCGCTGGTGTTAGTGCGAATGACGAGGAGCCCCCACTAGCAACAATGTTGCCACCTGTGCACATATGGTCATAGTAAACCACCATCTGCTACTGCATCCACTAGATTTGCTCCAGCTTCTGCCTCAGGGACTCCTTCTCTGCATTCCGAGCATCTCTCTCTTATATGTGCGCAAGGAGCTCATTATACCTGCCCTTAGCCAGATATAGCTGATGATCTTGATCTTGTAGCTTTAGGTCAGGCTATGGATCTACTCATGCAAATCTACGTCTTGGAAATCTGCAAGGCTGGTGGCCGAGGTGGAGAAAGCATCGGAGGTTGCTAGTAAAGAACAACCACACTCTATAGAAGCGGTTCTTCTACGGCTCAGATGCGGTATGATGCCACACTGCATCGGGATCGACTATGGAGACACTCGACACATTGCCATTTTGTCCACTCTGCTGAGATTACTGGGTCACAAACTCGAAGTTCTAGGTGTATAAATCCAAATACGACATGTGATTGTTAAGACAACTAGAGTCATCATTATTTGGAATTGATCGTATGTTATGAAATTAATTAAGATGATTGCTTATATAAAAGTTCGCAGACCACTGATCAGAAAATCTTTTCTTATTCTCCTTCAACATGTGAATTTACTTGAAGACCTCCACCACAATAATTTGATGGTCTAATGAATTTTGTCTGCACACATTGGACAAACATGTTAAAATAAGTGACAATTAATTAAAGAATCAAAGATAAAATTAACTTAACATATTAAAAACAAGTTACACTATTTTGTCCATTTTTTCATAATAATGACAGAACTCCCTGTGTACTTCGATGCCCTAAGCCGGTGCCCTATTGGCCTTATTCGTGGCCTACCGACGCTTGAACCCTCATCCATCTCCAAATACACACAGAGCTCCTTCCTAATGTCGGACCGAAGTCACTAAGTAAGGTGCTTGTTCCGAGGGTTACCTGAAACTGTAGGTCGATCTCGGATGAGATCTTCTGTACTGGTTGAAGATGACGCGTCCGGCTGGCTGCTGGCGGCCGGAGCTGTTGTGTCCGACTCGTTAGACTGGCTACACTTCTGATCCTTGGTCATCGGAGGGTGGGGGGGTACCTGCAAGAGACTCCGATGCTTAAGTTAGCATGGGTATTAAACAGGTTTTTTGTAGAATCAGAGTATGAGTTATACCTGGGTGCTCCAGTGTATTTATAATGGTGTGGGCTGACCTTTCTGATAAGATAAGTTAGTTATCTTATCTTTATCTTATCTTATTTTGAGCGGAGTCAGCTTATCTTCAAGGGAACCGCCTTTATCTCTATAGGCTTGGATTGCCTTTGGATTTGGGTCGTGTTCCTCTATTTGGGCCCTTTATTGGGCTTTCCTGTCAATTTGGCCGATCTCTTTAAGAAGAGATCGGATAGTCGGACCTGAAGAGGTCGGTCGCCATGTCGCTAAACATCCCGGGTCGGACAGCTCGACCCAGGGTATGAACAGTACCCCTGTTTGAGCTCGGTCTTCTGCTTGGAGGTCGAGTTTTTTGACATCGAACTTTTTATAGCGAAGCCGAATTTGAGCACTTTTCTTTGTAGAGCTTTTTTGAATGTAGAACGTTTTTCCTCTAAAAACGCGCGCTTTTGTATTAGCGCTTTGTTCTAGGGAACGTGCGAGGGTTTAATACCTTCATTAATTGGTATTAATTGCCCCATTTCTCCTGGCCTTATTTTGAATTTTTCTTCCTCAGAAAAATGGTTTCTCTTCTTCCTTTTTCTTTGTAACTCCTTCATTTTCTCTGTCTCTGTCTTTTCTTGCATTGCGGTGCCTTCCAGTGGTCCAGCGATTCCTTCCTTCCTACTTCTTCCGGAACTTCTCATTTCTTCAGGTTAGTTCCGTTTTGCAATTACTTTTCTCTTTTGTTGCTTTGGCTCTGGTTTTGTGGTAAAGTTTTTATTTTTCTTGGAGAAAGTTTGGATCTTTCTGTTTTTGTTGCGCCTAATTGCTGTTGTATGGTACGTTCTGGGAGTTTCTTCGTCTTTCGTATGAACTTTTTCGCCTTTCCTGTTGCTTGATGCTTTTAGGGCTTTTAAATGTTATCACCGTTTCTGCTTGTGCTTTCGATGATGGTTTTTGTTTGATTCTGGAGAAAAGGCTGTGTCTTTGACAATTCTCTGCTTGGCATGTTTGGTGTTGTCAAAGCTTTTTGTTAAAAGATAGTGGCTTTGATGACTTTTTGTACTTTTTTGTGTTTTGTCTTTCTCCTATGAAAATGCTTGCTGTTTGAGATCTTCTTTTTGTTTGGGGGATGCCGAGACGTAAGCTGTAGATTTTTCCTGAAACCTTGCTTTGCCACTGCCTCCAAAGGATGCCCCAGGACTTTGGTTTGAGTCTTGGGGTTTTCCTTTTCTATTTGTTCGTCTGTATCATATTAGTCGAGTTGCTTTGCCCCTCCTCCGAGATGCTTTTCAGTAATTCAATCTTCTTTTCTTTTTGTAGGATTAGTTGGCCTTATGTCTTCTCGCAATAACGTTGTAGAGGTGTCTTCCAAAGTTTCCGAGGAGATGTTCGATTGGCTGGACTCCCTTGTCCTAATGTGTGTCTCAGTCGTGGATGCTGAATTTTGTGTAGAGCTGAGGAAACGTCATAGGATCTATGGTAACAGTGCTTGGAAGAGGAATTATGAGCTTGTAGCTCCTGACTCTGATGAGAGGGCTTGTTTTCCTACTTTCGTCGAGGGGGAGCATCCCTTCTTCTATGCCTATGAATATTTCTTCAGCCAGTTGGACGTTACTTTTCCTTTTACTGCTTTCGAGACCGACTTGTTGTGGTCATGTAACATTCCTCCATCCTAGCTTCATCCGAATTCCTGGGGTTTTATCAAAATATTTCAACTGCTTTGCCAAGAGTTAGGCGTAACATCTTCTGAAACTCTTTTTCTCTATCTTTTTGTCTCGGCCAAGCCCGGAGATTCCTCCAAAATGAAAGCTTCCTGGGTTTCTTTTAGATCGGCCCAGGGGCGTAAAGTTTTTGCCATGTATGATGAGTCTTTTAAAGATTTTAAGAATTATTTCTTTCTAGTCCGTGCTGTTGAGGGGGTCCGCCCCCTTTTTTCTTGATGAGAATGACGAGCCTGCTTTTCCTCTAGAGTGGCAAAAGAATGTGAGAGTGCCACGTTATACATGGGAGATGCTTAATGAGGTTGAGCGGGCTTTTGTAGTTGCTCTTGAAGATTTGTGGGGGGAACCACCTCATCTGGATACAAAAAGATTCTTGAGTGATCCATCTTTGGTTCGAACTGCTTTGGGTACTGTCTGACTTGCTGTTATACTTGTTTCTGAGCTTTTTTTCTCCTATGTTGTAACTCGTCATTTATGGTTGATTCTGTATTTTCAGAGATGTCGAAAAACAATGATTCCATGAAGGCCTACAAGAAGGCGAAGAAGGCTGCTGCTGCTCAAAACATCTTGGCCAAGGCGGTCGGAGAGGGATCTTCTCAAGTTCCTGTGAAGCCACCCGTGCCAAGTTCTCCTGGGCCAAGGAAGGTGATCCCCAATCCTCAAGTTCGTCTGACTGATCCTCCACAGACTTCTGCCATTGCTTCTGGTGCTCCTCCCAACATGAAACAGAAAACAATTGAGGCCTTTAACCTTGACGCCCCTGATTTTAATGCAATCGAATTCGTAGATCAGCAAATCGGTCCCTACGGTACCCTCCCCATGGATGATGTGTCAATCCTTCGCCATCTGGATTTTATGACCCGAAACAGTGTTAAAATGGCATATATGGGGGCTGTCCTGTACCGAACTGCTCAGAATCTTCCTCTCCATGCCACCAAAGAATTTATAGAGGAGGCTAAACAGGAGTTCGACTGGATGAAGGGCCTAAAGGAAGAGCTTGAGGTAAAGGTAGCCAAGTTGGAGAAGGATCTGGAGAACGAAAAGGCGAGTTCCCTTGCTCTGGCAGCTTCTGTGCGGTTGGCCGAGGACACGGCATTGAGGCATAAGGACAGTTATGTGACATCTTATCGGAAGGTGGTGCGCCTGAGGGAGGAGTTGGAGAATGCCCGAGCTGATTACTCCGAGCTCCAAGGTCATCTTGTTGGCAGCGTAACTGCTGCCTATGAGGGCTTGAGGGAGCAGGTTCAGATTATTGCTCCTGAGGCCGACCTTACTCTTTTTAGCCTGGATAATGTTGTGAGGGATGGTAAGATTGTCCCTGATGACCAGGATGATGATGATGTTGAACCTCCCCCTGTGTCTTCTGCCAAAGTGTCAACCTCTTCAGTTCCTCCAGTTGTGTCTGACCCGGATTGCCAGATTCTGAACCGGGATGATGGAACCGTGGATGCTGTGCCTATTCAGACTTGCCTTCCTTCTCCTCAGACTGATGCTGCCGAGAAGTCTTCTAATCTTATTTGAATTTTCTTTGGATGTTTGCGTAGTTGGCCGAGTTTGTGGGCTTTAAAACTCTTTATTTTGTATAGTTGAATATTTTGCTGACTGCTGGTACTCTTTTTGGTTGCTTGTTTAGCAACTTTTATTTTAAAAAAAAGTAGCTTTCAAGCTTTTGGGCTTGACCCTAAAGCTTTATAATATTGTATAGCATGCTTGTTTACACTTGTCTTGGCACTTTTCTGGTTTTTAGAATACTGGAGCCTTGCTGCTCGGCCTCTTTGAACTGCTTTGTACTTGGAGGTCGTAGATGTGTGGATCCAATTCATATTTCGGTTTACTTGCTTGTATTTGTCTATAACCGATTTCTTTACGTCGTCCTTTTCCAAGTTATTTTTGTAGTGGACTGACTTTGTCATGTCGATTTCTTCTAAGTTATTTCGTAATCCCCTTTCTTGGACCTTTGTTAGGTCTCTTTTAGGGACTACTTTTATAACTTTTCGTAGGAGGTCAACTTCTTTATGTTGTCTTCTTTCTAAGTTATTTTTGTAATCCTCTTTCTTGGACCCTTGTGAGGTCTCTTTCATGATTACTTTTATAACTTATTTTTGTAGGATACCGGCTTCGTTAGGTCGATCTCTTCTAAGTTATTTTGTAATCCTCTTTCTTAGACCTTTGTCAGATCTCTTTCAGGGATTACTTTTATAACTTATTTTTGTAGGAGACCGACTTCGTTAGGTTGATCTCTTCTAAGTTATTTTGTAATCCTCTCTATGTCGGCCAGTCTTTAAGTTATTATTTAGCAATCCATAAGACCTCGTCAAGTTCTTTTTTCGGATCACTTTCGATAACTTCTTGCATTATTCTGTGTTCATCTTTGCCGATTTGTAGAAGGTGGTTTCTGTCTTTCTTCGGTCGACCTTTAGATGAATCACGTTTTCATCTTTATTGATCTTCCATCGTGATCGTGCAGTGAATCTGTTTTTCACTTTCTGCCAATCTATTGCTTTATAATCGGACGATGAATGCTTCAGATTAATGCGTCTTAAGAATTTGTAGAATATCTAAAAATATATTTTATTCAAAAGCAAGTGAAAATATATACATGCGGGAGTTTTTCATCCCTTTAAGTCGGATAATTTCTGGATCTCAACTTGGTGCCTCATTAAAAAATATTTTCAGGAAAAAGAGTGCATCCGAGATCTGTTACCTTCTCTAGCTATAATACCTTCTTAGGTTGCAAGCGTACCATGATCTGGGAAGCTCTCGTCCATCGAGTTCGGAGAGTCTGTAATAGCCTTTTCCAAGTACTTCTACGACTCAGTAGGGTCCTTTCCAGTTTACTGCCAGCTTTCCTTCTCCGGGTCGAGTTGTCCCAATATCATTTTGGATTAGGATGAGATCATTCTCAGCGAAACCTCTTGACACTACCCTTTGATTATATCTTGAAGCCATTCGTCGCTTTAGCGCTTCTTCCCTGATCCGGGCACTTTCTTGGATTTCCGGAAGTAGGTCGAGCTCTTCTCTTTGAAGTTGAGAGTTGGCTTCTTCATTGTAGTGGACTACTCTAAGCGACCCTTCCTCGATCTCTACTGGGATCATTGCCTCCACTCCATATGCTAGTCGAAATGGTGATTTGTTTGTGGTGGACTGTGGCATTGTTCGATATGCCCATAGGACTTGTGGAAGTTCTTCGGCCCAAGCTCCCTTTGCATCTTGCAGTCTCCGTTTCAACCCAGCCAATATGACTTTGTTGGCAGCTTCGGCCTGTCCATTGGCTTGAGGATGTTCTACGGAGGTGAATTGGTGCTTTATGTTCAAGTCGGCTACTAATCTCCTGAAGCCTGCATCTGTGAATTGAGTGCAATTGTCTGTGGTGATGGAGTATGAAACCCCGAACCTCGTGACAATGTTCCTATATAGGAATTTCCGGCTTCTTTGAGCAGTGGCGTTGGCTAGGGGCTCTGCCTCAATCCACTTTGTAAAATAGTCTACTCCAACTATGAGAAATTTGACTTGTCCTGATCCCTAGGGAAAGGGTCCGAGAAGATCAAGTCCCCATTTTGCAAATGGCCAAGGTGAGGTTACGCTGATGAGCTCTTCTGGCGGGGCGATGTGAAAGTTGGCATGTTTCTGGCATGGTGGGCATGTCCTTACAAACTCTGTAGCTTCTTTTTGTAGAGTTGGCCAGTAGAATCCCGCCCGAAGTACCTTTTTGGTGAGAGCTTGTGCCCTGAGATGATTGCCACAAATGCCACTGTGTACTTCCTCTAAAACTTCCCTTGTGTTGGAGGTCGGCACACATTTTAGTAGTGGTATTGAGATCCCTCTTTTATATAGGGTGTTGTTTATGATGGTGTAATACTGAGCCTCCCATTTTAAACTCTTTGCCTCCTTCTAATTTGTGGGGAGTGTTTCTATTTTGAGGTAATTAATTATGGGGGTCATCCATCCTTGATCCTGACTTGTTATGGCTAGGGCTTTTTCCTCTTCCGAGATTGATGGATTCTGCAGCATTTCCTGGATGAGGCTTCTATTGTTGCCCCCTGGTTTGGTGCTGGCTAGTTTTGAGAGTGCGTCAGCTCGGGCGTTTTGTTCGCGGGGTATGTGGCAGATCTTATATTCCCTGAATTGTCTGAGCTGTTCCTTGGTTTTATCCAAATACTTTTTCATGGTGGGATCTTTGGCTTGGTAGTTCCCTGTTATTTGTGAGGTGACTACTTGTGAATCGCTGAAGATGTTGAGTTTTTGAGCTCCAACCTCCTTAGCCAGCTTCAAACCAGCTAGTAACACTTCATATTCCGCCTGGTTGTTTGAGGCTGGGAACCCAAATTTGAGGGAAAGCTCAACTTGGGTTCCTTGGTTGCTTTCTATTATCACACCTGCACCGCTTCCAGTTTTATTTGAAGACCCGTCCACGTAGAGATTCCATTCTGTGGGGTTTCTAGGGTATCTGTGAATTCTGCGATGAAGTCGGCCAAGTATTGTGATTTAATGGCTGTCCGAGCTTCATATTGGAGGTCGAACTCGGATAACTCGACTGCCCATCGTAAAATTCTGCCTGCTAGATCTGTTTTCTGTAGTATCCCCTTGATGAGACGCAGAAGCTGGTGAATTAAAAATTATTAAAATGGTTACGTTGCAAGTATAGTTCTTAACTCACCGAAAATCTGCCTATCAATTTAGAAATATGTCACAGAGAATTAAATTAAAAATTACTGGGAGTTTTAAGTCCCAGGTCATCTCCCAACGAGTTGCAGAAAAGTGTGCTATCTTATTAATCAGATGTTCCAAGAAGTTGAGCTAAGTAAATTAGAATGTAAATTGAGAAAAGTTAAATAATATGAATAAAAGCCTTGACTGGGAGTTGATTGGTTGGAATTTCTATTATTGGTGGAGTGATTGTAAGATTAATTTATAATTAATGGTTATTCTGTTTGGTTATCCTTTACTAAGTAAGGGAAAGTCAAACAAGTTGGAATGCCAGATCTGTTCACAAGTTGCAACCCACTTGGTTCAAAGGGATTGGCGTTGGTGACAGGATAGCAATCCAACATTTAACCCAATTACAAATTTCTCTTTAATCCTTCCAACTTAAGAGTTCCTTTTAATCAACTCCCTATCAAGTAAGGAAACTACTCACGCATTGTAAATAAAGAATCCATAGCATATGAAAGGGAATTAAAAGAAGACATGATTATTGGAATTGAAATTAAATTAAAAAGAAATAATCCTTGCATTAAATAATCATAAAAGTATTCAAATAACAAAATTGAACAAAATAAGGAACATGGAAGAATAAAACCAAGTTGAGAAAATGAACTAGAATGACGAAGTCTTGATGAGGGAATAACTCTTCTCAATGTTCCAATGCTAAGACCAATTGAAAATTAAAATTCTAAAACCTAGAGAGAAAAACCTAAGAGAGTAAAAACTAGATCCCCAACTGTCTCTGAATGAATCTGTTATTTGTTTCTGCATGTTCTCTGACTCTAGTCTGCTGTTCCGAGCCAAAAACTGGGTCGAAATAGGGCCCAAAATCGCCCCAACGAATTCTGCAGATTATGCAGATCGCACATGTCACGCGATCGCGTCATCCATGCGGACGCGTCATTCGCGCTTTTCCTCGCCACGCGTTCGCGTCGTCCATGCTACCGCGTCGCCAGAACTTTTCCAATTCGTGCTCCACTTGATCAAAAGTAAATAAGCTCTTCAAAATAATTACCAATCAAATTCCACTAATTCTATCATTATACAATAAAATGGATAAAAGTGCAAGAAGATAGCTCATGAAAGCAGGGAACTTGAAAATTCAAGTATTGAACCCTCACTGATAATGTATGTACGCTCTGATCTCTAGTGTATAGGGTGGTCACTCTATCCTTCTCTAATCATGCTTTCTAACTTTTGTTCTTCTCCTAACCAATCAACAATAGTTAATACACCAATGCAAACATCATGAGGTCTTTTCAAAGTTGTAATGGGGCTAAGGTATAGACAGGGGTGTATATTTGGTCAAGTGAGCTAATAAATTGAATCTTTAATTAACCCAAGCTCTAATGTGACTTGTATACACTTAATGTCATCTTTGAAGTTCATACCTAGCTACCCAGAATTCCCTTTTTCAATCCATACTCATGTATCAACTTATATTTTTGGTTCTATCATATGTGCATTGATCTTCGAATTCTGAATTCAACATTGGGGTAATTTTGTCCCCTTATTTATTGATTTTTCATTTTTTTATATAAATAAAGCTTGTTAATGCACATAGATTTTTAATTCTTGTAGTTTCACATGAGTAGGTATCCAAATTCCCTTTAAATTTTCATGACACATTCCCTTAACAACTTTTGTTCCCACAATTTCCCATACTTAACTAGCACACACAATTCTATCTTAAGCTAACTAAAGATTCAATTTGGGATATACGATTATTTTTCGGCTTAAGGTTAGTAATGTGGTAAAATATCGAACAATTGGGAATTAAAGGCTCAAAGTGGTTAACAAAGGTAATTGAAAAGGGTAGGCTTAATTTGGATGAGTGAGTTTAAACAAATAATGGCCTCAATCATGTGCAAGCACGCAAATATAATAACTATTGGACATATAAGATAAAACAAAATATAGATTACAATCATAGAGAAGTAAACACACAAGAACGAAATAATTATGGTTAAATAATTTAACCATTCATAAAGGCTCAAATCTTTCACAGGTTGTGTATTCTTTAGCTCAAATATCATGTTCCAAATACAACTCAAGCAAATTTATCATAAAAATTTTGAAAAATTAGTGAAATTTTGTTCCAAAGATAGATTTTTAAAAGAAACTTATTGTCTTTTCAATCAAGTAGAACATGCATGCAACTATCCTAACCTATGCAATTTATTCTATTCTATAAAGGAAAGAAAATCTAACTAAAATATCCTAATTATTGGTGCCAGAGAAGAGAATTTACCTTCGGAAGTCAGGTACTGACCGACCTCCCCATACTTAAGGCTTTGCACCGTCCTCGTTGCCATCTGTCAGAAACAGGGGTGGGCTGGTAGCAGTATCTCCACAGGCGGGGCCGTCATGGCTCCCTGTGCTGGTGAAGGAAGTGGAGTCCGGAGTGTCTAAGTCTCTAAAATGTCCCTTGAGTAGCTCCTTGAGGTGTTTGAATCGGCGCTCGTTACAGCGCTCTCTCATCTTTGCTTTCTGTTCTTGCCGATCTAACCGTTCGATTATCTGCTGGAGCAATTTCTCAGTTGTAGATGCTTGTGGTGTTGAAGAAGGATTATCTTCAACTGGAGCAGTAGGAAGGCTTGTAGTGGCTGCTGAGAGTCTGAGGTATTTCCCGTTAGGGACATACTGATCATCCCGTGGAAGCATGGCTTTGGTGTCCCCAGCTCTGTAGGAGACTCCGGCTGCTGAGACAAGATCTGAGACCTAGGCGGGGAAAGGTAAGTTGCCCGCAATTCGTACGTGTTCCATAGCATTCCAGATATGTCTTGAGAGATTCAGAGGTTGGTCTGTAAGGATGCACCATAGTAGAACAGCCATGTCCGCAGTGAAGGAGGACTCATGAGTGCTCGGAAAGACGTAATGGGACATGATCTGCGCCCATACGCGAGCCTCCAAGGTAAGTGTTGAAGCCAAGATTCCCTTAGGGTGGGTACGGTGGTATCTGTAGATCCAACGGCTGCCAGGTAATGCGATGACTCCGAGAACGGAGTCCCAGTCGAATTGGTATTTCTGGCGCTGAAGGGTGGCTTCTTGAAAAGTGTCCATTCCTGTTGGAATAGGGGGAAGATTCAGAGCTTGCTGAATGGCCTCTTCTGTGATGGGGACTTGCTTTTTCCGGACATAAACAGATTGCAGGGTCGGCATGTAGAAGTTGGAGTAGAACTCAGCTACCCAAGAAAGATTGACCTGCCTCGGCTGTCTCCGTAGGAAACCCCATTGTCTTCGCTCAAGTTGTGGCTCAACGAAGGTGGCAATATTGGACGGGAGGATAAGAAGGTATTCATTGTTATAATTCCTTTCTGCCAGGATAGGGAACATCTGCTCACAGTAGCGATTGGGAAATCGTGCAGTGTCCTTTGCTGGAAAGGCTTTCTCTTTTTCGTCAACCTTTATTATCCGCTTAACTCTTTTTGTTGAGGGCTTGATTGTGGTTGAAGAAGGCTCTGCCACTAATGCTCTTTTAGTTCCTCTTCTTGCTGGTGGTTTGGAAGTTACTTTCTCCTTTCCTTTCTTGGTGGCCATCCTGAAAGAAGGGAAGAGAAAGAAAATTAAATTTAAGGAGATATACAGCAAGGAAGGAAACGGAAAAGAGGGTGAATGATGCACAGCAAAATGTAGATGACAGTAACACATGCTCTCGAGTACATATAAAAAGCCATCAATGGAAAATAGCTAGTGCGTACAAAGTCAAGTGAATGCAAGGTGTTTATTGGCATGCCGGAAAAGGGCATGAGTGGCATAGGCCAAGCATTACTTCATAACAAACCATCACGTTTGTATTGACAATTGAATTCAATTAATAAAATAATAATGAAAAGTTGTGAAAAGCAAGCATTGAATAGTATAGCAACATAGAGAAGTGCATAATGTCACATGAGCTTTTTCACAAACACATAGCATGCATGGTGAGTAGGGTATAGAAAATATGAAGATGAACATGCAAGCAATCCCTTAAATGGGAGAAAAAATAATTGTCAAACAATTTGCAATAATTCACAAGCATATAGTGAGGGATGATAACTCAAAAGGTTTCTAACACCATGTAAAGAAAAGAAAAGAAGAAGAAGAAAAATAAAAATTTGAAAAGAAAAAGAAAAGAAAAATAAAATAATAATATATATACATAATATAAGAAGAATTATAGGAAAAGAGAAGAAGGAAGAAGAAGGTAAAACCTTGTTAATGGTGGTAAGAGAGATAGAGAGTGAAAGGTGAGATAGAAGGGGGAAGGGGGAAGGAAGAAATAAGGGGGGGAAGAAAAATTAGGATTTGGGGAGGAGAAAGATAAGATAATTTGGAAATTTAGGTTGAGCTGTGCGGCGCATGCGATGCGGCCGCGTGGGGCACGCGTTCGCGTGGGTGTGCGTCATGTAAGGGGACGCGATCGCGTTGGTCACGCGGTCGCGTGACCTGTGTTACGCTGCTGGCGCGAGTGCAGTCTCGCTCCAGCACAACTCTCTGTTCGATTTATTTTAATTGCCAAAATTGAGTCACGCGATCGCGTGGGTCACGCGATCGCGTGAGTGTGCATTATAAAATGGGTGACGCGGCCGCGTCGGCGACGCGGTTGCGTGATAAGGATTGTGCTTCCAGCACCAATCCAGCACTACTCTTGCACAATATCTCAGTGTGCACCCTTTTACATCGAAAATTCAGGGCACGCAGCCGCGTGAGGCACGCGGTCGCGTGGGAGGCCAGGATTTCCATGCGACGCGAACGCGTCAGGGACGCGGTCGCGTGGGTCGATTTGTGCCATTGGCACGCCTCCAGCCGGACTCCAGCCAAACTCTCTGTTTGTTTATTTGTTTCCTCCACCCTCTTTGCGACGCGGACGCGTCGCTGATGCGATCGCGTCGCGCGGCGAAAAACCCTTTTTTTTAAAGGAAATATGAAGACATGAAATGCAAATGCACGAAAGCACTAATAAAGAGGAGAGTTATTAAAGAAAAAAAACTAAAAGTGAAGAAAGGAACGATCATACCGCGGTGGGTTGTCTCCCACCAAGCACTTTACTTTAACGTCCGTAAGTTGGACGCTCCACTAGCTCAATCGGATGCTATGTGGGGATCTTCCAGGCGGAAGATCTCAAGCTCCTTATTTTTCTGCACCTTCTCACCATGGTACAGCTTCAGGCGTTGTCCATTGACTTTAATAAGTTCAAAGCTTGAAGGATGGCTTAGGTGATAAACTCCGTACGGTTCAGCCTTCTCTACTCTGTATGGACCTTCGCATTTTGATCTCAACTTACCGGGCATGAGCCTTAGTCGAGATTTGTAAAGGAGGACGAAATCTCCAGGTTGAAACTCTTTCTTCTTGATGTTCTAATCATGCACAACTTTCATCTTTTCCTTGTAAATTCTGGAGTTCTCATAAGCTTCTAGGCGAAGGTTCTCCAGTTCCTGCAGTTGCAACTTCCTTTCAGCTCCGGCGTTCTCAATTCCCATGTTGCACTCCTTAACTGCCCAGAAGGCTCTGTTTTCTATTTCAACTGGGAGATGACAAGATTTTCCATAAACCAAGCGGAAGGGACTCATCCCGATGGGCATCTTGTATGCCGTTCTATATGCTCACAGTGCATCTTGTAGCCTGGTGCTCCAGTCTTTTCTGTGAGGCTTTAATATCTTTTGCAAGATACGCTTAACTTCTCTGTTTGATACCTCGGCTTGCCCATTAGTTTGGGGATGGTAAGCTGTTACAACTTTATGGATTATCCCATGCTTCTTCATCAATCCTGTTAGTCTCCTGTTACAAAAATGGGTGCCTTGATCTCTCACGATTGCTCGTGGTGATCCAAAGCGACATATAATATGGTTTCTCACAAAGGAAACAACAGTGTTAGCATCATCAGTGCGGGTAGGAATTGCTTCTACCCATTTGGAAACATAATCCATAGCTAACAATATATAAAAGTATCCATTAGAATTTGGAAATGGACCCATGAAGTCAATGCCCCAAACATCAAAAATTTCACAGAAGAGCATATATTGTTGAGGCATCTCATCCCTCATGGATATATTACCAAATTTCTGGCATGGGGGCAGGATTTACAAAACTCAGCAGCGTCTCTAAAAAGAGTAGGCCACCAGAATCTGCAGTCTAAGATCTTTCTAGCTGTTCTTTGAGGGCCAAAATGTCCTCCACTCTCAGATGAGTGACAGGCCTCTAAAATGGACTGGAATTCTGATTGAGGCACACAACGTCTAATTATCTGGTCAGCGCCACATCTCCATAAATATGGGTCATCCCATATATAATATTTAGACTCGCTTTTCAGCTTGTCTCTTTGATGTTTTGAAAAATGTGGAGGAAATGTGCGGCTAACTAAATAATTATGATGGGAAGCAGAAGCTGGTGAATTAAAAATTTATTAAAATGGTTACATTGCAAGTATAGTTCTTAACTTACCGAAAATCTGCCTATCAATTTAGAAATATGTCACAGAGAGTTTAATTTAAAATTACTGAGAGTTTTAAGTCCCAGGTCGTCTCCCAACAAGTTGCAGAAAAGTGTGCTGTTTTATTAATCAGATGTTCCAAGAAGTTGAGCTAAGTAAATTGGAATTTAAATTGAGGAATTTTAAATAATATAAATAAAAGCCTTGACTGGGAATTGATTAGTTAGAATCTCTATCATTGATGGAGTGATTTTTAAGATTGATTTATAATTAACGGTTACTCTGTTTGGTTATCCTTTACTAGGTAAGGGAAAGTCAAACAAGTTCGAATGCCAGATCTGTTCACGAGTTGCAACCCACTTAGTTCAAAGGGATTGGCGTTGGTGACAGGATAGCACTCCAACATTTAACCCAACTACAAATTTCTCCTTTAATCCTTCCAACTCAAGAGTTCCTTTTAATCAACTCCCCATCAAGTAATGAAACTACTCACGCATTGTAAATAAAGAATCCATAGCACATGAAAGGGAATTAAAAGAAGACATGATTATTGGAATTGAAATTGAATTAAAAATAAATAATCCTTGCATTAATTAATCATAAAAGTATCTAAATGACCAGATTGAACAAAGCAAAGGACATGGAAGAATGAACCCAAGTTAAGAAAACAAACTAGAATGATGAAGTCTTGATGAGGAAATAACTCTCCCCAATGTTCCAATGCTAAGACCAATTGAAAATTAAAATTCTAAAAAAAACTAGAGAGAAAAACCTAAGAGAGTGAAAACTAGATCTAAAAACTACTGAATGAATGTGTGTGTTATTTCTGCATATTCTCTGACTCTAGTCTGCTGTTCCGGGCTGAAAACTGGGCCGAAATAAGGTCCAAAATCACCCCATCGAATTCTGCAGATTATGCAGATCGCGCATGTCACGCGATCGCGTCATCCATGCGGACGCGTCGCTTGCGCTTTTTCCTCTCCACGCGTTCGCGTCGTCCACGCTACCGCGTCGCTTGCGCTTTCCAATCCGCGCGGCCGCGCAAGCCATGTGGCCACGTCACTGTGATTTGCGCTCCTTCGCGTGGTCGCGTGAGCCATGCGACCGCGTCACTTCTCGCTGGTTATCTCCTCAAATTCTTGTGTTCCTTCCATTTTTGCTAGCTTTCTCTCCAATCTCCATCTCATTCATGCCCTATAAAACCTGAAACACTTGACACACAGATCACGGCATCAAATGGAATAAAGGAGAATTAAAATTAAATAATTAGAGTCTCTAGGAAGCAATTTTCAAACATGTATTAAATTTAGGAAGGAAATCTAAATGCATGCTAAATTGATGAATAAGTGGGTAAGGATCATGACAAAGCCACACAATTAAACACAATATAAACTATAAAATAGTGGTTTATCAACCTCCCCACACTTAAACATTAGCATGTCCTCATGCTAAATTGAAGGAGACAAGAAAATGAGTATGAACATGTAGAAACTCATGAAATGCAATGCAATCCTACATATATAATTAAATGCAACTATATGATTATTGTCCACTTGATTNNNNTAAAATAATTATAGTTAAATAATGTAACCATACATAAAGGCTCAAATCTTTCACAGGTTGTGTGTTCTTTAGCTCAAACATGATGTTCCAAATACAACTCAAGCAGATTTATCATAAAAAATTTGAAAAATTAGTGAAATTTTATTCCAAAGATAGATTTTTAAAAGAAACTTATTGTCTTTTCAATCAAGTAGAACATGCATGCAACTATTCTAACCTATGCAATTTATTCTATTCTATAAAAGAAAGAAAATCTAACTAAAATATTCTAATTATTGGTGTACAGAGAAGAGAAATTACCTCCGGAAGTCAGGTACTGACCGACCTCCCCACACTTAAGGCTTTGCACCGTCCTCGGTGCCATCTGTTAGGAACAGGGGTGGGCTGGTGGCAGTATCTCCACAGTCGGGACCATCATGGCTCCCGGTGCTGGTAAAAGAAGTGGAGTCCGGAGTGTCTGAGTCCTTGAATTTGCCCATGATCAGCTCCTTGAGGTATGTGAATCGGCGCTTGTTACGGCGCTCTCTCATCTTAGC
Organism: Arachis ipaensis; assembly: GCF_000816755.2. NCBI lineage: Eukaryota > Viridiplantae > Streptophyta > Magnoliopsida > Fabales > Fabaceae > Arachis > Arachis ipaensis. The sequence goes on from NC_029788.2 coordinate 95,219,518, forward strand.
TTTCTGTTTATGCCGATCCAACTTTTCAAGTAACTGCTGGAGCAATTTCTCAGTGGTAGATGCTTGTGGTGTTGAAGAAGGAATATCTTCAACTGGCTCAGTAGGCTGGCTTGTAGTGGCAGCTGAAAGTCTGATGTATTTTCCGTTAGGGACATATTGATCATCCCGTGGAAGCATGGCTTTGGTGTCCCCAGCTCTGTAGGAGACTCCGGCTGCTGAGACAAGATCTGAGACCAGGGCGGGAAAAGGTAGGTTGCTCGCAATTTGTACATGCTCCATAGCATTCCGGATGTGTCTTGAGAGATTCAGAGGTTGGTCTGTAAGGATGCACCATAGTAGAACAGCCATGTCTGCAGTGAAGGAGGACTCATGAGTGCTTGGAAAGACGTAATGGGACATGATCTGTGCCCATACACGAGCCTCCAAGGTAAGTGCGGAAGCCAAGATTCCCTTAGGACGGATACGGTGGTATCCATAGATCCAACGGCTGCCAGGTAAAGCGATGACTCCGAGAACGGGGTCCCAGTCAAATTGGTATCTCTGGCGCTGAAGGGTGGCTTCTTGAAAAGCGTCCATTCTTGCTGGAATAGGGGGAAGACTCATAAATTGCTAGATGGCCTCTTCTATAATGGGCACTTGCTTCTGCCGGACATAAATAGACTGCAGGGTCGGTATGTAGAAGTTGGAGTAGAACTCAACTACCCAAGAAAGATTGACCTGCCTTGGCTGTCTCTGTAGGAAAACCCATTGTCTTTGTTCAATTTGTGGCTCAACAAAGGTAGCAATATTGGACGGGAGGATAAGAAGGTATTCATTGTTGTAGTTCCTTTCTGCTAGGATAGGGAACATCTGCTCACAGTAGCGATTGGGAAATCGCGTAGCGTCCTTCGCTGGAAAGGCTTTCTCCTTTTCATCAACCTTTATTATCCTCTTAACTCTTTTTGTTGAGGGCTTGACTGTGGTTGAAGAAGGCTCTGCCACTAATGCTCTTTTTAGTTCCTCTTCTTGCTGGTGGTTTGGAAGTAGCAAGATATAAAAAGTATGAAATTGAACATGCAAGCAATCCCTTAAAAATAATAATAATTGTCAAATAAATTGTAACAAGTCACAAGCATATAATGAGGGATAATGACTCAAAAAATTTCTAACACCATGTAAAAAGGGAAAAGAAGAATAAAGAAAATAGGAATAATTAAAAGAAGAAGAAAAGAAAAAGAAAACACATGGAGAACAATAAAAAAAAATGATAGAAAAAGAAAGAAGGAAGAAGAAGGTAAAACCTTGTTAATGGAGGGGAGAGAGAGAGAGAGTGAAAGGTGAGATAGAAAGGGGAAGGGAGAAGGAAGAAAGAAGGAGGGAAAAGAAAAATTAGGATTTAGAAGAAAGAAAGATAAGATAATTTGGCAAATTAGGTTGAGCTGTGCGGCGCATGCGACGCGGCCGCGTGGGGCACGCGTTCGCGTGGGTGCGCATCAGGTAAGAAGATGCGATCGCGTCAGTCACGCGTCGCGTGACCCGTGTTGCGCTGCTGGCGCGAGTGCAGCCTCGCTCCAGCACAACTCTCTGTTCAATTTATTTTAATAGCCAAAATTGGGTGACGCGATCGCGTGGCTCACGCGATCGCATGAGTGTGCGTTATAAAATGGGTGACGCGGCCGCGTCAGCAATGCGGTCGCGTGACAAGAATTGTGCTTCCAGCACCAATCCAGCATCACTCTCGCACAGAATGCGACTCTGCACCCTTTTACGTCGAAAACTCAGGGCACGCGGCCGCGTGGGGCACGCGGTCGCGTGGGAGGCCATGATTTCCATGCGACGTGGTCGCGTCAGCGACGCGGTCGCGTGGGGTAATTTGTGCCATTGGCACGACTCCAGCGCTCCTCCTGCGTAACTTTCTGTTCATTTTTGTTTTTCTTTTACTCCCCCTGCCACGCGGACGCGTCGCTGGTGCGATCGCGTTGCGCGGCGAAAAAAAAAATTTTTTTTAAGAAAGATAAAGACATGTAAATGAAAGAGCACGAAAGCACTAATAAAGAGAAGAGTTATTAAGGAAGAAAAACTAAAAGTGAAGAAAAGAACGATCATACCGCAGTGGGTTGTCTCCCACCAAGCACTTTGCTTTAACGTCCGTAAGTTGGACGCTCCACTAGCTCAATCTGCTGCTATGTGGGGATCTTCCAAGTGGAGGATCTCAAGCTCCTTGCTTTTCTGCACCTTCTCACCATGGTACAGCTTCAGGCGGTGTCCATTAACCTTAATAAGTTCAGAGCTTGAAGGATGGCTTAGGTGATAAACTCCGTACGGTTCAGCCTTCTCTACTCTGTATGGACCTTCCCATTTTGATCTTAACTTACCGGGCATTAGCCTTAGTCGAGATTTGTAAAGGAGGACGAAATCTCCAGGTTGAAATTCTTTCTTCATAATGTTTTGATCATGCACAACTTTCATCCTTTCCTTGCAAATTCTGGAGTTCTCATAAGCTTCTAGGCGAAGGTTTTCCAGTTCCTGCAGTTGCAACTTCCTTTCAGCTCCGGCCTTCTCAATTTCCATGTTGCACTCTTTAACTGCCCAGAAGGCTCTGTGTTCGATTTCAACTGGAAGATGGCAAGCTTTTCCGTAAACTAAGCGAAAGGGACTCATCCCAATGGGTGTCTTGTATGCTGTTCTATATGCCCACAGTGCATCTTGTAGTCTGGTGCTCCAGTCTTTTCTATGAGGCTTTACTATCTTCTGCAAGATACGCTTAATTTCTCTGTTTGACGCCTCGGCTTGCCCATTAGTTTGGGGATGGTAAGCTGTTGCAACCTTATGGATTATCCCATGCTTCTTCATCAATCCTGTTAGTCTCCTGTTACAAAAATGGGTGCCTTGATCGCTCACAATCGCTCGTGGTGATCCAAAGCGGCATATAATATGGTTTCTCACAAAGGAAACAACAGTGTTAGCATCATCAGTGCGGGTGGGAATTACTTCCACCCATTTGGAAACATAATCCACAACTAACAATATATAAAAATATCCACTAGAATTTGGAAATGGACCCATGAAGTCAATGCCCCAAACATCAAAAATTTCACAGAAAAGCATATATTATTGAGGCATCTCATCCCTCATGGATATGTTACCAAATTTCTGGCATGGGTGACAAGATTTACAAAACTCAGCAGCATCTCTAAAAAGAGTAGGCCACCAGAATCCACAGTCTAAGATCTTTCTAGCTGTTCGTTGAGAGCCAAAGTGTCCTCCACTCTCAGATGAGTGACAGGCCTCTAAAATGGACTGGAATTCTGATTGAGGCACACAACGTCTAATTATCTGGTCAGCGCCACATCTCCATAAATATGGGTCATCCCATATATAATATTTAGACTCGCTTTTCAGCTTGTCTCTTTGATGTTTAGAAAAATGTGGAGTAAATGTGCGGCTAACTAAGTAATTAGCAACAGGTGCATACCAAGGGGCTACCTCAGATACTGCTTGCAGGTTGTCAAAAGGAAAATTATCATCTATAGGAGTAGAATCTTCCTTAATATGTTCAAGGCGACTCAAGTGGTCTGCTACTAAATTTTGATTACCACTCTTATCCTTTATTTCTAAATCAAATTCTTGTAATAGCAGTATCCAACGTATAAGTCTTGGTTTGGATTCCTTTTTAGCTAGTAGATACTTTAGAGCTGCATGGTCCGAATACACTACTACTCTAGTACCAAGTAAATAAGCCCGGAATTTATCCAGAGCGAAAACAATAGCAAGTAGCTCTTTCTCAGTAGTAGTATAATTGGACTGGGCAGTGTCTAAAGTCTTAGACGCAAAGGCAATAACAAAAGGATCCTTACCTTCATGCTGAGCCAGCGCTGCTCCTACTGCATGGTTGGAAGCATCGCACATGATTTCAAACGGTTGGCTCCAGTCGGGTCCTCTAACAATTGGGGCTTGAGTTAGAGCAATCTTCAACTTATCAAATGCTTGTTTGCAATCGTCACTGAACTCAAACTCAATGTCCTTCTGCAGTAATCTGGATAAGGGAAGTGCCACCTTACTAAAGTCCTTAATAAATCTCCTGTAGAAACCTGCATGGCCAAGGAACGAACGGACTTCCCTCACAGAAGAGGGGTTAGGTAAACTAGAAATAACATTCACCTTTGCTGGGTCTACGAAATGGGATATATGATACCGGCCTCCAATAGTCTGGTCACCTCCTTCTTGACAACTTCCAAGATGGTGGGATTCAATCTTCTCTGGGGTTGACAGACAGGTCTTGCTCCCTCTTCCAAAAATATTCTGTGCTTGCATACTTGAGGGTTGATTCCCACTATGTTTGCCAAACTCCACCCAATTGCCTTCTTATGCTTCCTTAGCACATCAAGTAACTGCTCTTCTTGTTGAGAAATCAGTTCTCTTGCAATAATAACCGGAAGCTTCTGCTCATCCTCGAGATAAGCATATTTGAGATGTGGAGGGAGAGGTTTCAATTCTAACTTTTGATCATGGGCAGGCTCTGGATTATCTGGGGCTTGTGAAAATGGCGAAGTGTCCTCATTGTCAGTTAAGAGGGTCCCCACACTTGGACCTGTCTAGTGTGCCTTTCTTCAAACTCTTCTTTTTGAACTTCAGCCACACTTTCGTCTATGACATCACACTGGAAGATAGAACGATCTTCTGGGGGGTTGTCAATGACTCCATTCAGATTGAAGATTACTATGCGGCCATATATTTCAAAGGAGTATGTTCCGGAAGAAGCATCCAATTTGAATTTTGATGTCTTCAGGAATGGTCTTCCAAGTAGGATTGATGATGGCTTATCTGAATCATTATGGGGCATCTCCAAGATATAAAAATCAGTGGGGAATGTGAGCCCCTTAATGTTCACCAAAACATCTTCAGCAACTCCAGCCACTGTAATAATACTTTTATCTGCTAATACAAAACGAGCTACCGACCTTTTTAAGGGAGGGAGCCTTAAAACATCATATATAGACAAAGGCATTATACTGACACATGCTCCTAAATCACACATGCAATCATAAATTACTACATCACCAATAGTACAACTAACTATGCAAGGACCTGGATCACTACATTTTTCAGGTAATCCTCCCATTAAAGCAGATATAGAACTACCTAAAGGAATAGTTTCTAATTCATTAATTTTGTCTTTATGGATACATAAGTCTTTTAGAAACTTTGCATATTTAGGTACCTGCTGAATAACATCAAAAAGGGGGACAGTTACCTCGACCTTTTTGAATATCTCTACCATTTTAGGATCAGGTTCCAGCTGCTTCCTGGGCTTCCTTGCAAGCTGTGGAAATGGAATGGGAACAGTGGGTTCCGTGGAGCCTGCGCCTTTTGGTGCTTCTTCTCGTGGTTGAGCTATCTTTTCTTCAGCTATGTCCTGTATATCCTCTTCCTCTTCAACATCTTCGATTTTCACCACATCTTCAGCTGAGGCGTATTCTGGTGAGATTGGTTCCTCCTGATTCCTCTCCTACAGTGTGGTTCCGGACCTCAGGGTGATGGCATTAATGCCTCCCTTTGGATTGGGTAACGGTTGAGAGGGGATTCCAGTGGTGCTTGAAGGTTGGTTACTGGAATTTTGTGCTGAACCAAGCTGTGTCATAAAAGCTTGCAGAGTAGAGGTGAGACCATTCAGACTGGCGTTAATAGTGTTCACGATGGTACTTTCCATGGCCAGTTGTCTTTTCTCAAAAGCTTGTAATAAATCTTCATTAGAAGATACCGAAGAATGAGTAAATTGAGAGGTTTGCTGTTGATTGTTCGGTGGTCCTTGGTTTTTCCTCAGGTGAGGTGCTCGGTAAGGTTGATTTTGCTGCCTGTTGTTGTTATTATTCCACCTCTGATTTCCCTGATTATCTCTGCCTCCCCTATTATTGTTTTCCCTCCAATTCTGGTTTGAATTGTCCTGCCATCCATGGTTATTAATTCCACTTTGATTGTACCCTTGGTTGGGGCGGTCATAGAAGTTGTGAGTGGATGCCACCATGTTGTCTTCTTGTTGGAGCTGCGGGCATTCATCAGTGTAATGGCTGTAATCAGCACAAATTCCGCAAATTCTTTGTGGAACAAGTTGTTGGTTTTGCTGCGGTTGAGTTTGCTGAGCTTGTTGATTCAACTGCATTTGCTTCAGCAGGTTGGTCATCTCATAGATGCTTTGATTTAGAGCAGCAGTCTCTATGCCAGAAGATACTTCTGCAACGGCTTTTGAACGGCCTTGCTTCTGTCTGTGGTTCCGAGTAGATTCAGCTAAATCACTGATCAATTGCCAAGCTTCATCAGTGGTCTTGTACTTCTTCATAGACCCATTGCTGGCACTTTCCAATGTGGTCTTATCTTGGGGCCTCATACCTTGTGTGATATAGCTGAGTAGCACGATCTTGTCAATCATGTGGTGGGGGCATGCTTCCAGAAGATTATTGAAGCGCTCCCAGTATTCAAAGAGAGTCTCATTGTCATCCTGAACAATTGTAGAGATATTCTTCCTCAGTTTATCAGTAACTTCAGATGGGAAGAATTTCTCCAGAAACTCCTTTCTGAGTGTATCCCAGTTGGATACATTTGCTATAGGTTGAGTGTAGTACCACTCTCTTGCTTTTCCCTCAAGAGAGAACGGAAAAGCATTTAGCAGAATTGAAGTTTCATCAGTGCCATCACGCCTGACAGTAGAACAGGCTGCCTGGAAATCTCTCAAGTGCTTGATAGGCTCTTGAGCAGGTAGGCCATAAACTTGGGCATCAAATTTAACAGTGCGGTCTTTATTTCAAAATCTGTAGCTACCGCTGGATGATGCGCTTGAAACGGTTGCATTGTAAAATCAGAAGCTCCTTCCTCCTGAATGGTAACTCTTCTAGCTGCCATGTTTTCTGCACGTAAAACAACCAAATCAGTAGAACGGGGGCTGGTTTCTTCCTCAGATTCACTTTCAGATCCGTCCTCAGAGCGGGCTAATCGATGCTGTTCTCGCCTTATTCGTGAAATTGTCCTTTCAATTTCAGGATCGAATATTAGCAAGCGCGGATCAGGAAGTGAACGCGTCATTTGACGGAAGAAACATGTAGCTCATAGTAGCAAAATAAAATAAAATGCAGATAAATAAATTCTAATTAATAAAATTAGCACTCTATTGCAACTCCCCGGCAACGGCGCCAAAAATTGATGAGACGCAGAAGCTGGTGAATTAAAAATTATTAAAATGGTTACGTTGCAAGTATAGTTCTCAACTCACCAAAAATCTGCCTATCAATTTAGAAATATGTCACAAAGAATTAAATTAAAAATTACTGGGAGTTTTAAGTCCCAGGTCGTCTCCCAACGAGTTGCAGAAAAGTGTGCTGTTTTATTAATCAGATGTTCCAAGAAGTTGAGCTAAGTAAATTGGAATTTAAATTGAGGAATTTTAAATAATATAAATAAAAGCCTTGACTAGGAATTGATTAGTTAGAATCTCTATCATTGATGGAGTGATTTTTAAGATTGATTTATAATTAACGGTTACTCTGTTTGGTTATCCTTTACTAGGTAAGGGAAAGTTAAACAAGTTGGAATGCCAGATCTGTTCACGAGTTGCAACCCACTTAGTTCAAAGGGATTGGCGTTGGTGACAGGATAGCAATCCAACATTTAACCCAACTACAAATTTCTCCTTCAATCCTTCCAACTCAAGAGTTCCTTTTAATCAACTCCCCATCAAGTAATGAAACTACTCACGTATTGTAAATAAAGAATCCATAGCACATGAAAGGGAATTAAAAGAAGACATGATTATTGGAATTGAAATTGAATTAAAAAGAAATAATCCTTGCATTAATTAATCATAAAAGTATCTAAATGACAAAATTGAACAAAGCAAAGGACATGGAAGAATGAACCCAAGTTAAGAAAACAAACTAGAATGATGAAGTCTTGATGAGAAAATAACTCTCCCCAATGTTCCAATGCTAAGACCAATTGAAAATTAAAATTCTAAAAAAAACTAGAGAGAAAAACCTAAGAGAGTGAAAACTAGATCTAAAAAATACTGAATGAATTTGTGTTATTTCTGCATATTCTCTGACTCTAGTCTGCTGTTCCGGGCCGAAAACTGGGCCGAAATAAGGTCTAAAATCGCCTCCATCGAATTCTGCAGATTATGCAGATCGCGCATGTCACGCGATCGCGTCATCCATGCGGACGCGTCGCTTGCGCTTTTTCCTCTCCACGCGTTCGCGTCGTCCACGCTACCGCGTCGCTTGCGCTTTCCAATCCGCGCGGCCGCGCAAGCCATGCGGCCGTGTCACTGCTATTTGCGCTCCTTCGCGCGGTCGCGTGAGCCATGCGACCGCGTCATTTCTCGCTGGTTATCTCCTCAAATTCTTGTGTTCCTTCCATTTTTGCTAGCTTCCTCTCCAATCTCCATCTCATTCATGCCCCATAAAGCCTCAAACACTTGACACACATATCATGGCATCGAATAGAATAAAGGAGAATTAAAATTAAATAATTAGAGTCTCTAGGAAGCAATTTTCAAACATGTATTAATTTAGGAAGGAAATCTAAATACATGCTAAATTGATGAATAAGTGGGTAAGGATCATGACAAAGTTACACAATTAAACACAATATAAACTATAAAATAGTGGTTTATCAAATTAGCAACAGGTGCATACCACGGGATTACCGCAGAAACTGCTTGCAGTTTGTCAAAAGGAAAATTATCATCTATAGGAGTAGAATCATCCTTAATATGTCCAAGGCGACTCAAGTGGTCTGCTACTAAATTTTGATTACCACTCCTATCCTTTATTTCTAAATCAAATTCTTGTAACAGCAGTATCCAACGTATAAGTCTTGGTTTGGATTCCTTTTTAGCTAATAGATACTTTAGAGCTGCATGGTCCGAATACACTACTACTCTAGTACCAAGTAAATAGGCTCGAAATTTATCCAGAGCAAAAACAATAGCCAGAAGCTCTTTCTCAGTAGTAGTATAATTGGACTGAGCAGTGTCTAAAGTCTTAGACGCATAGGCAATAACAAAAGGATCCTTACCTTCGCGCTGAGTCAGCTCTGCTCCTACTGCTTGGTTGGAAGCATCGCACATGATTTCAAACGGCTGACTCCAGTATGGTCCTCTCACAATTGGGGCTTGAGTTAGAGCAGTCTTCAGCTTATCAAATGCTTGTTCGCAATCCTCACTGAACTCGAACTCAATATCCTTCTGCAGTAATCTGGACAAGGGGAGTGCCACCTTACTAAAGTCTTTAATAAATCTCCGGTAGAAACCTGCATGGCCAAGGAACGAACAGACTTCCCTCACAGAAGAGGGGTAAGGTAAACTAGAAATAACATTCACCTTTGTTGGGTCTACAGAAATACCATTATTAGATACCACATGTCCTAATACAATCCCTTGTTTTACCATAAAGTGGCATTTTTCGAAATTCAATACAAGATTTGTGTTAACACATCTATCTAATACTCGAGATAATCCATCTAAGCAAAGGCTAAAAGAATCACCATAAACGCTAAAATCGTCCATAAAAACTTCCATACAGTCCTCAATAAGATCAGAGAAAAGACTCTTCATGCACCTTTGGAAGGTAGCTGGTGCATTGCACAAGCCAAAGGGCATTCTTTTATAAGCATAGGTCCCAAAAGGACATGTAAAAGTAGTCTTTTCCTGATCCTCAGGAGCTATATGAATCTGGAAGTAACATGTGTAACCATCTAAAAAGCAATAATGTGATTTACCTGAAAGGCGATCCAGCATTTGATCAATGAATGGAAGTGGGTAGTGATCCTTACGGGTAGCTTGGTTGAGACGCCTGTAATCAATGCAGACTCTCCAAGCATTCTGAACTCTAGTTGCTATGAGCTCTCCATGCTCACTCTTCACTGTAGTGACTCCAGATTTCTTGGGCACCACTTGTACTGGGCTTACCCATTCACTGTCTGAAATGGGATATATGATACCTGCTTCCAATAGTCTGGTCACTTCCTTTTTGACAACTTCCAAAATGGTGGGATTCAATCTTCTTTGGGGTTGACGGACAGGTCTTGCTCCCTCTTCTAGAAATATTCTGTGCTCGCATACTTGAGGGTTGATTCCCACTATGTCTGCCAAACTCCATCCAATTGCCTTCTTATGCTTCCTCAGTACATCAAGTAACTGCTCTTCTTGTTGAGTAGTCAGTTCCCTTGCAATAATAACCGGAAGCTTCTGCTCATCCTCAAGATAAGCATATTTGAGATGTGGAAGGAAAGGTTTCAATTCTAACTTTTGATCATGGGCAGGCTCTGGATTATCTGGGGCTTGTGAAAATGGTGAAGTGCCCTCACTGTCAGTTAAGAGGGTCCCCACACTGGGACCTTGTCCAGTGTGCCTCTCTTCAAACTCTTCCTCTTGAATTTCAGCCACACTTTCGTCTATGACATCACACTGGAAGATAGAACGATCTTCTGGGGGATTGTCAATGACTCCATTCAGATTGAAGATTACTATGCGGCCATCTATTTCAAAGGAGTATGTTCTTGAAAAAGCATCCAATTTGAATTTTGATGTCTTCAGGAATGGTCTTCCATGTAGAATTGATGATGGCTTATCTGAATCATTGTGGGGCATCTCCAAGATATAAAAATCAGTGGGAAATGTGAGCCCTTTAATGTTCACCAAAACATCTTCAGCAACTCCAGCCACTGTAATAATGCTTTTATCTGCTAACACAAAACGAGCTGCCGACCTTTTTAAGGGAGGGAGCCTCAAAACATCATATATAGACAAAGGCATTATACTGACACATGCTCCTAAATCACACATGCAATCATAAATTACTACACCACCAATAGTACAACTAACTATGCAAGGACCTGGATCACTACATTTTTCAGGTAATCCTCCCATTAAAGCAGATATAGAACTACCTAAAGGAATAGTTTCTAATTCATTAATTTTGTCTTTATGGATACATAAGTCTTTTAGAAACTTTGCATATTTAGATACCTGCTGAATAACATCAAAAAGGGGAACAGTTACCTCGACCTTTTTGAATATCTCTACCATTTTATGATCGGGTTCCAGCTGCTTCCTGGGCTTCCTTGCAAGTTGTGGAAATGGAATAGGAGTAGTGTTGTCTGTGGTGTCTGCGCCTTTTGGTGCTTCCTCCTGTGGTTGAACTATTTCTTCTTCATCTATGTCCTGTATATCCTCTTCCTCTTCAACATCTTCGATTTCTACCACCTTTTCAGCTGAGGCGTATTCTGGTGAGCTTGGTTCCTCCTGATTCCTCTCCTGCAGTATGGTTCCGGACCTTAGGGTGATGGCATTAATGCCTCCCTTTGGGTTGGGTAATGGTTGAGAGGGGATTCCAGTGGTGCTTGAAAGTTGGTTATTGGAATTTTGTGCTGGTACAAACTGTGTCATAAAAGCTTGCATAGTAGAGGTGAGACCATTCAGACTGGCATTAATACTATTCATGATGTTACTTTCCATGGCCTGTTGTCTTTTCTCAAAAGATTGCAGTAGGTCTTCAGTAGAAGGTGAAGAAGAATGGGTAAATTGAGAGGTCTGCTGCTGATTGTTCTGTGGTCCTTGGTTCTGCCTCAGGTGAGGTGCTCTGTAAAGTTGATTTTGCTGCCTGTTGTTGTTATTGTTCCACCTCTGATTTCCCTGATTATCTCTGCCTCCTCTGTTATTGTTGTCCCTCCAATTCTGGTTTGAATTGTCTTGCCATCCATGGTTATTATTTCCACTTTGATTGTACCCTTGGTTGGGGCGGTCATAGTAGTTGTGAGTGGATGCCACCATATTGTCTTCTTGTTGGTGCTGTGGGCATTCATCAGTGTAATGGCTGTAATCAGCACAGATTCTGTAAATTCTTTGTGGGACTAGTTGTTGGTTTTGCTATGGTGGAGGAGGTTGAGCTTGCTGAGCTTGTTGATTCAACTGTATTTGCTTCAGCAAGTTGGTCATTTCACAGATGCCTTCACGTAGAGCAGCAGTCTTGCTGCTAGAAGATACTTCTGCAACAGCTTTTGAACGTCCTTGCTTCTGTCTGTGGTTCCTAGTGGATTCAACTAAATCACTGATCAATTGCCAAGCTTCATCAGTGGTCTTGTACTTCTTCATAGACCCATTGCTGGCACTTTCCAGTATGGTGGGGGCATGCTTCCAGAAGATTATTGAAGCGCTCACAGTATTCAAAGAGAGACTCATTGTCATCCTGAACAATTGTGGAGATATCTTTCCTTAGCTTATCAGTGACTTCAGATGGGAAGAATTTCTCCAGAAACTCCTTTCTGAGTGTATCCCAGTTGGATACATTTTCTAGAGGTTGAGTGTAGTACCACTCTCTTGCTTTTCCCTCAAGAGAAAACGGGAAAGCTTTCAGCAGTATTGAAGTTTCATCAGTGCCATCACGCCTGACAGTAGAACAGGCTGCCTGGAAATCTCTCAAGTGCTTGATAGGCTCTTGAGCAGGTAGGCCATGAAACCTGGGCATCAAATTTAGCAGTGCGGGCTTTATTTCAAAATCTGTAGCTACCGCCGGATGATGCGCTTGAAACGGTTGCATTGTAAAATTAGGGGCTCCTTCCTCCTGGATGGTAACTCTCCTAGCTGCCATGTTTTCTGCACGTAAAACAACTGAATCAGTAGAACGGGGGCTGGTTTCTTCCTCAGATTTACTTTCAGATCCGTCCTCAGAGCGGGCTAACCGATGCTGTTCTCACCTTATTCGTGAAATTGTCCTTTCAATTTCAGGATCGAATATTAGCAAGCGCGGATCAGGAAGTGAACGCGTCATTTGACGAAAGAAACATGTAGCTCATAGTAGCAAAATAAAATAAAATGCAGATAAATAAACTCTAATTAATAAAATTAGCACTCTATTGCAACTCCCCGGCAACGGCGCCAAAAATTGATGAGACGCAAAAGCTGGTGAATTAAAAATTATTAAAATGGTTACGTTGCAAGTATAGTTCTCAACTCACCGAAAATCTGCCTATCAATTTAGAAATATGTCACAAAGAATTAAATTAAAAATTACTGGGAGTTTTAAGTCCCAGGTCGTCTCCCAACGAGTTGCAGAAAAGTGTGCTATCTTATTAATCAGATGTTCCAAGAAGTTGAGCTAAGTAAATTGGAATGTAAATTGAGGAAAGTTAAATAATATGAATAAAAGCCTTGACTGGGAGTTGATTAGTTGGAATTTCTATTATTGGTGGAGTGATTGTAAGATTAATTTATAATTAATGGTTGTTCTGTTTGGTTATCCTTTACTAAGTAAGGGAAAGTCAAACAAGCTGGAATGCCAGATTTGTTCACAAGTTGCAACCCACTTGGTTCAAAGGGATTGGTGTTGGTGACAGGATAGCAATCCAACATTTAACCCAATTACAAATTTCTCTTTAATCCTTCGAACTCAAGAGTTCCTTTTAATCAACTCCCCATCAAGTAAGGAAACTACTCACGCATTGTAAATAAAGAATCCATAGCATATGAAAGGGAATTAAAAGAAGACATGATTATTGGAATTGAAATTAAATTAAAAAGAAATAATCCTTGCATTAAATAATCATAAAAGTATTCAAATAACAAAATTGAACAAAACAAGGAACATGGAAGAATAAAACCAAGTTGAGAAAACGAACTAGAATGACGAAGTCTTGATGAGGGAATAACTCTTCTCAATGTTCCAATGCTAAGACCAATTGAAAATTAAAATTCTAAAACCTAGAGAGAAAAACCTAAGAGAGTAAAAACTTGATCCCCAACTGTCTCTGAATGAATCTGTTATTTGTTTCTGCATGTTCTCTGACTCTAGTCTGTTGTTCCGAGCCGAAAACTGGGTCGAAATAGGGCCCAAAATCGCCCCCAACGAAATCTGCAGATTATGCAGATCGCACATGTCACGCGATCGCGTCATTCGCGCTTTTCCTCGCCACGCGTTCGCGTCGTCCACGCTACCGCGTCGCCAGAACTTTTCCAATTCGCGCGGCCGCGTGAGCCATGCGGCCGCGTCACTGCGATTTACTCTCCTTCACGCGGTCGCGTGAGCCATGCGATCGCGTCACTTCTCGCTGGTTATCTCCTCAAATTCTTGTGTTTCTTCCATTTTTGCTAGCTTCCTTTCCAATCTCCAACTCATTCATGCCCTATAAAGTCTGAAACACTTAACACACAGATTACGGCATCAAATGGAATAAAGGAGAATTAAAAATAAATAATTAAAGTCTCTAGGAAGCAGTTTTCAAACATGTAATAAATTCAGGAAGGAAATCTAAATGCATGCTAATTTAATGAATAAGTGGGTAAGGATCATGATAAAACCACACAATTAAACACAATATAAACCATAAAATAGTGGTTTATCACCCCTTTATGGGCTGGTCGGTCCAAACCCTAATGGTGTGGGCCTGGAAGTACGGGCGAAGTCGTCAAAATATCAGTATGAGAGTGTAGGCGAACTTTTCTATTTTTTGGTAATTCAGCTCGGTTCCCTGCAGCGCTTTACTGATGAAATATACAGGCTGTTGCCCTTTGTTGCCCTCTCGAACCAGTGCTGAGGCTACTGCCTGACTCCCTACTGCAAGGTATAATACGAGGGTTCTTCCTCTCGTGGTCGAGTTAGGATAGGTGGTCGTCCCAGGAAATTTTTGAAATCCTGGAAGGCTCGCTCGCATTCCATTGTCCATTCGAACTTCTTTCCTTTCCTTAAAGTGGCATAGAAGGGAGAGATCTTATAGCTGATCCTGCTAAGAATCTGGAAAAGGCTGCCAATCTCCCGCTGAGTTGTTGTACCTCTCTGACACAAGTTGGGCTCTTCATGTTGAGTATAGCCTGGCATTTGTCTGGATTTGCTTCAATTCCTCTTTGTGTGAGCATGAAACCTAAGAATTTGTCCGCTTCTACTGCAAAGGTGCATGGTATCTATATCCGGAGGAAGCATCTACCAGAGCGTCGATACTTGGGAGTGGGTAAGGATCTTTTGGGCAGGCTTTGTTGAGGTCGGTGTAGTCGGTGCACATTCACCACTTCCCATTTGATTTTTTCACCAAGACGACGTTAGCTAGCCATAGTGGGTACTTGACTTCTCTTATGAATCCTGCCTCCAATAGTGCTTGTACCTGTTCTTCCACAGCTTGGGATTGTTCTAGCCCAAGTTTTCTTCGTCTCTGCTGTATCGGCCGAGATCCTGGATAAACCGCCAACTTGTGACACATTAGCTTGGGGTCTATGACTGGCATGTCTGAGGCTTTCCATGCGAAGAGATCGACATTATCTCGTAAGAACTGTACTAGTAATTCTTTTGTATTTCCTTTCAGGATCGTGCCAATATTAGTTGTTTTGTCCGAGGCATCACCGATCTGAACTTTCTCTACTTCACCTTCGGGCTGTGGACGGAGTTCTTCTCGCCTCTGAACTCCACCGAGCTCAATTGTATGGAACTCTTCTCCTCTGCCTCTGAGGTTTAGACTTTCGTTATAACAGCGGCGTGCCATCCTTTGATCTGTTTTTATCGTAGCTATCCCTTCTGTAGTTGGGAATTTCATGCATAGATGTGGAGTTGAGACTATTGCGCCGAGTTGATTTAGTGTTGTCCGACCTATTAAGGCATTGTAGGCTGAACTCACGTCGACCACGTTGTAGTCTATCTTGAGTGTTCTGGATTGGTTCCTTTTTCCAAAAGTTGTATGTAGTGACACGTATCCTAGTGGTTGTACTGGGGTATCGCCCAATCCGAACAGGCTGTTCGGGAATGCTCTAAGCTCCTTTTCTTCTAAGCCGAGCTTGTCGAAGGCAGTTTTGAATAAGATGTCGGCGGAGCTCCCTTGGTCTATTAATGTGCAGTGGAGATTGGCGTTCACCAGTATGATGGTGATGACCATGGGATCATCGTGTCCTGTGATGACACCTGATGCGTCTTCTTTGGTGAATGTGATTGCAGGGATGTCGGGTGCTTTCTCCTTCCCTTCGATATGATAAACTTCTTTGAGATATCTTTTGCGAGATGACTTGGAGATTCCTCCTCCTGCAAATCCTCCGTGTATCATGTGGACATGTCTTTTTGGCGTACGAGGTGATCGCTCAGCTCGTCCAATATCTTCATCTCTTCGTCTTTTTCTTTGCTCATCATCTCGGGTGGCCAGATACCGATTTAGTTTTCCTTCTCTTACTAATTTTTCTATGATGTTTTTTAAATCAAAACATTCGTTGGTGGAATGTCCTCGGACCCGATGATATTCACAGTATTCATTCCGATTTCCTCCTCCTCTTTTGCCTTTGAGTGGTCGAGCTGGGGGTATCTTTTCTGTGTTACAGACTTCTTTGTAAATATCCACCAGGGACACCCGAAAAGGGGTGTAATTATGATACTTTTTTATTTTTTCCCCTGTTCGATCTTCCTTCTTCTTGGATTCTTTATCTTTATCTCGGTAGGTGTTCTGAGGGTTACCTGAAACTGGAGGTCGATCTCGGATGAAATCCTTGGTACTGGTCGGAGATGACGTGTCCGGCTGGTTGGTGGCGGCCGGAGCTGTTGTGTCCGACTTGTTGGACTTGCTGCACTGCTGATCCTAGGCCACCGGAGGGTGGGGGGTACCTGCAAGAGACTCCGATGCTTAAGTTAGCACGGGTATTAAGCAGGTTTTTTGTAGAATCAGAGTATGAGTTATACCTGGGTGCCCCAGTGTATTTATAGTAGTGTGGGCTGACCTTTCTGATAAGATAAGTTAGTTATCTTATCTTATCTTATCTTGTTTTGGATGAAGTCAGCTTATCTTCAAGGGAACCTCCTTTATCTCTATAGGCTGGGATTGCCTTTGGATTTGGGTCGTGTTCCTCTATTTGGGCCCTTTATTGGGCTTTCCTGTCGATATGGCCGAGTTCTTTGTAACGAAGTTGGTCCGCTTGACCTTAACAGGTCGGTCGCTGCATCGTTGATCATCCCAGGTCGGATAGCTCGACCCGGGGTATGAACAGTGCCCCTGCTTGAGCTCGGTCTTCTTTGTCGAGGTCGAGTCCTTGACTTCGGTCCTTCTCGTAGCGAAGCCGACCTCAAGCATTTTGTCGACTTCTTTTGTAGCAGCTTTTGAATGCAGAACGTTTTCCTCTAAGCGCGCGCTTTTATATCGGTGCTTTGGGAACGTGCGAGGGTTTAATGCCTTTTAATTTTAGCATTAATTGCCCCGTTTCCTTTTGGCTCTTTATTTTAATTTTGAAAACCCAGAAACGGTTTCTCTTCTTTCGCCCTTTTCGTAACTTCTTCGCATTTTTCCCTTCATTCTCTCGCTTTCAACTTTTCTTTGTGTTGCGGCGTTTGTTTGATTTTTCCGAAGCCTCTGCCTGGAGTTCGTGGTTTCGCGTTTCAGCACAGCGACGTTTTCTTTTGCTCGTGTCTTTTCTTTTGCTTCGAGGTAGTGATTCCAGATTTCGCCGTCCCTCTTCACCTTCCCTAAAGTCTTGCTGCCTTTTCAGGTTGATACTAACTTTCTTGCTTCTTTCACAGCTTCATCTTTAGTTTTTTGGTGAAGCTTTTGCTTTTGCATGTTTTGAAAGTTTGAACCTTTTCGTGATTTTGTATCTGTTTGTCGCTGTAAATGCGTTTTTCTTGGCTTTCTTTTGTGTGTTCCTCTGGCATTTCCGTCGAGGCTTTATATGGTTTTTGTTTGTTGCTTCTGATTTTTTACTATCTGATAGAAACTCTGCATCCGTTCCTTACTTTGCTTGATTGCTTTTTGTCTGATTTCTCAAAAGTTCGTATCTTTGATGATTTCCATTTGACGCATTTTGATGTTTTGGGAATGCTTTTTTGCTTGGTTGACTGTGGTGACTTATGCTTCTGGAAATGCTTGATTGTTTGAAGTCTTTTTCTTGTTTGTAAGATGCTGGGGTGAGAACTGTAGATTTTCCTGGAAACCTTGCTTTGTTACTGCCTCCAAAGGATGCCCCAAGATTTTGGTTTGAGTCTTGGGGTTTTCCTTTTCTGTGTGATCACCTGCATCGTATTGAGTTGTTTTCTCCCTTGTCCGAGATGTTTTTAGTAATCCCCTCTTCTTTTCTTACTTGTAGGATTAGTTGGCTTCATGTCTTCTCGCAATAACATTGTAGAGATGTCTTCCAGAGTTCCCGAGGGGATGTCCGATTGGCTGGACTCCCTTGTTTTGTTGTGTGTTTCTATTGTGGATGCTGAATTTTGCACAGAGCTGAGGAAGCGCCATAGGATTTGTGCTAACAGTGCCTGCGAGGGTGATTATGAGCTTGTTGCTCCTGATTCCGATGAGAGAGTTTGTTTTCTGACTTCCGTCGAGGGGGAGTGTCCCTCTTTCTATGCTTATGAATACTTCTTCAGCGAATTAAACGTTACTTTCCCTTTTACTGCTTTTGAAACTGACTTGTTGTGGTCCTGCAATATTGCTCCGTCCCAGCTTCATCCAAACTCTTGGGGTTTTATCAAAATATTTCAACTTCTCTAAAGCTCCAATCAAAGGGTCAGGCGACTCAAAATAGCTAAATTTAATTCACCTTGATTCTATTAGATGCCTTGATATGTTTGTTAAGTGATTTAAGGTTTAGGAGGCAAAGATTGGATCAAGGGAATGAAGAAAGAAAGTATGAAAAGTTGGAAAACTCATGAAGAAATGAAAGAACCGGAAAGCTGTCAAGCCGACCTCTTCGCACTTAATCGGCCATAACTTGAGCTACAGAGGTCCAAATGATGCGGTTTCAGTTGGGTTGGAAAGCTAACATCTGGGGCTTCAAAACGATATAAGATTTGCTATGGTTGAACCGCGCATGGTGACGTAACCACCACAACTCTACCAAGAAGAACCACCTTCCTACTATGAACCCTTCCCCCAAATTGATGAACCCTTCCATCCACCCCAACCTCCAATGGATGACATCCTTGATGTTCTTGTTCAAGGACAAGAGGAAATGAAAAGGGATGTGCAACAATTTACAGCCGCCTTGGATGAGGTGGTAAACCGGTTAGCATCCCAATGCTTGAACTCTCAAGGAACTCCCATGGCTACATGTGGGGAATCAAATGAAGAGCATAACATAAAAGAGAGATTGGTGGAGAATGAGGGAAGTTGCTTTGTATTGGAACAATTGGAGGAAGCCATGATTATTGAAGAAAGAGAAGAATTGGTTGAAGACTTAGGAGATGCGGAGCCTCTATGGGAATCTAGAATTGAAGAAAACCCCTCCAAGATGATTGAAATTGATGCTAGGAAGGAAAGTGCACACCTTCCAAGACATATTCCATATGAAGATTTGGATGGGATAGAGCAAGAAGTGAGTTCCCTTGGTGATGAAGATCAAGCATCAAACCTTAGTGGTGAAGAATCCTTTGAGCATGAAGAACCTTCTCCCAACAAGATGGAAAGCAATGTGGAGGTAAATTTTTCTTACCCTCCCATTTATGACTTGAGTAGGAGAAAAGGTTTATATAAAATTGTTGAACAAAGGATTATAATTGAGAAGTCTTGTGAAGAGGTGGAAATCCTTAGAAAAAGGAGGATGGGAATTGAATACGCTTTATCAAAACTCTTGGAGTTGTCTTTGCCTAGGTTGCCATCTACTCCTTCATTTGAGTGGGTGAAATTTATTTCTATTAGCTCTATTATCCCACTTGAATATGGTTTGCTTGAAACGGATGACCAACTTAGGGAGCTTTGTGATTAGTTAGTTTTAGTTTAGCTTTCATTTTATTTTCTCTCTTTTCATTATATGTGTTGGAGTATTGACTTTGTTTACTATACATTGCTATATCCCTTATTGCCTAAATGCTATTTTGGCATGAATATTTTTAGATAATCTTTGTTGGATTCTATGATTGAGGTTATATTTTGTTACTTGGTTTTGAGTTCTTCATGCTTACCTTTTGAAAAATAACAAGTGATGAGAATTGACTTCGAACTTGTAAATCTTTTGAATTGCATGATTTGGCCACCATGTGATTTGAACCGTATTCTTTGATTAGGCAATCTCTTGATGGATGATGTTGTGCATTTACCTTAAGGCATTGTGTTCATGATTATATCCATCCATATGTTTGACTTGAATGCTTTCATGCTTCTCTAATGCTTGTCTTGCCTTACAAGCTTACTTAAAGCATCTCAAGCACACTAAGATAAGTGAAGTGCATGCTTCTTTTGTGACATAGCTTTTATGCTAATGTGTATTCTAAACCGCGCAATTTAGAATTCACACACCTAATATTTCTTAATGTCACACTAATTCACTCACCTCATTCTAGTGATTTACCTCATTCCAACAATGTATGCTTCCTTGCTTTTATATCTTCTCATCTTATGGTGTTATATTTTTGTTTTTCATAACGAATGCACCACAAGCAACCATGGAGGCGGAAGAAAGAACACGTAGCAATCCGGAGAGTCGCCGTACCACCCTTGTGCATATATGTTTCTTGGGAATTGATTTATTTTGACCAAGCACTTGCATTCATTTAGATAGTTGCATATAGGTAGATTGCATTTAGTTAGTTTCCATTGAATAAATGCCATACCCTTACTTCATTCTTGGTTTAAGCATGAGGACATGCTTGGTTTAAGTGTGGGGAGGTTGACAAACCCCATTTATAGGGTTTATCTTGTATTGATTTTTGGAGATTTTATCACCTTTTACCCATATTTATTCAAGAAATAGCATGGTTTTGTATATTCTCCTTTAATTGTGCTTGAATGTGAAAACATGCTTTTTAGGACTCAAAATAGCTAAATTTAATTCACCTTGATTATATTAGATGCTTTGATATGTTTGTTAAGTGATTTAAGGTTTAGGAGGCAAAGATTGGATCAAGGGAATGAAGAAAGAAAGCATGAAAAGTTGGAGAACTCATGAAGAAATGAAAGAACCGGAAAGCTGTCAAGCCGACCTCTTCGCACTTAATCGGCCATAACTTGAGCTACAGAGGTCCAAATGATGCGGTTCCAGTTGGGTTGGAAAGCTAACATCCGGGGCTTCGAAACGATATAAGATTTGCCATAGTTGCATCGCGCATAGAGGCGCGCACGCGCACAGTACGCGGACGCGCCGTTGGTGGCACATGACTCACTTAATGCAACACGTGGCCAGCGATTTTAGAAGCCTTGTGGGCCTAATCCAACTCATTTCTGATGCTATTTAAGCCAAGGATTGAAGGGGGAATGAAGATACTTTTACATACTTTTCATACTTTTACTTACTTTTGACCATTAGTTTAGTTGAGCTTAGTTTAATAGTGAGAGTTAGTTTCTAGAGAGAGAAGCTCTCTCTTCTCTCTAGAATTAGGATTAGGATTAGGTTTAGTTCTTAGATCTAGGTTTTAATCTTTGCTTTCTTCTACTTCTATCTTTCAATTCCTTGTTGTTACATTCATTCTTCTTCTATTCTTTGTTGTAATTTCCTTTATGTTGTTCTTATGTTTTGTTGTAGATCTACTTTTGCTCCTTCTATTTTCTTTCAATTCAATTAGAGATAATTCATAATAATTGTGTTCCTTTTGATTGTTGTTATTAATTCATTGCCATAATTGTTGTTAGATTCTATTTTTGTTATCAATTTACTTTGCTTTTCTTTTATGCCTTCCAAGTGTTTGATGAAATGCTTGGTTGGATTTTAGTATAGATTTTGTTTCTCTTGGCTATGGTAGAGTAATTAGTGACGCTTGAGTTATCTAATGTCTTTGTTGAGGTTTATAAATTTTAGGGGTTTGTTTTAGTGACAAACAACTTTTTGTATGAAAGGATTAGTGATTGGTTTAGAAACTATACTTGCAACGAGAATTCATTTGTGAATTCTAAACCGTCAAAAAATCCGTTCGTCAAAATGGCGCCGTTGCCAGGGAATTGCAATGGTGTTATGTTATTGGTTATTGTATATATGTGAATAGTATGAATATGTTTGCTTTTGTTAGCTCTTGCTAGTTTTAGGATTTGGTTTTCCTTGTTTCTTATTTGATTTTATTTTTCCTCTCTCTTGCTATCATGAATTCTCACTTTGGCTATGAGTGTGATTACAACTATGTTGTAGGAAATGGGAACTTCAATGAAGATGTGCATCAAGGATGG
>NC_029788.2:95241615-95251892 GCF_000816755.2 Arachis ipaensis
GCTGCTTTAAACATCTCGGCCAAGGCGGCCGGAGAGGGGTCTTCTCAGCCTCTAGTTAAACCTCCTATACCGAGTTCTCCCGGGCCGAGGAGAGCAATTCCTACTCCTCGGGTCCGTCTGGTCGATCCTCCACAATCTTCCGTTGCAGCTTCCGGTGCTCCTCCTAGTATAAAGCAAAGAACAACTGAGCCTTTCAACCTTGATGCTCCCGACTTTAATGCGGTTGAGTTTGTAGATCAACAAATCGGCCCTTATGGTGTTCTTCCTATGGACGACGTGTCGATTCTTCATCATTTTGATTATATTACCCGTAGTGGTATCAAGTTGGCATATATGGGGGCGGCCCTATATCGAACTGCTCAAAGTCTTCCTCTCCATGCCACTAAAGCTTTTATGGAGGAGGTCAAACAGGAGTTTGATCGGATGAAGGACTTGAAGGGGGAGCTTGAAGTAAGGGTGGCCAGGTTGGAGAAAGACTTGGAAAATGAAAAGGCTATTTCTACTTCCTTGGCTGGTTCTCTGAAACTGGCCGAGGACACGGCTATGCAGCATAAGGATAGTTATTTGACGTCTTACCGGGAGGTGTTGCGTCTGAAAGAAGAGTTGGAGAATGCCCGAGAGAACTATTCCGAACTCCAAGGTCATCTTGTTGGCAGTGTAACTGCTGCCTATGAGAACCTGAAGGAACAAGTTCGGGTTATTGCTCCCGAGGCTGACCTGACCCTCTTTAGCTTGGAGAACGTTGTCAGGGATGGCAAGATTGTCCCTGATGACGAGGATGAGGATGATGTCGATCCTCCCCCTGTAACCTCTACCAAGGTCTTGACTTCTGCTGCCCCTGCCGAGGTGGGTCCTCCTGCTTCTGATCCTGACTGCCAGATCTTGAACTGGGATGACGGTACTGTAGATGCCATACCTCTCCAGACTCGGCCTCCGTCTCCTCGGCCTGATGCTGCTAAAAAATCTTCTGACCCTTAGCTTTATCTTTATTCTGGATATGTAGTTGGCCCGGCTTGTGGGCTTTTTTAAACTCTTTATGTTTTGTTAGTTTGCTGACACTTTCCCGTTGCTTGCCTAGCAACTTTTGTTTTTTATGAAAAACAAATGGTAGCATGCTTTAGCTTTTTTGAGATAGGTTTTGGTGGCCTCTGAGGCTGTTATAACCTTGTGGATGATATTGCACTTTTCGTGCTTGACTTTGGTATCTCTTTTTCTGCGAATATTGGGACCTTGCGGCTTAACCTTTTTTGGATTGCTTTGTACTTTGTATCTTGAATCCTTTGTGGTTGTGACTAGGTAGGTCTAACTTGCTTTTTGGTTCGTTCTCGCTCCGGCTTGCATTTCTGACGATTTGTAGCCGATTTCTTCAAGTTAGTCCTCCGAGTTGTTTTCGCAGTCCTTTTTTAAGTTATTTTTGTAATCCTTTTTCTTGGATCTTTGTCTTGGTACTACTGTTAGTAGTAGTAAGAGTCCGACTTAGCGTATTTAAGTTATTTGAGTTATTTGTAGTCCTCTTTCTTAGATCTTTGTCAGATCTCTTTCAGGGACTACTTTGATAACTTTTAAGTAGTAGGAGTCCGACTTGGTTATATCGGTCTCCTTTAAGTTATTTGTAGTCCTCTTTCTTGGATCTTTGTCAGATCTCTTTCAGGGACTACTTTGATAACTTTTAAGTAGTAGGAGTCCGACTTGGTAATATCAGTCTCCTTTAAGTTATTTGTAGTCCTCTTTCTTGGATCTTTGTCAAATCTCTTTCAGGGACTACTTTGATAACTTTTAAGTAGTAGGAGTCCGACTTGGTTATATCGGTCTCCTTTAAGTTATTTATAGTCCTCTTTCTTGGATCTTTGTCAGATCTCTTTCAGGGACTACTTTGATAACTTTTTATTTTGGGCCGACTTTGTCATGTCGAGCCCTTCTAAGTTAAAGTAATCATCTTTAATAGGGTTGGCCAGACCTCTTTCCAGGGTTTACTTATAACTTGGGTTGACTTGGTCCGACCTCTCAACGTCGGCCAGTCTTTAAGTTATTATTTTAGCAATCCGTAAGACCTCGTCAGGTTCTTTTTTGGATCGCTTTCGATAACTTCTTACATTATTTTGTGTTCATCTTTGCCGATCTGTAGAAAGTGGTTGTCATTTTTAGATCGTCCTTTGGGTGAATCGCGTTTTCACCTTTATCGGACGGTTGTCTTTATCGTGATCGTGCAGTGAAATTGTTTTTCACTTTCTGCCGATCTGTTGCTTTATAATCGGACGATGAATACTTCAGATTAATGTGTCTTGAAATCTTTGTAGAATATTTAAAATATATTTTATTTAAAGGAAAAGTGCAAGTATATACATATGAGATTGTCTGAGTCTCAACTTGGTGCCTCATTAAAAAACCTTTTCAGGAAAAAGAGTGCATCCAATGATGAGATCTTTTATCTTTTCTAACTGTAGTACCTTCTGAGGTTGCAGGCGTGCCATGACCTGGGAAGCTCTCGTCCATCGAGTTCAGACAGTCTGTGGTAGCCCTTTCCAAGTACTTCTACAATTCGGTACGGCCCTTTCCAGTTCGCTGCCAGCTTTCCCTCTCCTGGTCGAGTTGTTCCGATATCATTTCAGATTAGTATGAGATCATTTTCTGTGAAATTTCTCGGCACTAACTTTTGATTATATCTGGAAGCCATTCGGCATTTTAGAGCTTCTTCCCTGATCCGAGCTCTTTCTTGGATTTCGGGTAGCAAGTCGAGCTCTTCTCTCTGAAGTTGGAAGTTTGCGTCCTCATTATAGTGAACTACTCTGGGCGACCCTTCCTCAATCTCTATTGGAATCATCGCCTCCGTTCCGTATGCTAATCGGAAGGGGGATTCCTTCGTGGTGGAATGTGGCGTTGTTCGATATGCCCACAGGACCTGTGGGAGCTCTTTTGCCCAGGCTCCCTTTGCATCTTGTAATCTCCGTTTTAATCCAGCCAATATGACTTTATTGGCAGCTTCGGCCTGCCCATTGGCTTGTGGATGTTCGACGGAGGTGTACTGGTGCTTTATACTCAAGTCGGCTACTAGTTTTCTGAAGCCTGCATCTGTGAATTGGGTGCCATTGTCTGTGGTTATTGAATATGGAACCCCGAACCTTGTGACAATGTTTCGATATAAGAACTTCCGGCTTCTTTGAGCGGTGGCATTGGCTAGGGGCTCTGCCTCAATCCACTTTGTAAAGTAATCTACTCCCACTATGAGAAATTTAACTTGTCCTGATCCCTGTGGGAAGGGGCCGAGAAGATCGAGTCCCCATTTTGTAAACGGCCAAGGCGAAGTCACGCTGATGACCTCTTCTTGGTGGGGCGATGTGAAAGTTGGCATGTTTTTGACATGGTGGACATGTCTTTACAAATTCTGTGGCTTCTTTCTGTAGAGTTGGCCAATAAAATCCTGCCCGAAGTACTTTTTTGGCCAGAGCTCGTGCTCCGAGATGATTGCCACAGATGCCGCCATGTATTTCTTCTAGCACTTCCCTTGTGTTGGAGGTCAGCACGCATTTTAGTAAAGGTATTGAGATTCCTCTTTTGTACAGGATGTTGTTTATGATGGTGTAGTACTATGCCTCCCTTTTCAACTTCTTTGCCTCCTTTTCTTCTGCGGGGAGTGTTCCTTCTTTGAGGTATTTGATTATGGGGGTCATCCATCCTTGGTCCTGACTTGTTATGGCCAGGACTTTTTCCTCTTCCGAGATTGACGGGTTTTGCAACATTTCCTGGATGAGGCTTCTATTGTTGCCCCCTGGTTTGGTGCTGGCTAGTTTTGAGAGTGCATCAGCTCTGGCGTTTTGTTCGCGGGGTATGTGGCAGATCTTATATTCCCCGATTTGTCCGAGTAGTTCCTTGGTTTTATCCAAATATTTTTTCATGGTGGGGTACTTGGCTTGGTAGCTCCCTGTTATTTGTGATGTGACCACTTGTGAATCGCTGTAAATGTTGAGTTTTTGAGCTCCGACCTCTTTAGCCAGCTTCAAACCAGCTAATAATGCTTCATATTCCGCTTGGTTATTGGAGGCCGGGAACCCGAACTTAAGGGAGAGCTCAACTTGGGTTCCTTGGTTGCTTTCTATTATCACGCCTGCGCTGCTTCCAGTTTTATTTGAGGAACCGTCCACGTAGCGATCCCATTCTGTGGGAGTTTCCAGGGTATCTGTGAATTCTGCGATGAAGTCGGCCAGATACTGTGACTTGATGGCCGTCCGAGCTTCGTATCGGAGGTCGAATTCTGACAACTCGACTGCCCATTGTAGAATTCTGCCTGCTAAATCTGTTTTCTGCAATATTCCTTTTATGGGCTGGTTAGTTCTAACCTTAATGGTGTGAGCCTGGAAGTACGGGCGGAGTCGTCGAGATGTTAGGATGAGAGTATAGGCAAATTTTTCTATTTTCTGGTAGTTTAGCTTGGATCCCTGTAGTGCTTTACTAATGAAGTAGACGGGTTGTTGCCCATTTTCGTCTTCTCTGACTAGTGCTGAGGCTATCGCCCGGCTTCCTACTGCGAGATATAATATGAGTGGTTCTCCTTCTCGTGGTCGAGATAGGATAGGTGGCCATCCTAAGAACTCCTTGAAGTCTCGGAAAGCTTGCTCGCATTCTGTCGTCCATTCGAACTGTTTTCCCTTTCTTAAAGTAGCATAGAAGGGGAGAGATCTTATCGCAGCTCCTGCTAAGAATCGGGATAGGGCGGCCAATCTCTCGTTGAGTTGTTGTACTTCTTTGACACAGGTTGGGCTCTTCATGTTGAGTATAGCTTGACATTTGTCTGGATTTGCTTCAATTCCCCTTTGTGTGAGCATGAAATCCAAGAATTTGCCTGCTTCAATTGCGAAGGTGCATTTTGCGGGGTTGAGTCGTATGTTATGCTTCCTTATAGTGTCAAACACTTGAGCCAGGTCGGACAATAATGTATCTTCGCTTTGTGTTTTTATCAACATGTCGTCCACATAGACTTCCATGATTTTTTCGATGTGATCCGAGAAGACTTTATTCATTAGCCTTTGATAGGTAGCTCCCGCGTTCTTGAGACCGAAAGGCATCACGATGTAGCAGTAGTTCGCCTTTTGTGTTAAGAACGAAGTCTTTTCTTGATCTGGTGGATACATGGGGATTTGGTTGTATCCCGAATAGGCATCCATAAACGAGAGGTATCTATATCCATAGGAAGCGTCTACCAGAGCGTCAATACTTGGGAGTGGGTATGGATCTTTTGGGCAGGCTTTGTTGAGATCGGTGTAATCGGTACACATGCGCCACTTTCCGTTTGATTTTTTCACTAAGACGACGTTGGCTAGCCATAATGGGTACTTGACTTCTCTTATGAATCCTGCCTCCAGTAATGTTTGTACTTGTTCTTCCACAGCTTGGGATCGTTCTGGTCCGAGTTTTCTTCGCTTCTGCTGCACCGGCTGAGATCCTGCATAGACCGCCAACTTGTGGCACATTAGCTTAGGGTCTATGCCTGGCATGTCTGCGGCTTTCCATGTGAAGAGGTCGACATTATCTCGTAAGAATTGCATCAGTAATTCTTTTGAATCTCCCCTTAAGACCGTGCCGATATTGGTCGTTTTGTCCGAGGTATCTCCAATCTGGACCTTCTCTACCTCGCCTTCTGGGTGCGGACGGAGTTCTTCTCGACGTTGAGCTCTACCACCAAGCTCAATTGTATGAAACTTTTCTCCTCTGCCTTTGAGGTTTAAACTCTCGTTATAACAGCGACGTGCCATCTTTTAATCTGCTTTTATCGTGGCTATCCCCTCTATAGTTGGGAATTTCATGCATAGGTGCGGAGTTGAGACTATTGCGCCGAGTTGATTGAGTGTTGTCCGACCTATGAGAGCATTGTAGGCTGAACTTACGTCGACCACAATGTAGTCTATTCTGAGGGTCCTAGATTGGGTCTCTTTTCCAAAAGTAGTGTGTAGCGATACGTATCCCAATGGTTGTATCGGAGTGTCTCCTAGTCCAAACAGATTGTTCGGGTATGCTCTAAGTTCCTTTTCGTCTAAGCCGAGCTTGTCGAAAGCTGTTTTAAATAAGATGTCGGCAGAACTCCCTTGGTCTACTAGTGTGCGGTGTAGATTGGCATTTGCCAGTATAATAGTGATGACCATGGGATCGTCGTGTCCCGAGATGATGCCGGATGCGTCCTCTTTAGTAAATATTATTGCCGGGATGTCGGGTGCTTCCTCCTTTCCCTCAACATGATATACTTCTTTGAGATATCTCTTTCGGGATGATTTGGAGATCCCACCTCCTGCGAATCCGCCATGTATCATGTGGACGTGTCTTTCTGGTGTCCGAGGTGACCGTTCAGCTCGTCCATCATCTTCGTCTCTCCGTCTTTTTCTTTGGTCATCTTCCCGGGTGGCCAGAAATCGATCTAATTTTCCTTCTCTTACCAATTTTTCTATGATATTTTTCAAGTCGAAGCACTCGTTGGTAGAGTGCCCTCGAATTCGATGGTATTCACAATATTCCTTCCGGTTTCCTCCTCCCCTTTTACCTTTGAGTGGCCGCGCTGGGGGGATTTTTTCTGTATGGCAGACTTCTTTATACACGTCGACCAGGGATGCTTTGAGAGGAGTGTAGTTGTGGTATTTTTTGACTTCCTCACCCTGTCGATCTTCTTTCCTTTTGGGGTCCTTGTCTTTGTCTCGGTAGGAGGCCCCAGATTTTGAGATTTCTCCCAGCCGAGCGTTCTCTTCCATGTTGATGTATTTTTCTGCTCGCTCCTGGACTTCGTCTAAGGAGGTAGGATACTTTTTTGATATAGATTGGCTGAAAGGTCCCTCTCGTAAGCCATTGATAAGCCCCATGATGGCAGCCTCTGTTGGTAAACTTAGTATGTCCATGCATGTTTTGTTGAATCTTTCCATGTAGTTGCGGAGGCTCTCCCGATCTCCTTGCTTGATCCCTAGTAAGCTGGGTGCGTGCTTGGCCTTATCTTTCTGGATGGAGAATCTGGCCAGAAAATTTTTGGCCAGGTCGTCGAAGTTTGAGATGGACTTCGGAGGTAAGTTGTCGAACCATCTGATCGCCGTTTTCATAAGAGTTGTCGGAAAAGCTTTGCAGCGAACGGCGTCTGAGGCATCGGTAAGGTACATTCTGCTTCTGAAATTGCTGAGATGATGGTTGGGATCTGTAGTGCCATCATACAAAACCATATCCGGGAGCTTGAAATCCTTTGGGATTTTGGTCTTCATGATTTCCCTGGTGAATGGATCCTGTTCTTTGCGTGAATTTTCCTCAGGAGTGATCCGAGGAGCTTTTGATTTGAGGTCGGCCTCCAATTGCTGTAGTTTTTCTTCTAGTTCTCGACGTCGCCGTACCTCTCTTTGTAGATCCTTTTCGATCTCCCGTTGTTGTTGGGTTTCTTTCTCGAGTTGCTTTAAGCGATCTTGAAGTGCTTCCATGGCTCCCGGATCTGGTGAGTTTTTGTCCCCGTTGGATTCCGGAGTATCCTTTAGTGTAGTGTCCGCGTTCTTGTGCGGTGTTCTGTTCTCCAGATCCGAGTCGTGGTCGTTGTCATGGCCGTCTGCCATGGTTTTGGGATGACTTTCAGGTTCCCCGGCAACGGCGCCAATGTTCCGAGGGTTACCTGAAACTGGAGGTCGATCTCGGATGAGATCCTTGGTACTGGTCGGAGATGACGTGTCCGGCTGGTTGGTGGCGGCCGGAGCTGTTGTGTCCGATTTGTTGGACTTGCTGCACTGCTGATCCTAGGCCACCGGAGGGTGGGGGTACCTGCAAGAGACTCCGATGCTTAAGTTAGCACGGGTATTAAGTAGGTTTTTTGTAGAATCAGAGTATGAGTTATACCTGGGTGCTCCAGTGTATTTATAGTAGTGTGGGCTGACCTTTCTGATAAGATAAGTTAGTTATCTTATCTTATCTTATCCTGTTTTGGATGAAGTCAGCTTATCTTCAAGGGAACCGCCTTTATCTCTATAGGCTGGGATTGCCTTTGGATTTGGGTCGTGTTCCTCTATTTGGGCCCTTTATTGGGCTTTCCTGTCGATATGGCCGAGTTCTTTGTAACGAAGTCGGTCCGCTTGACCTTAACAGGTCGGTCGCTGCATCGTTGATCATTCCAGGTCGGATAGCTCGACCCGGGGTATGAACAGTAGGTGAAACCGGATTTCGAGGCCTCCCCAAGTCGGGAATTTTCTTCCATGTTGATGTACTTCTCTGCCCGCTCTTGCACCTCGTCCAGAGATGTGGGGTATTTCTTTGATATAGATTGGCTGAAAGGTCCCTCTCGTAAGCCGTTGATGAGGCCCATGACGGCTGCCTCTGTTGGCAGGCTTTGTATATCCAGGCATGTTTTGTTGAATCTTTTCATGTAGTTGCGAAGACTTTCCCGATCTCCATGTCTGATTCCTAGTAGACTGGAGGCATGCTTGGCTTTGTCTTTTTGGATGGAGAATCTGGCCAAGAACTTTTTGGCTAGGTTGTCAAAGCTTGAGATGGACTTAGGAGGCAAGTTGTCGAACCATCTAATTGCTGTCTTCGTGAGAGTTGTTGGAAAAGCTTTGCAGCGAACGGCGTCTGAGGCGTCGGTGAGGTACATTCTGCTTCTGAAGTTGCTGAGGTGATGGTTGGGATCTGTAGTGCCATCGTACAAGGTCATATCCGGGAGTTTGAAGTCTTTAGGGATTTTAGTCTTCATGATTTCCCTAGTGAACGGATCTTGATCCTTGCGAGAGTTGTCCTAAGGGGTGGTTCGGGTAGCCTTTGCTTTGAGATCGGCTTCAAGTTGTAGGAGTTTATCTTCCAATTCTCGACGTCATCTTACCTCTCTTTGTAGATCCTTGCCGACTTCTTGCTGGTACTGGCTTTCTTTTTCGAGTTGCTTTAGGCGATCTTGAAGTGCTTCTATTACTCCCGGATGTGATGAGTTTTTGTCTCCGTTAGATTCTGGAGTGTCTTTTGGTGTGGCACCCGTGTTTTTGTGCGGCGTTCTGTCCTCTAAATCTGAGTTGTGGTCGTTATCCTGTTCGTCCGCCATGGTGATGGGATGACTTCCAGGTTCCCCGGCAACGGCGCCAATGTTCCGAGGGTTACCTGAAACTGTAGGTCGATCTCGGATGAGATCTTCTGTACTGGTCGAAGATGACGCGTCCGGCTGACTGCTGGCGGCCAGAGCTGTTGTGTCCGACTCGTTGGACTGGCTGCACTTCTGATCCTTGGTCACCGGAGGGTGGGGGGTACCTGCAAGAGACTCCGATGCTTAAGTTAGCATGGGTATTAAACAGGTTTTTTGTAGAATCAGAGTATGAGTTATATCTGGGTTCTCCAGTGTATTTATAATGGTGTGGGCTGACCTTTCTGATAAGATAAGTTAGTTAGCTTATCTTTATCTTATCTTATTTTGAGTGAAGTCAGCTTATCTTCAAGGGAACCGCCTTTATCTCTATAGGCTTGGATTGCCTTTGAATTTGGATCGTATTCCTCTATTTGGGCCCTTTATTGGGCTTTCCTGTCGATTTGGCCGATCTCTTTAAGAAGAGATCAGATAGTCAGACCTAAAGAGGTCGGTCGCCATGTCGCTAAACATCTCGGATCGGACAGCTCGACCCAAGGTATGAACAGTGCTCCCTCCTCACATGCACGTCTTCAAACATTTGTTGAAAACGTTTAGCTATGCGTTGGTGAAAAATCTTCCTTATCATCTCGTTGTGGACCTTCTCCCATGTGAATTTCTCTTAAAAAAAAGAAATAAATTGGAATTACTTTATCAATGTTAAATATATAAATTAAACAAAAGATAAAGCTAAGATTCTACAATAAAAAGTAATTTTATCGCCCATTTTTAAAACTATCACTTTCTAGTCCCAGGGAAAACCTTCTTGTAGTTTGGCCATGACTGATCGGACAACAATTTGATCACATTTGTACACTTCTATATACAAACGTTATTATTCAGTTGAAACCTATTAAGGAAGAATTTAAAATTAGTAAGAACATATATTTAAAAAGTTTCTATATAATTTTCATTTAAACCAATTAGAGAAGTGCTTACCTAGTCATATCATCAAGATAAATCGCGAGTTTAGTGCCCTGTTGTGCTGGGCTATCTAGTTGGAATCTATGCGAGGAATCAAGCACAACAGAGCTTGTCACGAGAAGTGGCGTGAATGTAGCAGCCTACTAAAGGGTGGAGGCAATGACCGACCTAAAAATTTTTTGTAGTAATAGCAAAAATAATACAAAAAATAATAAAATAATTAACATGAATATATGTATATATCTAT
>NC_029788.2:95252078-95307311 GCF_000816755.2 Arachis ipaensis
ATGGGGACATTATATACATACACATATACTTATTTTGTTTTTTTTTTTTTTCCAAAATCGAATGGGGGCAGATGCCCCTACACTACTTTAGTTCCAGGTGCAAGACCCACATAATTAGCATTAGGAATCATGATGAAGGGTTGGTGCTATGCGGTCTACGCCTGTGACGTCTCAAGCGTTGCCAAAATAGAAGGTGATTGAGTAGTCTCTCGGTGGTAGTCACCCTCCTTCTATCCAACCCACAATCCTGATTCTCAACATCTCTCCCTGTCATGTTTACCTGAAACGAAAATGAAAATAGTAAAAACAATTTATTATATTATAAATAAAATTAGAGAAAATTCCCCTCTCCTCTCCTGTGAGATGCTAAAATGACACTCCCCTTCCCTCTATTTATAAAATATACATTCCCCTCCCTTATAACTTTTAAAAAATATACATTCCCCTCCCATATAACTTTTAAAAAACCTTCTCTTTAATCCATTTTAAATTTTTTGTATTAATTAATGTTAACTTTATCCAACTTTCAAGAAAAAATAAATTTTTTACAAAAATACCCTTTAACAAAAATTTTATTTTTTTATCATAAAATTTTGCTTCCAAAATACCCTTTAATAAATTATTTTTTATTGATTAAATTATATTTTTATCAAAATATTTATTAAAAAATTTAATAATTAAAAAATGATTGAAGGATATCTTAGAAAAAAATAATTTAATTATTAAATTTTTTAATAAATATTTTGATAAAAATATAATTTAATCAATAAAAAATAATTTATTAAAGGGTATTTTGGTAAGCAAAATTTAATGATAAAAAAATAAAATTTTTACTAAAGGATATTTTTGTAAAAAATAATTTATTTTTCTTGAAAAATGGATAAAGTTAACCTTAGTTAACACAAAAAAATTTAAAATGGATTAAAGAGGAGGTTTTCTAAAAGTTATAAGGGAAGAGAATGTATATTTTATAAATAAAGGAGAGGAGAATGTCATTTTAGCATCTCGCAGAGGAGGGGAGTGGAATTTTCTCTAAAAATTATTGTGCCACAAAAAATTTAGAATTCGACCAAGACCACAACTTATTAAATAAGATTAATTATTTTGTTGATCACTATAGTTTTTACCAAATTTGCTATTAGGTTTTTATATTTTTTTTTCTTTCAAGTAATTTCCTACATTGCTCCTAAACGATACTATAAAAACCAACAAAATAATTTAACCTATTAAATATTTGTTAAAAATTTTGACAAAATTTTGCCTATGAATAAATACCTCCACCAAACATAATTTTCAGCTATTACAAGCCAAACAAATTCAACAACAACATGGACATCAATCAATTCGTATCTTTAAAATATTTTTATGAAAATTTGGTAAAATCTTTACTTAAATCGAAGGCCTCCAGGAAACAGAATTCTTATTTTTTTGCAAAGTAAACAATTGTGAGTATAAATAAAAACAAAGAATCATTAAAGTAAATAAACATTAAATCCTAATCGTTCTAATGCCCTCCCTTTATTATTCCATAATTTTTTAGTAAATAAAGATTTCGAAAAGACATCAATAAATAATTTTTTCACACTTTTATCCTAAAACTATCTCTTAAAAAAAATAAATCTGACTTAAATTTTAAACTTTTTAAGATAAAATACCAACCCAATACCTGCACGAAGACCCCCAAAAACTAACAGCACCAACAACCTACGAATACAAATTATTTCAACGAATACAAATTATTTCATTCAGAAACGGAAATTAAATATCCATAGTTAACGTAGCTAACCTAATTAACTTAAGATTAACACAGATAACTAACTAACCTAATTAACTAGTTTGACCTAATCTAATTTAAATCTTAATTACTCTAAACATAATTAAATTAGAGTAATTCTTGGCATACAAGCGATTAAGGCTTGTAAGCCTTACAAGTTCAATTAAAACTAACGCTCAAAACACGCTTCGAACCATTCTTCTTCCTCTTCGTCTTCTCCTTCTTCTTTTCTTTTGTT
Organism: Arachis ipaensis; assembly: GCF_000816755.2. Classification (NCBI taxonomy): domain Eukaryota; kingdom Viridiplantae; phylum Streptophyta; class Magnoliopsida; order Fabales; family Fabaceae; genus Arachis; species Arachis ipaensis. The sequence goes on from NC_029788.2 coordinate 95,254,091, forward strand.
TCTTACCTTCTCTTTCTCCTCCTTCTTCTTCTTGCTGCACGTTCTTCTTCCTCTTACTCTTCTTCTTCTCCTTTTCTTTCGTTTCTGCACGTTCTTCTTCATCGTCTTCCTCTTCTTCTTCATTTACGTTCTTTCTCTCTGTTTTATCTTTTTTTTTTTCGATTTTTCATGGTGAAATCGTTTTTGAAGAAGAAGAAGTAGTAGAAGATGAGGAGGAGAAAGAGAAAGAGTTCTGAATTATGCATAAGATGTATTTTAACAAAATTTGGGTGCATTTCTTTAAATCCTTTGGGTGTATTTTCTGTAATCCTTTGGGTGTATTTCTATAATCGTTTGGGTAAATTTCTGTAACCGTTTTGGTGTATTTCTGTAATCATTTTGGGTGTACTTCTGTAATCGTTTGGGTGTATTTCTGAAGTTCCATTATCTTCAAAAGGATTACAGAAATACACCCAAAGGATTACGAAAAATACACCCAAAGTATTTAAGAAATACACCAAAAATTCGTTGCATAATTCAGAACTCTTTCTCTTTCTCCTCATCTTCTGCTGCTTCTTCTTCTTCAAAACGATTTCAAAGCTTGATTTCAGAAACTATGAAAATCGAAAAAAAAACGAAGAAGAAGAGAAAGAGGAATAGGAAGAGGAAGAAGAAGAAGAACCGTTCTGAGTGTAGCGCTTTGAAAATTATCATAATTTTATAATAAAAAACATAGAATAAAAAATTTAATTACTATAAATTAAAACCATGAAAATTACATAAATAAAAGAAACATAAACCTAAAAGAAAATACAAAAATTACTCACTTACCCAAAAACGGTAGCGGCACAATAGAGAAAGACTTTTTTACTATAGTGAAAACGGTGATGGTCACTAATGATAGAGGAGTGTAGTGTTAGGATTTAGCAAAGTTTGGTATCAAAATACAAAAAATAAGAAAGAAGGGAAGAATGAAGAAGAGATGTGTCGCAACTGACGGAGGCAAGTGGCGGTAGCAACACAACTCGCAGGGAAAACAATGTGTAGTGGCTAGCGCAGAAAACGACTCCCGATGGATGCTCCTCCATAGCGATGTTGGTTGGAGTCGTTGGACGTGGTCATCAACGGCGATGTTAACTGGAGTCATGGGATGTGGTCGGCAATGGTGATCTGGCGGTGAATGGTGGCAAGAAAGGGGCTGACGTCAAGAGAGAAAGAGAGAGGGGAGGTTGGTGATGTTACAGAAATAACGGGGGCAAGATTCATAATTCTAATTTAGGGTGAATTTTACCGTTGAATTTATTGTCGAAAAAATTCGATGGTAATGAATTTGTCATGATGAAAACGACACATTTTATTTAATTGCATTACTGTCGAATTTTTCTATCTATAAATCTAACGGTAAAATTCTGTCCATGAATTATTTTTCACGTCATTAGTTACTGTTGGATTTAAGAGGTGGAAATATAAATCTGACATAGTGGGATAAGTATTAGTCTAAAAAGTCACTAGATGGTTACAATAGATGTTGGCTTGTGTTTTTTGTTTTTCTGCTTTTCTTCGCTCCACTTTTGTGTTGAGTTTCTTTGGCTTAAAAAAAAAACCCCATTGCAGGGACAATTTGATCAATTATTTTGATAAATAAAAATTGATATAATATTTTAAAATAATTAAAGAACATTTTATTTTCGAATAAATGATTAAGATTCCAAATAGCTATTCATTTTAATTTAAAGGTTTTTATTTGAGCCAAGATATAGCGTTGGCCACGTTATTTTCTGTATATATATATAAGATCGTTTATTTATATAAAAGATCGTTTATTTCAATCTCGATTGAAGATGAGGAGTCCCCATACTGTAAACTCCACTCAACCTTCTTTGAACCCAACAAAAAGTTAGCTATGTCGGTAGATTTCATTATCTATTAGTACAATTATAGAAAAAGAAAAACATGAATGGTTTTATATTTTGTAGATTTTATTTCACTTGGAAAAGAAATATAATTGATGAAGCCGTGTGTGGTGAGGAGTGATGAGGGTGACGGGGTGGAATCCAGGTGCACAATGCGGGCCTTTTAGCTTCTGACTTCTCATTTTATGGCAACAAATGTTATCTTCTCCCTCCATTTTGTGTGTACCTTTGACCAAGAATGTTTTGCACTTGCACCGGATGATATTTACTTCAGATTGAGCAATGATTAATCTTTTTTTACATATCTTTCAAATATATATTTTTCGTTCAATCTAATTAATTACTCTTATTAAACTCAAAGAATTTAGATCCTCTAAATTTTAAATTTATATTTTAGAGAATAAAGTGTAATCTTCTATCCTTGAATAATTTCTCTCTCATATTTATTCTTGATCCTACCTATAAAATAAATAGTGAGAGATCATACTTTACTCTCAAAAATAAAATTCAAACTTGAGAGAATTCAAATCCAAACTTAAATGAGTTGAGTTGACTTGGGTAATCGGATGATATTTGATAATATTTCTAAAAAATATATAAAAAAGATCATACAAATACATAATAAATAAAGAAACCTAAACAAAAACGCATGGGGTTAAATATGTGTACTGATTATTATTGCAAACATAAGAGGATTAATTCTCTTAATTTTATTTTTAATTGAGAAAACTAAATGTGGTCGTCTCTCAATATATTATTTTCTCCTATCAAATACCTTCGCTTGATTTTATTTAGAATCTTAGGTGAAATATAATATTTGACCTTGTCAAATTGAAACAAAAAATTGAAATTGATAAGATTTATTTCTAAAATTAAAATTAAGTTAAAAGTATGCACATTTTTTAGTATGTATTATCAAGTCATAGATTTAGATATCCAAACTAATTAGAATTAATTTTATTTAATCACTTAGTTCATTTGTATTCAATAACTAAGTTGACTAATAAAACTTAAAAGTAATACCTAAAATTTGTCTTGTACTCCAAAATTATTCGTAAAATTTCAATTAAATAAAAAACATTTTTGGAATTAGCCAATATAACCTATGTTAGTTTTTAATTTGTTTTCTGTTTTTCATTAACTAAATCATACCTTTTGTTTATATCCTGGTCAAAAAATATAGTCAGACTCAAAATGAATAAAGTCCAATTAAGAGATATGATCCATTCAACATCCACCCGATCTCATAGAGGTCGGAACAACGAATTAAGTACGGTCCAACTTATCTAAAAAAGTAACCAACTCCTACTATCTCTTCTACTCTTTTAGAAAGGGGATCTTAACAACCTCCCTAATAAGAGGGAAACGACTACCCATCACCAAAAGTGGAACTACTCTAAAAAGTGGTTATTAATCCTACATCTATACCTGTAAATACCCTGATACCTTCAGGTATACTTTGAACCCAATTTATTAAAAAACCTTCTTAAACCCTTGCTAACTTAAGCATCGAAGTCCCTTGCAGGTATCACCCCCCATCTCCTCACGAGAAACTCGGATGGCAGCATCTCGATACTGGTAGACGTCAGATGCTACCCCAAAAGGAGTCTGGACCTCATGTTCAAGCCCAAAACAACACAGTTTCAGGTAATCCTTGGAACATTGGCGCCGTTGCCATGGACCTGGAAGTCTACACCCAATCATGGCAGATGATCATCCCGAAGATGGAGACACAACATCTGAATCTGAGTTAGAATCTCACAACGACGATCATGCCATAGTAGTATCCATGCGGTAAGATAGAATGGACGATTCTAATGGAGAAGCAACTTCACAAAACTCTCCACCCAGAAGAATCAACTCGGAAATATACCCAACAGAGGATGTAGTGAACCGACATTCAACATAACTCATGAGACTAGTCCACGGACATCATGCATTGCCGACTAGAACAACTCGAGCAGGAGATAGAATGTCAAAGAGAAGTTGAAAGAGATATGAGAAGGGAAGTACGACGACAAAGAGAACTAGAAGAAAAGCTTCTAAAATTAGAAGCCGACCTTCGAGGTCAGAACAGATCAGGAAGAAACCTCCTTTGGAAGGAAAGATCCATTTATTGAAGAGATCATGCGGACTAGGATTTTCAGAAACTTCAAAAGCCCCGACATAGATCTCTGTGATGGAATGATCGACTCGAGACACCATTTAAGCAACTATAAAATTCGGATATATTTGGCTGACGCGTCAGATACAACTCATTGAAAAGCATTCCCGACGATGTTAACCAGAGTGGCGATGAAGTGGTTCGATAGTCTACCACCCAGGTTCATGACCTGCTTCGACGATCTTGCAAAAAAATTCCTCACTCGATTCTCAATGTAGAAAGACAAAGTCAAGCACGCTCCAAGCCTCCTAGGGGGTCAAACAGGGGGTAGGAGAAACTCTCTGAACTTATATGGTAAGATTCAACAAAGCCTGCTTAGAGATTCAAACTCTGCCTCCAAAAGTGGTGATAATGGAGCTAGTTATTGGCCTTAAAGAAAGACTATTCTCTCAATCTATATCAAAGCGACATCTAACCTCCCTATATGAGGTACAAGAGCGAGCAGAAAAGTACATCAACATGGAAAAAAATGCCCGACTAAGAGAGCCTGCTCCAAGGCAAACTCTTCCTTATCAGGCTCGAGATAAAGAGAAAGAGGCAAAAAAAAAAGGATGAGTATAGCTCGGACAAGCCTCGAAGGTATCATAACTATATACTTTTGAGAGTTTTTCTTATTAACATCTACAGAGAAATCTGTCATACCGAAAAACTTCCACCTTCTCGGCCCATCAAAAACAAGAAAGGTGGAATTTGGACAGAATACTGTGAATATCACAAGATATTTGGACATTCCACCAACGATTGTTATAACTTGAAAATATGATAGAAAAACTGGCTAGAGAAGGTCAGTTAGAAAGATACCTGTCAGAAAGATTGTACGCTCCGGAAAAAAGGAAGAGAGAAGAGGAAGACAGGGGTCGACGAGATCGGCCACCACGGACTCCTATAGACACATCCACATGATAGTTGGAGGTTTTGTAGGAGGCAGCATTACTAAGTCTCGCAAAAGGTATTTGAAAGAAGTCTACCAAGTCAGGGAGGAGGTTGAATCCCCCGACTTGCTCACTATTTCCTTCATGAAAGAAGATGCACAAAAGATAACACCAGGGCACAATGATCCCATCGTGATAACAATGATACTTGCTAATGCGAATCTCCATAGGACTTTGGTGGATCAAGGGAGCTCGGCTGACATCTTGTTTAAACTTGTCTTCATCAAGTTAGGGTTAGAAGAAAAGGAGCTCAGGGGATACCCCGATAGTCTTTTTGGGTTAGGAGACACGACCATCCGACCTCTTGGCTTCATTCCCTTACACACCACCTTTGGTAAAGGTATAATATCCAAAATTTTGAGTATAAACTACATTGTGGTTGACGTAACTTCAGCCTACAATGCCCTGATAGGTCGGACAACATTAAATTGACTTGCTGCGATCGTCTCCACCCTTCATTTCTGTATGAAATTCCCGACCTCAGAGGGAATAGTCACCGCGAGAGAATACCAGAAATTGGCAAGAAATTGCTATAATGAGAGCTTGAACCTGCAGATATACAAAAGGAAAAGAAGTCAGCAATATCAAGTCAGTGGTGTCCGAACACGAGAAGAAATGAGGTCATAACCTGATGGAAATACTGAAGAAGTTCAAATCGAAGATCAAGCTAGAAAGACAACAGGCATAGGAGCAAACTTGGACAAAGAATTGAAAGCAGATTTGGTTAAGCTCCTACAGCAAAATTTTGACCTATTCGCTTGGAAGGCCTCCGATATTCTTGGAATACACCCCGACCTCATGAGTCACAAGCTCCCTGTCTACCTGGGCTCAAGACCTTTCTAATAAAAATGGCAAAAGCTCAATCCCAAAAGAGCGCAAGTCGTTGAAGGACAGGTCAAGCTCTGTTAGAAGCTGGATTTATAAGGGAGGTAAAATACCCTTTCTGGCTGGCCAATGTCGTACTCGTGAAAAACTAGAATGCAAAATGGAGAATGTATGTTAACTACACTGACCTGCTGATGAGCGGATAATTTATACCCTTTTTGGCATTGTTTTTACATAGTTTTTAGTATGTTTTAGTTACTTTTTATTATATTTTATTAGTTTTTATGCAAAAATCACATTTCTGGACTTTACTATAAGTTTGTGTATTTTTCTGTAATTTCAGACATTTTCTGGCTGAAATTGAGGGACCTGAGCAAAAATCTGATTCAGAGGCTGAAAAAGAACTGCAGATGCTATTGGATTCTGACCATCCTGCACTCGAAGTGGATTTTCTGGAGCTACAGAAGCCCAATTGGTGCACTCTCAAATGCAATGGAAATTAGACATCCTGGGCTTTCCAGCAGTATATAATACTCCATACTTTATCCGAGATTTGATGGCCCAAACCGGCATCCAAAGCCAGCCTAAAACTTTCTGACGTAAAACGCCCAAACTGGCACCAAAATTGGAGTTAAACGCCCAAACTGGCACCCAAGCTGGTGTTTAACTCCAGGAATAGCCTATGCATGTGTAAATCTCAATGCTCAGCCCAAGCACACACCAAGTGGGCCCCGGAAGTGGATTTCTGCACTATCTGCACTTAGTTACTCATTTTCTGTAAACCTAGGTTACTAGTTTAGTATAAAAACTATTTTTAGAGATTTATTTTAAAACTTTTGGATCTATCTCTGGACTTTTAGTCCTTAGACCTTTGGTATGGAGGCTGGCCATTCGGTCATGCCTAGACCTTTTTCACTTATGTATTTTCTACGGTAGAGTTTCTACACCTCATAGATTAAGGTGTGGAGCTCTGTTATTCTTCATGAATTAATGCAAGTACTATTATTTTTCTTTCAATTCACACCTACTTATTTTCCAAGATATAATCTCGTACTTAATTCAGTTAAGTCAGAATAAAGGGGTGACTCGTGACAATCACCCAATCTTCGTTACTTGGTTAGCCAAGATCCGCGTGCCTGACAACCACAAAGCGGTTTACATGATATTCAACGTAGTCATTGGACGACAGCTGGAGTATATTCTCTTGGATATCTAATACACGGACCGAGTCCGTGAGATTAGTATCTTCGTGGTATAGGCTAGAATCATTGGCAGCATTCCTGGGATCCGGAAAGTCTAAACCTTGTCTGTGGTATTTCGAGTAGGATCTGGGAAGGGATGACTGTGATGAGCTTCAAACCTGCGAATGTTGGGCACAGTGACAGTGTGCAAAAGGATCAATGGATTCTATTTCGATGCTAGCGGGAACCGACAGATGATTAGCCTTGCGGTAGCTGTACCTGGTATTTTTCATCCGAGACGAGAAATCCAACAGTTGATTAGCCATGCAGAAATCGTAGAGGACCATTTTCACTGAGAGGATCTTACAGCTTGCCATGGAAGGGAGCACTCATGGTTGGAAGAAGGCAATAGGAAAGCAGAGGTTCAGAAGCAACAAAGCATCTTCAAACGCTTATTTGAAATTTCCACCAATGAATTACATAAGTAACTTTATCTTATTTTATGTTTATTTATATTTTAATTATCAAAACCTCATAACCATTTGAATCCGCCTGACTGAGATTTACAAGATGACCATAGCTTGCTTCAGGCCGACAATCTCCGTGGGATCGATCCTTACTCACGTAAGGTTTATTACTTGGACAACCCAGTGCACTTGCTGGTTAGTTGTGCGGAGATGTGAAAAGTGTGATCACGATTTCCGTGCACCAAGTTTTTGGTGTCGTTGCTGGGGATTGTTCGAGTTTGGACAACTGACGGTTCATCTTGTTCCTTAGATTAGGTAATTTTATTTTATGTTTAAGCTTTTTAATTTTTAATTTTCGAAAAATTCAAAAATAATAATAAAATGTTCTTCAAAATTTTTAAGAATGAATTCTAGAGCTTCATGAGATATGGTGAAACCTGGCTGGCTGTTAAGCCATGTCTAATCTTTTGGACCGAGGTTCCCACCTTCCATTGTAAAAAGGACATACTTGTATATGTTATGTTAAAGCTTGGCTGCCCATTTGGCCATGTCTAATTCTTTTGGACCGGAGCTTTAGAGTAACATTGCATGAGCCTTTGGATTCTCAATTATAATTCTATGCTGAAGCTTGGCTGGCCATTGCCCATGTCTAATTCTTTTGGACCGAAACTTTAGACTAACATTACAAGAATCATAGAATTCTTATTAAAAATTTTGAATTTCTTTGTTTTCCTTTTCCAAAATAATTTTCAAAAAAAATAAAAAAAAATTAATAAAACCATAAAAACAAAAAAAATTTTGTGTTTCTTGTTTGAGTCTAGTGTCAAAATTTAAGTTTGGTGTCAATTGCATGTTTTAATTTTTCTTTAATTTTTGAAAATATATGCATTGTGTTCTTCATGGATCTTCAAGTTGTTCTTGATGATTTTCCTTGTTTAATCTTGTGATTTTCTTGTTTTGTTTCTTCCCTTGTTTTTCATATGCATTTTCAAATTCATAGTGTCTAAACATTAAAAAATTTTAAGTTTGGTGTCTTGCATGTGTGTCTTTTCTTAAAAATTTTCAAAAATATCTTCTTGATGTTCATCTTGATCTTCAAAATTTTGTTGGTGTTCATCTTGACATTCAAAGTGTTCTTGCATGCATTATTGTTTTGATCTTAAATTTTTATGTTTTGCCTCATTTAGTTGTTTTTCTCTCTCTTCATTAATTCAAAAAAAAATAAAAAATATCTTTCCCTTATTTTACTCATAAATTTCGAAATTTTGGTTTGATTTGGTCAAAAATTTTTTAAAATTTAGTTGTTTTTTGTTAGTCAAGTCAAAATTTCAATTTAAAAATCCTATCTTTTCAAATATTTTTCAAAAATAAAATCTTTTTCATTTTTCTTTCATGTTTTCAAAAATCTCAAAATTAATTTTTAAAATCTTTTTCTTATTTTTATTTCATAATTTTCGAATTTATTGCTAACAATTAATGTTTTGATTCAGAAATTTTTAAGTTGTTACTTGCCTATTAAGAAAGGATTAATCTTTAAATTCTAGAATCATATCTTTTAGTTTCTTGTTAGTCAAGTAATCAACTTTAATTTCAAAAATCAAATCTTTTTAATTTTTTTTCAAATCTTTTTCAAAATAGATTTCAATCATATCTTTTTCAAAAATTTAATTTCAAAATATTCTTCTAACTTCTTATCTTTTCAAACTTTATTTTCAAATATTTTTGGAAAGTTTTCTATTTCAATCATATCTTTTTCAAAACCACCTAACTACTTTTCTCTCTCTGCTTTTCGAAAACCACTAACAACTTTTTCAAAATTCTTTTAAATTAACTAATTCTTTTAAATTCTAATTTTATTTTATTTTCCTTCTTAAATTCGAATTCTAACTAACAATTAAAATAAAAACAAAACTATTTTTCTTTTCCTTTGAATTAATTTTCGAATACTCTCTCTCTCATCTCTTTCTATTTATTTATTTATTTACTAACACTTCTCTTCTTCTTATAATTCGAACCCTCTCCCTCTCTCTGTGTTCGAATTCTTCTTCTCCCTTCTTTATTCTATTTTTTCTATTCTTATACTCACATAAAGGAATCTCTATACTGTGACATAGAGGATTCCTATTCTTTTCTGTTCTCTTCTTTTTCATATGAGCAGGAACAAGGATAAGAACATTCTTGTTGAAGCTGATCCTGAACCTGAAAGGACTCTGAAGAGAAAGCTAAGAGAAGCTAAAACACAACACTCTGGAGAGGACCTAACAGAAATTTTCGAAAAAGAAGTAGTTATGGTAGCCGAAAATAACAACAATGGTGGAGATGCAGACACTGTTAAGACCAATGGGGTTAATCCTGAGGTCTACAGACTTATGCTTTTTCCCTTTACTGTAAGAGACAGAGCTAGGATATGGTTGGACTCACAACCTAAAGAAAGCCTGAACTCTTGGGAAAAGTTGGTCAATGCTTTTTTGGCCAAATTCTTTCCACCTCAAAAATTGAGCAAGCTTAGAGTGGAAGTCCAAACCTTCTGACAGAAGGAAGGTGAATCCCTCTATGAAGCTTGGGAAAGATACAAGTAATTGATCAGAAGGTGTCCTTCTGACATGCTTTCAGAATGGAGCATCCTATGTATATTCTATGATGGTCTGTCTGAATTATCCAAGATGTCATTGGACCACTCTGCTGGTGGATCTCTTCATCTGAAGAAGACACCTGCAGAAGCCCAGGAACTGGTTGAAATGGTTGCAAATAACCAATTCATGTACACTTCTGAAAGAAATCCTGTGAATAGTGTGATAACTCAGAAGAAAGAAGTTCTTGAGATTGATACTCTGAATGCAATATTGGCTCAGAATAAAATATTGACTCAGCAAGTCAATATGATTTCTCAGAGTCTGACTGGAATGCAAGCTGCATCCGGCAGTACTAAAGAAGCTTCCTCTGAAGAAGAAGCTTATGACCCTGAGAATCCTGGAATGGAAGAGGTGAATTACATGGGAGAATCCTATGGAAACACCTATAACCCTTCATGGAGGAATCATCCTAATTTCTCATGGAAGGATCAGTAGAAGCCTAATCAAAGCTTCAATAATAATAATGGTGGGGGGAATAGATTTGGCAATAGCAAGCCTTTTCCATCATCTTCTGAGCAACAGACAGAGAATTCTAAGCAGAGCCTCTCTGACTTAGCAACCATAATCTCTGATCTAAATAAGACCACTCATAGTTTCATGACTGAAACAAGGTCCTTCATTAGAAATTTGGAGGCACAAGTGGGTCAGCTGAGTAAAAGAGTTACTGAAATCCCTCATAGTACTCTCCCAAGCAATACAGAAGAGAATCCAAAAAGAGAGTGCAAGGCCATCAACACGTCCAACATGGCCGAACCTGTAGAGGAGTGAAAGGCAGTGATTTCCACTGAGGAAGACCTCAATGGACGTCCACTGGCCACTAAGGAGTTTCCTATTGAGGAACCAAAGGAACCTGAGACTCATATAGAGACCATAGAGATTCCACTGAACTTACTATTGCCATTCATGAGCTCTGATGAGTATTCTTCCTTTGAAGAGAATGAAGATATTATTGAAGAGCAAGTTGCTCAGTATCTAGGAGCAATCATGAAGGTGAATGCCAAGTTATTTGGTAATGAGACTTGGGAGGATGAACCTCCATTACTCATCAATGAACTGAATATCTTGGTTCAACAAAAACTACCTCAGAAGAAATCGAATCCTGGAAAGTTCTTAATACCTTGCATCATAGGCACCATGACCTTTAAGAAGGCTCTGTGTGACCTTGGTTCAAGTATAAACCTCATGCCACTCTCTGTAATGGAGAAACTAGGGATCTTTGAGGTACAAGATGCAAGAATCTCACTAGAGATGGCAGACAATTCAAGGAAACAGACTTGTGGACTTGTAGAGAATGTCTTAGTGAAGGTTGAAGGCTTTTACATCCCTGCTAATTTCATAATCCTAGACACTGGGAAGGATGAGGATGAATCCATTATCCTTGGAAGACCCTTCCTAGCCATATCAAGAGCTATGATTGATGTGGACAGAGAAAAGTTAGTCCTTCAATTGAATGATGACTACCTTGTGTTCAAAGCTCAAGGATCTTCTTCTGTAACCATGGAGAGGAAGCATGAAAAGCTTCTCTCAAGACAGAGTCAAACAGAGCCCCCACACTCAACTTCTACGTTTGGTGTTGGGAGGCCACCATTAAGCTCTGAGTCTCTGTGAAGCTCTCTAAGAGCTCACTGTCAAGCTATTAGGGGTGTGCATGGCCCGGCCCGGCCCGAAGACCCGGCCCGGTCCCGAGCACTTTAGGGGCTAATTTGGTGTGATTTCATCGGGTCTAGGGCCGAGTATGGGTCTCAAAAGTAGACCCGGTCATTATTTCGGGTCGGGTCCGGGCCATAGCTCGGGTCACCCGAAATCGGCCCGGTGGCCCGGTCATCATACACAATTAATATTTTGTGTTATTAGTGATGGATGATGGCTATTATTATGTGAAATTTAAGTATTGTAAACCTTAATATTTTGTGTTATTAGTCATTATATATAAGACTATAAGTTAATATTTTATGTTTAAAATGCATAAAACTTTAGACTAATGCATAATTTTGTGTTATTTGTATTGATTTAAATATTTGGTGTTATTAGGCAATATTAGTATTGATTATGGTTATACTTTAATTTTAGAGAAGAGTTACTTCTTATTATATTTTTTAAGTGAATTTTACCATGTCAAATAATGGTTGGAGTATTGGAAATTTGGATATTTTTACATGCTAACTTACAAGAAGGTATCAAGGTAATATAATGTTAACGGCCCGGTTTTCACCCGGTTTTTACCCGGTATAATCGTGGCCCGAAAGTGTATAGGTTTCATCGGGTCTAGGGTCGGGTTCGGGTCTAACAAATAGGCCCGGTATATATTTCGGGTCGAGTCTGGGTCACATCAAACCCGGTTTCACCCGGCCCATGCACACCCCTACAAGCTATTGACATTAAAGAAGCGCTTGTTGGGAGGCAACCCAATGTTATTTAATTATATTTATTTATATTCCATTGTCATTTTATGTTTTCTTTAGGTTGATGATCATGTAAAGTCATAAAAATAACTGCAAAATTAAAGCAAAATCAAAAACAGCACACCATGGAGGACAAGCTTACTGGCGTTTAAACGCCAGTAAGGATAGCAGAATGGACTTTTAACGCCCAGCCTGGCAGCATTCTGGGCGTTAAATGCCAGAATGGGCAGCACTCTGGGTTTTTAACGCCAGAAAAGGGTGTCTGGCGTCTGGCAGGCGTTAAATGCCAAAAATGGCAGACAGACTGGCGTTTAACTCCAGAAAAGGGTGTTTGGCTGGCGTTAAACGCCAAAAAGGGGCAGCAGACTGGCGTTTAACGCCAGGAAAGGTAGCAGAGCTGGCATTTAACGCTAGAATTAGCACACTGAGGGCGTTTGAATGCCAGAATGGTGCAGGGAGCAGAATTCCTTGACACCTCAGGATCTGTAGATCCCACAGAATCCCCACCTACCCCAACTCTTCTTCTCTCCTCTTCACACCTCCATTTCTCCTCTAAAACCATCATACAACCCACCTACCCTCACCCATTCAAATTCAAACCATCTCCCTCCCAAACCCAACTCCTATTACAAGAATTCCCTCTCCACTCCACTCCTATATAAGCCCCTCATCACTCCTTCCTTTTCACACATCATAAAACCCCCTTGGCCAAACCATTCACACACCTCCATCTCCTCCATCTCTTCTTCTTCTAATCCCTTCTTTCTTCTTTTTCTCGAGAACGAGAAAATCTTTTAAGTGGTGTGGAAAAAGCTCTGCTTTTTATTTTTTCATAACCACTAATGGCACCTAAGGCCGGAGAAACCTCTAGAAAGAGGAAAGGGAAGGCAATTGCTTCCAACTCCGAGTCATGGGAGATAGAGAGATTCATCTCACAAGCCCATCACTAAGAAGAAGATGGAGCAAACAAGAGAGCCCACTCATGGACCTCAACAAGAGCATGAGGAAATTCCTCATCAAGAAATTCCTGAGATACTTCAAGGGATGCACTTTCCTCCACAAAACTATTGGGAGCAAATCAACACCTCCTTAGGAGAATTGAGTTCCAACATGGAACAATTAAGGATGGAGCACCAAGAGCACTCCATTATCCTCAATGAAATCAGAGAGGACCAAAAGGCAAGGAAGAGACATAGAGGAGCTCAAGCACTCCATAAGATCTTCAAGAGGAAGAACTAGCCGCCATCACTAAGGTGGACCCGTTCTTTAATTTCCTCTTTTTTATTTTTCTGTTTTTCAAATTATATGCTTTATGTTTTGTCTATGTTTTTGTCTTTACTACATGATCATTAGTGTCTAGTGTCTATGTCTTAAAGCTATGAATGTCCTATGAATCCTTCACATTTCTTAAATGAAAAATGTTTTTAATTGCAAAAGAACAAGAAATGCATGATTTCGAATTTTATCCCGAAATTAGCTTAATTATTTTGATGTGGTGGCAATACTTTTTGTTTTCTCAATGAATGCTTGAACATTTCATATTTTTGAATTTGTTGTTTATGAATGTTAAAATTGTTGGCTCTTGAAAGAATAATGAAAAAAGAGAAATGTTATTGATAATCTGAAAAATTATAAAATTGATTCTTGAAGCAAGAAAAAGCAGTGAATAGAAAAAGCTTGCGAAAAAATAAAAAAATAAAAAAAATAAAAAAAAGAGGCGAAAAATAAAGAAGAAAAGAAAGAAAAAGAAAAAGCAAGTAGAAAACGCCAATAACCCTTTAAACCAAAAGACAAGGGTAAAGAGGATCCAATGCTTTAAGCATTAATGGATAGGAGGGCCCAAAGGGATAAAATCCTGGCCTAAGTGGCTAAATCAAGCTGTCCCTAACCATGTGCTTGTGGCGTGAAGGTGTGAAGTGAAAAGCTTGAGACTAAGCGGTTAAAGTTGTGGTCCAAAGCAAAAAGAGTGTGCTTAAGAGCTCTGGGCACCTCTAACTGGGGACTCTAGCAAAGTTGAGTCACAATCTAAAAAGGTTCACCCAGTTATGTGTTTGTGGATTTTATGTATCCGGTGGTAATACTGGAAAACAAAATGCTTAGGGTCACGGCCAAGACTCATAAAGTAGTTGTGTTCAAGAATCAACATACTAAACTAGGAGAATCAATAACACTATCTAAATTCTGAGTTCCTATGGATGCCAATCTTTCTGAACTTCAAAGGATAAAGTGAGATGCCAAAACTGTTCAGAAGCAAAAAGGCTACATGTCCCGCTCAACTGATTGGAACTAAGTTCATTGATAAGTTTGGAATTTATTGTATTTTCTTTTCTTATTATCCTATTTTGTTTTCAGTTGCTTGGGGACAAGCAACAATTTAAGTTTGGTGTTGTGATGAGCGGATAATTTATACCCTTTTTGGCATTGTTTTTACATAGTTTTTAGTATGTTTCAGTTACTTTTTATTATACTTTTATTAGTTTTTATGAAAAAATCACATTTCTGGACTTTACTATGAGTTTGTGTGTTTTTCTGTAATTTTAGGGATTTTCTGGCTGAAATTGAGGGATCTGAGCAAAAATCTTATTCAGAGGCTGAGAAAGGACTGCACATGCTGTTGGATTCTGACCCTCCTGCACTCGAAGTGGATTTTTTGGAGCTACAGAAACTCGATTGGCGCGTTCTCAATTTTTTTGGAAAGTAGACATCCTGGGCTTTCCAGAAATATATAATAGTCCATACTTTGCTTGAGATTTGATGGCCCAAAACGGCGTCCAAAGCCAGCCTAAAATTTTCTGGCGTAAAACGCCCAAAGTGGCACCAGATTGGAGTTAAACTCCCAAACTGGCACCCAAGCTGGCGTTTAACTCCAAGAACAGCCTATGCACGTGTAAAGCTCAATGCTCAGCCCAAGCACGCACCAAGTGAGCCCCGGAAGTGGATTTCTGCACTATCTGCACTTAGTTACTCATTTTCTGTAAACCTAGGTTACTAGCTTAGTATAAAAACTACTTTTAGAGATTTATTTTAAAATGTTTGGATCTATCTCTGGACGTTTAGTCCTTAGACCTTTGGCATGGAGACTGGCCATTCGGCCATGTCTAGACCTTTTTCACTTATGTATTTTCTGCGGTGGAGTTTCTACAACCTATAGATTAAGGTGTGGAGCTCTGCTGTTCTTCATGAATTAATGCAAGTACTATTGTTTTTCTTTCAATTCACACCTACTTCTTCTCCAAGATATACTCTCGTACTTAATTCAGTTAAGTCAGAATGAAGGGGTGACCCGTGACAATCACCCAATCTTCGTTACTCGCTTAGCCAAGATCCGTGTGCCTGACAACCATAAAGCGGTCTACATGATGTTCAACGTAGTCATTGGACGACAGCCAGAGTATATTCTCTTGGATATCTAATACACAGACTGAGTCCGTGAGATAAGTATCTTCGTGGTATAGGCTAGAATCATTGGCAGCATTCCTGGGATATGGAAAGTCTAAACCTTGTCTGTGGTATTCCAAGTAGGATCCGGGAAGGGATGTCTGTGACGAGCATCAAACCTGCAAATGTTGGGCGCAGTGACTGAAAGAGAGAACTTTTGCGTAATTTAGAAATTTGCAGATAAATCCTCGTTGCAAGTATAGCTTCTAAACCAACAAAAGTCCCTTCTTACAAAAGTTTTGGTTGTCACAAGTAACAAACCCCTTTAAAATTGATAACCGAAGTATTTAAACCTCGGGTCGTCTTCTCAAGGAACTGCAGGGAGGTATATTCTTATTATTGGTTATGAGTTTTGTAAATTGGAGGTTTGAAAGTAAGGAACAAGTAATTTAAATTACAACTAAAATAAATAAATAATTGTAAACTAAACTCTTGGCAAGGTATGAAAATTTGGAAGTCCTATCCTAGTTACTCCTATGAGAATGGAAGTTAATCCCACTTAGTTAACCCTTATGAAAGCAAGGGAAAGTCAAGTGAACTAATTAGTTAGATTCCCAAGTCCTAGCCAACTCCTAAGGAAAGACTAGAGTTAGTGGAATACCAGTCAATTTAGCCGACATAACAACCAATCACGGATAGTTGATAACTTAAGAGATTCCAGTTAATCAATTAAAGCCAATAATATAAAAAGCTAAATAAGAATCTTAGATATGAAATACCTCAATTGCATTAATAAGAGAAAATCAATCTAAATATAAGGATTTCATAAGCCAATTTGGCAACATAAGTAATTAAATGAGAGCATTAAAGCATCTGAAAGTAAAAGAGAAATATAAAGTAAAAGAAATATTGAACCTGATGAAGAGTTGAAATTCTAAATCCTTTAAGAGGAATCCTAATCCTAAAACCTTAGAGAGAGGAGAGAACATCTCTCTCTAAAAACTACATCTAAACTATGAAAAGTGAATAATTGGAGACCTCCTCCTGAATGGATGCATTCTCCCACTTTATAACCTCTAATCTGTGCTTTCTGGACTTGGATCTGGGCCAAAAAGGGTTTCAAAAATTGTTGGGGGCATTTTCTACAGTTTCTGGTGCGTGGCATCTGTCACGCATCCGCGTGGGTCACGCGGTTGCGTCATCTGGAGTTTTCCTTATCACGCGTTCGCTTCGGTCATGCGTCCGCGTCATCTGTATTCTGCTTAAGGGGTGCGTTCGCGTCAGTCACGCGTTCGCGTCGCTGCTTTTTCGCGCTAGGCATGCGGCCGCGTCGTCCATGCGTTCGCATCACTGCCAGTTTCTTCAAAAACTCTATTTTGTGCTTTCCTTCCATTTTTGTATATTTTCTTTCCATCCTTTAAGTCATTTCTGCCTTAGAAGATCTGAAACTACTCAACACACAAATCACGGCATCGAATGGTAATAAAGGGTAATTAAAATAAATAATTTCAAAGCATAGGAAACATGTATTTCACATATATCACATAATAAGGAAGGGAAAGTGAAACCATGCAATTTACATGAATAAGTGGGTGAAGGATTGAATAAATCTCTTGAATTGAGCATAAAATATATCATAAAATATGGGTTTATCAACCTCCCCACACTTAAACAATAGCATGTCCTCATGCTAAGTCCAAGATAAAGAGTAAGGTAAGGTTAAAGTGGTGGAATCTCATGCAATGCAATCTACTCTAAATGCAAACTACCTAAATGAATCATGCAATTCTAATTGTTATTCACTTGTATATAAAATTTACATGTAGTTAAATTAATTCACATCCTCAAGGAATCATATATTCATAGCCAAACCCTAGATAATGTTAAAGCACTTTTACAATTGAGATGGGTAAAAATATTTTACAAACTTGCAAGACAATTAACAATTTAAGCAGAGATATATGGTGATGAGCTATTGAACCCTCACTGGATTTAGTGTTTACTCTCTAGTCACTCAGTGTTTATTGGGTTAATCACTCTATTCTTCTTTTTATCCTTACTTTCTATAACTTTGTTCTTCATCTAACCAATCAACAATTATAGAATACAGACATACAAAAATCATGAGGTCTTTTTCAAGGTTGTAATGGGGTCAAGGTAAAGGTAAGGGTATATGTATAAGGCCAAGTGAGCGAATAAGTGAATCCTTGATTAGTCTAAGATCTCACCTAACATACATATTTTGTAATTCAAAGTTTCTTAACCTATTTGCCCAATTTTTCTCACTTTGTATTGCAAGCTCGTGCATTAACTTTAATTTTATCCCATGTGCATTGATTCTTTTTATTTTGCAATTGGAGAATTTTTGTATCCCCTTAATTAAATATCGAAAATAAATTTTTTTAATGCACATGGTAATTCAATTGTTTTGCTTTCACATGAGCATGCTTCCCAATTTTTTTTTTATTTTGAAATATCTTTATTCTTTTTAACTTTCTACCTTTGTTTCTATCCTCCATGTTCCCATAAAGTTCCCCACACTTAAACAATACACAATTTCTATCTTAAGCTAACCAAGGATTCAACTTGGGATTTTTATTTTATTTTTCTGTTTAAGGCTAGTAATGTGGTTTATAGAACAAGAGGGGATTAAAAAGCTCAAGGGGGCTAACAAGGGTGATGTAAAAGGTAAGCTAATTTGGGATAAGTGAGGAAAAATTTAAATGATGGCCTCAATCATCTCTTAGTATGTATCTATACTCTATAATTGGACATATAGATTAAAACAAAGTAAAGAACACCAGAATGAAAAAGAAGGGCAAAACACACAGGAATAAAAATTATGGTTTGAATGTAACCATACAATTAAGCTCAAAACTCACAGGCTGTGTGTTCTCTAGCTCAAAAATCATATATCAGTTATACATGTCATGCAAGTAAAAATTAAGAGTTCTCATTATTCTCAATGTAAATCTTAGGGTGCCTTTAAAGTTTTAGTGTTGTTCCTTGATGAAATGTTGTTAACTAACTAACATGTAATGCTATATATACAAGGTGTGTGGATTGTTTTGATTATGTTAAAGTCTCTAGTATACTTCCTTTTTATTTTTAATTTAAACCAAACCATCATATGCTAAAAGGATAAACTATACTAATTAATCCACATATTCTATAACTAATAAGTTTAGAATTGCAAACTAAACTAAATGGCTAAAATATGAACTAAAGTATAAAATGCTGAAATAGAGTAAAAATACAGCAAAAGACCAGTGTGCAAGTGCTGAAAAATAAAAATAAAGATAAAAATACAGAAAAATAAACAAAATAAGATAAAAGGAGTCTGTAGTGGTCACCAAAAAATACGCCAGAGATGGCGACCTCCCCACACTTAAAATGTAGCATCGTCCTCGATGCTCACTCAAGTTGGGTGTGAAGGGGTGTCATCACCGGAAGGATGGGCTGCTGGAGTCGCTGTGGTGGCCTGAGGGTCTGCAGACTGGATGAGGGTAGGAGGATCTGTCTGCTACATTGGAGGCTCTGACTGGATAGGAATCTCTGGATCTGCGGCCTGAATTTGGTGTGGCACCTCCTGCTGTGGCGCAGCCTGCTCTAGTCCTGCCTGTGCAGCCTGGGTAGGTGTCTCCTCCTCGTGATCGTTCTCCTCCACCTCAGATGTATCAGAAGGGGTGTCGGGCTCGGAGGGGATGTCGCCGCCGGATCGGATCATCAACTTGATGTGCTCATAGCGTCGCTTGTTACGACGCTCCATACGATCCAAGCGGGCGAAGAGTCAATGCACCAAATGGTAAATAGGCTCAGGAGCAGCTGGAGGTGCAATGGGTGGGGCTGGTGCAGTAGTGGATGAAGAAGGGGCAGCTGAAGGTGTGGCTGTCTCATCAGAAGCGGTGAGGAATGGAGGTGTATAGCCCAAAGCCTGAAACTTCCTGCTATGAGGGATAATCTCTTGCAGTCCGTGGTAGGTGGCTTCTCATCAGCAAGCTCCCAAGGCACATCAGCTCGACGGCCTAGCTGGGTGATCAGATATGGGAACGGGAGGGTGCCTCTGACATGGACCCTGGCCATATAGTGCCGGATGAATCGTGGCATATACAGGTCCTTACCCTCTAGCACACACCAGAGAAGGGTGATCATAGTGGCAGGCAGCTCCGCCTCATGAGTGCTCGGCATAACAAAGTTGCTCAGTATCTGGTGCCAGAGTCGAGCCTCATCATTTAGATACATAAGCTTGATTCCTTTAGGCTTGGCGGTGTTCTTTCCCATGACCCATGGGACAGTAGGGTCAAGGGCTATCCTTTGCTTGACAGCATCCCAGTTAAATATCATAAAATGCGTGTCCTCTTCAGCCTTTTGATAACCGTCAGGCTTATCTGACTTAGGCGAAAGCTACAGAATATCCTCAATGGCTTCTTCAGTGACCAGTATCTGTTTCCCTTTGAGGTGCACTACATCCAGGGAAGTCTTGAAATAGTTGCAGTAAAATTCTCTTACCCAGGAAGCATTGACCTCTGTCAAGTTTCTCTCTAAGAAGAACCTGCCTCTTTGTTTGATCTGATCGGAAGTGTACTGCTGTAGTTCTTCTGGAATTTTCAGAGTCTTTTCCAGGTACAGGTTTCTGGAGGTGGCAACGGGGCCATTTTGAAAGAGAGAACTTTTGCGTGATCTAGAAATTTGCAGATAAATTCTCGTTGCAAGTATAGCTTCTAAACCAACAAAAGTCCCTTCTTACAAAAGTTTTGGTTGCCACAAGTAACAAACCCCTTTAAAATTGATAACCGAAGTATTTAAACCTCGGGTCGTCTTCTCAAGGAACTGCAGGGAGGTATGTTCTTATTATTGGTTATGAGTTTTGTAAATTGGGGATTTGAAAGTAAGGAACAAGTAATTTAAATTACAAGTAAAATAAATAAATAACTGTAAACTAAACTCTTGGCAAGGTATGAAAATTCGGAAGTTGTTCCGAGGGTTACCTGAAACTAGAGGTCGATCTCGGATGAGATCCTTGGTACTTGGTCGGGAATGACGTGTCCGGCCAGTTGGTGGCGGCCGGAGCTGTTGTGTCCGACTTGTTGGACTTGCTGTACTGCTGATCCTTGGCCACCGGAGGGTGGGGGGTACCTGCAAGAGACTCCGATGCTTAAGTTAGCACGGGTATAAAGCAGGTTTTATGTAAAATCAGAGTATGAGTTATACCTGGGAGCTCCAGTGTATTTATAGTAGTGTGGGCTGACCTTTCTGATAAGATAAGTTAGTTATCTTATCTTATCTTATCCTGTTTTGGATGAAGTCAGCTTATCTTCAAGGGAACCATCTTTATCTCTATAGGCTGGGATTGCCTTTGGATTTGGGTCGTGTTCCTCTATTTGGGCCCTTTATTGGGCTTTCCTGTCGATTTGGCCGAGCTCTTTTAGAAGAGGTCGGGTAGTCTGACCTGAAGAGGTCGGTCGCTGTGTCGCCGATCATCCCGGGTCGGATAGCTCGACCCAGGGTATGAACAGTGCCCCTGCTTGAGCTCGGTCTTCTTTTGAGGTTGAGTTCTTTGATTTCGGTCTAGTGAGGCCGAACTCAAGCATTTTGTCGATTCCTTTGAAACAACTTTTGAATGTAGAACGTTTCCTCTAAAAATGCGCGCTTTTATATCGGCGTTTTGGGAACGTGCAAGGGTTTAATGCTTTCATTAATTTTGTCATTAATTGCCCCGTTTCTCTTTGGCTCTTTTATTTTGATTTTGAAAACCCCAAAAACGGTTTCTCTCCTTCGCCCTTTTCGTAACTTCTTTCTCTGCTCTGTTCGCTCTCTATTTTTCATTTTGTTCTTCTGCTTCCTTGCGTTGCGGCGTTGCTTGGTGATTTTCTTGGGCAGATTTTATTTCTGCGCTTCCGTCTTTCTCCTCGAAGTTTCTCATCGTCTCTAGGTTAGTCCCGTTTCATATATTCTCCTTGTTTTGCTTTGATTTTGACCCTTTCTTTAGAGAAAGTTTGGATCTTTTGTTTTGTTATGCCCTATTGTTGTGCGTTCTGGGAGTTTCTTCATTTTCTGCATGGTCCTTTTTTGCCTTTGCTTAATGCTTTTAGGGTTTTGCATGTTCTTTGTTGTTTCCGTTCTGATGCCATTTATCCAGAAAAAACCTGTATCTATTTCTTGCTTTATTTGACGGTTGCCTTGCCTGATTCTGAAAAAGTTCGCGCCTTTGATGGTTTCTTCTTGGCGTACTTGATTTTGGTTGATTTTTGTGTTTTTCAGAGATGTCGAAGAATAATGATTCTATGAGAGCCTATAAGAAGGCGAAGAAGGCGACCGCTGCTTTAAACATCTCGGCCAAGGCGGCCGGAGAGGGATATTCTCAGCCTCCAGTTAAACCTCCTATATCGAGTTCTCCCGGGCCGAGGAAAGCAATTCCTACTCCCCGGGTCCGTCTGGTCGATCCTCCACCATCAAGCTGGGATGCAGCTTCCGGTGCCCCTCCTAGTAAAAAGCAAAGAACTACTGAACCTTTCAACCTTGATGCTCCTAACTTTGATGCGGTTGAGTTTGTAGATCAACAAGTCGGCCCTTATGGTGTTCTTCCTATGGACGACATGTCGCTTCTTCATCATTTTGATTATATCACCCGGAGTGGTATCAAGTTGGCACACATGAGGCCGGCCCTATATCGAACTGCTCAAAGTCTTCCTCTCCATGCTACTAAAGCTTTTATGGAGGAGGCCAAACAGGAGTTTGATCGGATGAAGGACTTGAAGGAGGAGCTTGAAGTAAGGGTGGCCAAGTTGGAGAAAGACTTGGAAAATGAAAAGGCTAGTTCTACTTCTCTGGCTGGTTCTCTGAGACTGGCCGAGGACACGGCTATGCGGCATAAAGACAGTTATTTGACGTCTTACCGGGAGGTGTTGCGTCTGAGAGAATGCCCGGGCTAATTATTCCGAACTCCAAGGTCATCTTGTTGGTAGTGTAACTGCTGCCTATGAGAACTTGAGGGAACAAGTTCGGGTTATTGCTCCCGAGGCCGACCTGACCCTCTTTAGCTTGGAGAACGTTGTCAGGGATGGCAAGGTTGTCCCTGATGACGAGGATGAGGATGATGTTGATCCTCCCCCTATAGCCTAAGGTGTTGACTTCTGCTGTCCCTGCCGAGGTTGGTCCTCCCGCTTCTGACCCCGACTGCCAGATATTGAACCGGGATGACGGTACTGTAGATGCCGTTCCTCTCCAGACTCGGCCTCCGTCTCCTCGGCCTGATGCTGCTAAAATATCTTCTGACCCTTAGTTTTAACTTTATTCTGGATATGTAGTTGGCCCGGCTTGTGGGCTTTTTTAAATTCTTTATGTTTTGTTAATTGCTGACACTTTCCCGTTGCTTGCCTAGCAACTTTTGTTTTTTATGAAAAACAAATGGTAGCATGCTTTAGCTTTTTTTGAGATAGGTTTTGGTGGCCTCCAAGGCTTTTATAACCTTGTGGATGATATCGCGCTTTTTGTGCTTGACTTGGTATCTCTTTTTGGATTGCTTTGTACTTTGTATCTTGAATCCTTTGTGGTTGTGACTAGGTAGGTCTAACTTGACTTTTGGTTCGTTCTCGCTCCGGCTTGTATTTCTGATGATTTGTAACCGATTTCTTCAAGTTAGTCCTCCGAGTTGTTTTCGCAGTCTTTTTCTAAGTTATCTTTGTAATCCCTTTCCTGGATCTTTATCGGATATCTTCCCGGGATTACTTTCATAACTTTTTTAGTAGTAGGAGTCCGACTTCATTATATCGGTCTCCTTTAAGTTATTTTTGTAATCCTCTTTCTTGGATCTTTGTCAGGTCTCTTTCAGGGATTGCTTTGATAACTTTTCCAGTTGTAGGAGTCCGACTTGGTTATATCAGTCTCCTTTAAGTTATTTGTAGTCCTCTTTCTTGGATCTTTGTCAGATCTCTTTCAGGGACTACTTTGATAACTTTTGAGTAGTAGGAGTCCGACTTGGTTATATCGGTCTCCTTTAAGTTATTTGTAGTCCTCTTTCTTGGATCTTTGTCAGATCTCTTTCAGGGACTACTTTGATAACTTTTCCTTTTGGGCTGACTTTGTCATGTCGAGCCCTTCTAAGTTAAAGTAATCCTCTTTAATAGGGTTGGCCAGACCTCTTTCCAGGGTTTACTTATAACTTGGGTTGACTTGGTCCGACTTCTCAACATCGGCCATTCTTTAAGTTATTATTTTAGCAATCCGTAAGACTTCGTCAGGTTCTTTTTTGGATCACTTTCGATAACTTCTTACATTATTCTGTGTTCATCTTTGCCGATTTGTAGAAAGTGGTTGTCATCTCTAGATCGTCCTTTGGGTGAATCACGTTTTCACCTTTATCGAACGATTGTCTTTATCGTGATCGTGCAGTGAAATTGTTTTTCACTTTCTGCCGATCTGTTGCTTTATAATCGGACGATGAATGCTTCAGATTAATGTGTCTTGAAATCTTTGTAGAATATCTAAAATATATTTTATTTAAAGGAAAAGTGCAAATATATACATATGGGATTGTCTGAGTCTCAACTTGGTGCCTCATTAAAAAACCTTTTCAGGAAAAAGAGTGCATCCAATGATGAGATCTTTTGTCTTTTCTAACTGTAGTACCTTCTGAGGTTGCAGGCGTGCCATGACCTGGGAAGCTCTCGTCCATCGAGTTCAGACAGCCTGTAGTAGCCCTTTCCAAGTACTTCTACAATTCGGTAGGGTCCTTTCCAATTTGCTGCCAGCTTTCCCTCTCCTGGTCGAGTTGTTCCGATATCATTTCGAATTAGGATGAGATCATTTTCTGTGAAATTTCTCGGCACTACCCTTTGATTATATCTGGAAGCCATTCGGCGTTTTAGAGCTTCTTCCCTGATCCGAGCTCTTTCTTGGATTTCGGGTAACAAGTCGAGCTCTTCTCTCTGAAGTTGGAAGTTTGCTTCCTCATTGTAGTGAACTACTCTGGGCTTGCCTTCCTCAATCTCTATTGGAATCATCGCCTCTGTTCCGTATGCTAATCAGAAGGGGAATTCCTTTGTGGTGGAGTGTGGCGTTGTTCGATATGCCCACAGGACCTGTGGGAGCTCTTCTGCCCAGGCTCCCTTTGCATTTTGTAATCTCCATTTTAATCCAGCCAATATGACTTTGTTAGCAGCTTCGGCCTGCCCATTGGCTTGTGGATGTTCGACGGAGGTGTACTAGTGCTTTATATTCAAGTCAGCTACTAGTTTTCTGAAGCTCGCATCTGTGAATTGGGTGCCATTGTCTGTGGTTATTGAATATGGAACCCCGAACCTTGTGACAATATTTCGATATAAGAATTTCCGGATTCTTTGAGCGGTGGCATTGGCTAGGGGCTCTGCCTCGATCCACTTTGTAAAGTAATCTACTCCCACTATGAGAAATTTAACTTGTCCTGATCCCTGTGGGAAAGGGCCGAAAAGATCGAGTCCCCATTTTGCAAACGGCCAAGGCGAAGTCACGCTGATGAGCTCTTCTGGCGGGGCGATGTGAAAGTTGGCATGTTTTTGACATGGTGGACATGTCTTTACAAATTCTGTGGCTTCTTTCTGTAGAGTTGGCCAATAAAATCCTACCCGGAGTACTTTTTTGGCGAGGGCTCGTGCTCCGAGATGATTGCCACGAATGCCGCCGTGTATTTCTTCTAGCACTACCCTAAAGATGAATGAGCCATGTAACCACTCTTCCCCAACCCCAAGTGGTCAGCGCAGAGACAAGATGCTTACAAGGGAGTGAGCGCATTGGAGTCTCTCCTCGTTGCTAGTCCGAGACCTGGGTCTAAAGAGCCTAATCCAGTACAGATCAGATCATAAATCGCTCTACGCTTTGAGCCGGCTAAGTCTTTCAAGTCCACTGATGCCTTTTGAACACCATCTTTTCTCTTCCTTCAACCCGGATGACAACAGTTCCAGTGAGACCAGCTTCATCAATAGCAGGGTCTTAGCTTAAGATAGAAAACTAAAGGTTGCACGTGCTGGGGTTGGGATTCTTTCTTATTTATATATAGCAAATTCCTCGCTGGCCGATCTCCCCTTTCACCTGGTTCTATTCCAAAATATATTTCCCGATGTGATTACTTTCTTTTTACCCGAGGTTGAATCAATTGTTTCAGCTCTGGTTCAAATGGTTTCAGGGGTTGGTTAGGAAAGGCTTATCCGCTGTTCTAGAGTCGTGTTAGGTGGGAATTCTCATTTTTTTTTCCGTGGTGAGGTTGACGTTCAAGAGAAAGAGATTCATATTCAAGTTCCCCCATGCCAAGGGGGGTAATCAAGCCTTTTTGGTTCAGCTAGCCCAAAGTGAGTCGGAATTTCGACTGGCAATAAGGAGATTGGTTAAAAGAAAGCCTTAAGCGCAAGCACTAAGGGAATCCCATTAGAAAGCATTAAATTAGCATTAGCAAAGACAGTTGGTAGTTGGTAAACTAAAGAAGAACTAGGCTATGGCTCAACTTGCAGCAAGTCTAGACTTCCCTGGCTTAGCAGGAGGAATGCCTCCCTTTTTAGCTTCTTTGCCTCCTTTTCTTCTGCGGGGAGTGTTCCTTCTTTGAGGTAGTTGATTATGGGGGTCATCCATCCTTGGTCTTGACTTGTTATGGCCAGGACTTTTTCCTCTTCCGAGATTGACGGGTTTTGCAACATTTCCTGGATGAGGCTTCTATTGTTGCCCCCTGGTTTAGTGCTAGCTAGTTTTGAGAGTGTATCAGCTCAGGCATTTTGTTCACGGGGTATGTGGCAGATCTTATATTCCCCGATTTGTCCGAGTAGTTCCTTGGTTTTATCCAAATATTTTTTCATGGTGGGGTCTTTGGCTTGGTAGCTCCTTGTTATTTGTGATGTGACCACTTGTGAATCGTTGTAAATGTTGAGTTTTTGAACTCCGACCTTTTTAGCCAGCTTCAAACCAGCTAATAATGCTTCATATTCCGCTTGGTTATTGGAGGCCGGGAACCCGAACTTGAGGGAGAGCTCAACTTGGGTTCCTTGGTTGCTTTCTATTATCACGCCTGCGCCGCTTCCAGTTTTATTTGAGGAACTGTCCACGTAGAGATTCCATTCTGTGGGAGTTTCCAGGGTATCTGTGAATTCTGCAATGAAGTCGGCCAGATACTGTGATTTGATGGCCGTCCGAGCTTCATATTGGAGGTCGAATTTTGACAACTCGACTGCCCATTGTAGAATTCTGCCTGCTAAATCTGTTTTCTGCAATATTCCTTTTATGGGCTGGTTAGTTCTAACGTTAATGGTGTGAGCCTGGAAGTATGGGCGGAGTCGTCGAGATGTTAGGATGAGAGTATAGGCAAATTTTTCTATTTTCTGGTAGTTCAGCTCGGATCCCTGTAGTGCTTTGCTAATGAAGTAGACGGGTTGTTGCCCATTTTCGTCTTCTCTGACTAGTGCTGAGGCTATCGCTCGGCTTCCTACTGCGAGATATAATATGAGTGGTTCTCCTTCTCGTGGTCGAGATAGGATAGGTGGCCATCCTAAGAACTCCTTGAAGTCTCGGAAAGCTTGCTCACATTCTTTCGTCCATTCGAACTGTTTTCCATTTCTTAAAATAGCATAGAAGGGGAGAGATCTTATCGCAGCTCCTGCTAAGAATCGGGATAGGGCGGCCAGTCTCCCGTTGAGTTGTTGTACTTCTTTGACACAGGTTGGGCTCTTCATGTTGAGTATAGCTTGACATTTGTCTGGATTTGCTACAATTCCCCTTTGTGTGAGCATGAAGCCCAAGAATTTGCCTGCTTCAACTGCGAAGGTGCATTTTGCGGGGTCGAGTCGCATGTTATGCTTCCTTATAGTGTCAAACACTTGAGCCAGGTCGGACAATAATGTATCTTCGCTTTGTGTCTTTATCAACATGTCGTCCACATAGACTTCCATGATTTTTCTGATGTGATCTGAGAAGACTTTATTCATTAGCCTTTGGTAAGTAGCTCCCGCGTTCTTGAGACCGAAAGGCATCACGATGTAGCAGTAGTTCGCCTTTGGTGTTAAGAACGAGATCTTTTCTTGATCTGGTGGATACATGGGGATTTGGTTGTATCCTGAATAGGCGTCCATAAATGAGAGGTATCTATATCCAGAGGAAGCATCTACCAGAGCGTCAATACTTGGGAGTGGGTATGGATCTTTTGGGTAGGCTTTGTTGAGATCGGTGTAATCGGTACACATGCGCCACTTTGATTTTTTCACCCTGTCGATCTTCTTTCCTTTTGGAGTCCTTGTCTTTGTCTCGGTAGGAGGCCCTAGATTTTGAGATTTCCCCCAGCCGAGCGTTCTCTTCCATATTGATGTATTTTTCTGCTCGCTCCTGGACTTCGTCTAAGGAGGTAGGATACTTTTTAGATATAGATTGGCTGAAAGGTCCCTCTCGTAAGCCATTGATAAGCCCCATGATAGCGGCCTCTGTTGGTAAACTTTGTATGTCCATGCATGTTTTGTTGAATCTTTCCATGTAGTTGCGGAGGCTCTCCCGATCTCCTTGCTTGATCCCCAGTAAGCTGGGTGCGTGCTTGGCCTTATCTTTCTGGATGGAGAATCTGGCCAGGAACTTTTTGGCCAGGTCGTCGAAGTTTGAGATGGACTTTGGAGGTAAGTTGTTGAACCATCTGATCGCCGTTTTCGTGAGAGTTGTTGGAAAAGCTTTGCAGTGAACGGCATCTGAGGCATCGGTAAGGTACATTCTGCTTCTGAAATTGCTGAGATGATGGTTGGGATCTGTAGTGCCATCATACAAAACCATATCCGGGAGCTTGAAATCTTTTGGGATTTTGGTCTTCATGATTTCCTTGGTGAATGGATCCTGTTCTTTGTGTGAATTTTCCTCAGGAGTGGTCCGAGGAGCTTTTGATTTGAGGTCGGCCTCTAATTACTGTAGTTTTTCTTCTAGTTCTCGATGTCGCCGTACCTCTGTTTGTAGATCCTTTCCAATCTCCCGTTGTTGCTGGGTTTCTTTCTCAAGTTGCTTTAAGCGATCTTGAAGTGCTTCCATGGCTCCCGGATTTGGTGAGTTTTTGTCCCCGTTGGATTCCGGAGTGTCCTTTAACGTATCGTCCGCGTTCTTGTGCGGTGTTCTGTTCTCCAGATCCGAGTCGTGGTCGTTGTCATGGCCGTCCGCCATGGTTTTGGGATGACTTTCAGGTTCCCCGGCAACAGCGCCAATGTTCCGAGGGTTACCTGAAACTGGAGGTTGATCTCGGATGAGATCCTTGGTACTTGGTCGGGGATGACGTGTCCGGCCGGTTGGTGGTGGCCAGAGCTGTTGTATCCGACTTGTTGGACTTGCTGTACTGCTGATCCTTGGCCACCGGAGGGTGGTGGGTACCTGCAAGAGACTCCGATGCTTAAGTTAGCACGGGTATAAAGCAGGTTTTATGTAGAATCAGAGTATGAGTTATACCTGGGTGCTCCAGTGTATTTATAGTAGTGTGGGCTGACCTTTCTGATAAGATAAGTTAGTTATCTTATCTTATCCTGTTTTGGATGAAGTCAGCTTATCTTCAAGGGAACCGCCTTTATCTCTATAGGCTGGGATTGCCTTTGGATTTGGGTCGTGTTCCTCTATTTGGGCCCTTTATTGGACTTTCCTGTCGATTTGGCCGAGCTCTTTTAGAAGAGGTCGGATAGTCTGACCTGAAGAGGTCGGTCGCTGTGTCGCCGATCATCCCGGGTCGGATAGCTCGACCCAGGGCATGAACAGAAGTCCTATCCTGGTTACTCCTATGAGAATGGAAGTTAATCCCACTTAGTTAACCCTTATGAAAGCAAAGGAAAGTCAAGTGAACTAATTAGTTAGATTCCCAAGTCTTAGCCAACTCCTAAGGAAAGACTAGAGTTAGTGGAATACCAGTCAATTTCGTCGGCATAACAACCAATCACGGATAGTTGATAACTCAAGAACTTCCAGTTAATCAATTAAAGCCAATAATATAAAAAGCTAAATAAGAATCTTAGATCTGAAATACCTCAATTGCATTAATAAGAGAAAATCAATCTAAACATAAGGAGTTCATAAGCCAATTTGGCAACATAAGTAATTAAATGAGAGCATTAAAGCATCTGAAAGTAAAAGAGAAATATAAAGTAAAAGAAATATTGAACCTGATGAAGAGTTGAAATTCTAAATCCTTTAAAAGGAATCCTAATCCTAAAACCTTAGAGAGAGGAGAGAACCTCTCTCTCTAAAAACTACATCTAAAATATGAAAAGTGAATAATTGGAGACCTCCTCCTGAATGGATGCATTCCCCCACTTTATAACCTCTAATATGTGCTTTCTGGACTTGGATCTGGGCCAAAAATGGTTTCAGAAATCGCTGGGGGCATTTTCTGCAGTTTCTGGTGCGTGGCATCTGTCACGCGTCCGCGTGGGTTATGCGGTCGCGTCATCTGGAATTTTCCTTATCACGCGTTCGCTTCGGTCATGCGTCCACGTCATCTGTGTTCTGCTTAAGGCGCGCGTCCGCGTCAGTCACGCGTTCGCGTCGCTGCTTTTTCGCGCTAGGCATGCGGCCGCGTCGTCCATGCGTTCGCGTCGCTGCCAATTTCTTCAAAAACTCCATTTTGTGCTTTCCTTCTATTTTTGTATGTTTCCTTTCCATCCTTTAAGTCATTCCTGCCTTAGAAGATCTGAAACTACTCAACACACAAATCACGGCATCGAATGGTAATAAAGGGTAATTAAAATAAATAATTTCAAAGCATAGGAAACATGTATTTCACATATATCACATAATAAGGAAGGAAAAGTGAAGAGAACCGATAGATGATTAGCCATGCAGTAGCTGTACCTGGTATTTTTCATCCGAGACGAGAAATCCGATAGTTGATTAGCCGTGAAGAAACCGTAGAGGACCATTTTTACTGAGAGGATCTTACAGCTTGCCATGGAAGGGAGCACACATGGTTGGAAGAAGGCAATAGGAAAGCAGAGATTCAAAAGCAACAAAGCATCTTCAGACGCTTATCTGAAATTCCCCCCAATGAATTACATAAGTAACTTTATCTTATTTTATGTTTTATTTATATTTTAATGATCAAAACCTCATAACCATTTGAATCTGCCTGACTGAGATTTACAAGATGACCATAGCTTGCTTCAAGCCGACAATCTCCGTGGGATCGACCCTTACTCACGTAAGGTTTATTACTTGGACGACCCAGTCCACTTGTTGGTTAGTTGTGCGGAGATGTGAAAAGTATGAATCACGATTTCCGTGCACCACCTGCTCAATAAATAGAACTCGAATCTCCTTGCAAGCATAGTTCCAAGCCAACAAATGACCTTAATCAAAGTTTAATTTGTTTGTCATGAATACAAACCAATAAAAATTGAGAGTATTAGATCTTAGATCATCTCTCAAAGGAATTGCAGTGAGGTGGGCACATTATAGGTTATGAGAATAAGGGGTTTGAAGACAAAAAGACAAAGAATTAAATGACAAGAAAGTAAAGATAACAACTAAAGGGATATAAATGCTAAAAATACTCCTGGCAAGGATTGAGAATCAAGGCTTCCTAACCAAGTCATTGACCACAAATATGGTGATTACCTAAAGGTAATTCTATTTCGCCATCTCCAACATCGAGAGAAAATCAAATAGGCATAGTCAGTCTTAATTCATAGGTCTTACTCGTCCATGGAAACAAGAACAACTAACAACCCTAAATCACCAATCAATATTGGATATCAACGACTCTCATGTCACTAACCACGACATGATAATTACAAAAGCAAACCCTCTTAGTCAACCTCTAATGGTGAGATAAATCAACCGGGCTTAATCAACCTTAATCCATAGGTCTTACTCGTTAATGGAAATGAGATTAATTAAAATCTCCAAATTATCAATCGATTTAAACATTAGTGACTCAAGGTCACCTCAAATACTCAATTCCTATCCAAGAGTGTAAAAATCTATCCTAAAACTAGGAGAAGCATTTTCACAAACACTTGGAAGGCAAAGAAGTAAAATATAATAAAATTGCAAGAATAATAAAACCTACAACTACCAAATGCAAGAAAGCAAAAACAATAATTAAAAGGATCAATAATAAGCATGAAAACACAAATTGCATTAAAGAAAATCAAAATTCAACAAGAGTTGATAAAAATGAGAGTACCAAAGTAAAGGAAAATGCAAGTAAGACAACAAAAATTAAGATGATAGAACAATAAAAAGTAAAGAAAACTAAATCAAAACAAGAATTAAAACCTAAGCTAAGGAGAAAACTAAACCTAAAACCCTAATTTATAGAGAGAAAAGAAAGCTTCTCTCTCTAGAATTCTAACTTAAAACATGGCCTAAACTATACTAATGGCTCCCCCTGATCCTTCTTTAGTATTGCATTATATACTTCAGAAATGAGTTGAATTAGGCCCTAGAAAGCCCTGAAATCGTGACCCACGTGTTCACTTAAGTGAAATCACGTGCTGACAGTCATGCATACACATGAGGGATGTATACGCACAAATTCGTGAATTTTCAAAAGATGTGTACGCATGAGCCATGCGTATGTGCAACTTGAGATTCATGCATACACATAAAGCATGCATACACATGATCATGAGAATCTCTAAACTTCATTTCTTCATGAATTTTTTCCTTTTGCATGCTTTTCTTCACTTCTTCAAGCCACCCTTGCCTTCTAAGCCTGAAATTACTCAACAAACACATCAAGGTATTGAATGGAATATAAGTGAATTAAATTTAGTGATTTTAAAGCACAAAAAGTATGTTTTTAACCATTAAGCACAATTAGGAGAGATTCACAAAACCATGTTATTTCAGTGAATAAATACAAAATAAGTTAATAAAATCCACTCAAGTAAATAAATTCTCAAGTAAATGGGACTTACCAAGCTAAAGATCCTAACATGAAGAAGTACTTGGAAGAAACACTAAAACAATTATCCCAATTCTAGGAAGAAGAGGCCAGACATATAACTCAGAAATTTAATAGCTGAGTTGATGCCCGTTCCATGTTGGCTAGTACCAACCTAGGGGGCAACAATAGAAGTCTAATTCAAGAAACTCTCCATACCCGTTAGACCAAAGAAGTCGAAAAATTGGATGCACTGACAGTCACTAACCTAAATCTAGGATGGATGACCCCGATCATTGAATACCTCAAATTCGATGTTCTCCGTGAAAAAGAAAAGGAGGCAAGGAGACTTATAAGGGACGCACAGAATTACACTTTGGTTCACAATGTGCTCTATAAAAGAGGAATGTCCACACCTTTACTAAAGTGTGTTCCGACCTCATCAACAAAAGAAGTTCTACAAGAAGTGCATAGCGACATCTGTGGAAACCACTTGGTTGCTAGATCGCTAGCTAAGAAAGTCTTGCGACCATGCTTCTATTTTCTGACCTTGGAAAAGGAATCAGTCGACTTTGTTAAAACATGCTAGCCTTGCCAAAAACATGCTAATTTCCATGTGACTCCACCAGAAGAGCTTATTAGTATCCCCTCCTCTGGCCATTTTCTCAAGTGCCTGGACAGGTAAAATATCTCATAGTTGGAATTGACTACTTCACTAAGTGGATCAAAGCAGAACCTCTGGCAAGCATCACATCCTAAAGAGGTAAAAAATTCTTCTACAAGAACATTGTTACCCAGTTTAGAATCCTATACTCCATCACCACGGACAATGGAATTCAATTTACCAGCTTAACATTTAGAAGTCTGGTGGCAAGCCTCAAGATCAAGCATCAATTTATATTGGTAGAGCACTCCCAAGTCAATGGACAAGCAGAAGTCGCAAATAAAGTCATACTGGCTGGGCTCAAGCGCCGATTCCAAGATGCGAAGGGTGCATGGGTCGAAAAACTCCTCCAAGTCTTGTGGGCATATTCGACAACTCCACACTCAACAACTGGAAAATCTCCTTTCCAACTTTCTTATGGCATAGAAACCATGATTCCAATAGAGGTCAACGAAGAAAGCCCAAGGGATAGATTCTACAATGAAGTAGGAAATGTCCGTGCTCAAAGAAAAGAACTCAATCTCCTTCCAAAAGTCCGAGAACAAGCTTGGATAAGGGAGGAAGCATTGAATCAAAGAATGACTCTAAGGTACAACAAGAAAGTCGTCAGAAAAAGCTTCACCACAAACAAGCTCATACTAATCCGAAATGACATTGGAGTACAGAAGTCAAGCGAAGGAAAGCTGGCTGCAAACTGGAAAAGGACCTTATAAGATCATTGAAGTTTTTGGAAAATGTTACTTCAAAGTGTCCAACCTCAAGGGAAATTAACTCCGACGGTTGTGGCATGCGTGCAACATGAAGAGATACTACAGCTAGGAATCAAACCTTGTTCTCTGGTGTACTCCTTTTCTGACTTCATGATTTTTTTTCTGACAAGATTCTTTCCTGAAAGGGATGTTAACGAGGCATCCTAACAAGTGCTAAGAGCTACAATAGAAAAGCTCTTAGCAACCAAATATCATTTGTAAATTACTCTTTCAGTGATGATAATTCATCATTTATTTCATTGATTATGCTATTAACACGCACTAATTTAAGGTAAAATACATAAATCATTTCTCAACCTAAGATGGTTAGCAAGATAAAGCGACGAGGTCCAAATTAGTGTAAGAAGTTATATACGCAGATGGTGGCCAAAACTCGAGAAACCACTCGTACAAAACAAGTCAGTACAAGAGGTGGCCCCAAAATGAGTCACAAAAGAAACTTAATAACAAAAAATGACCGTCCTCAAAAGGTCGGCATTAAGTCTTTTGAAATGGAAAAAAGAATTATCATAGCCTCCTAAAAGAGGAATTCCAAGAGTTATTTGACCTTATAGCAGTTCATCTGACCTGAGTTATGGAAAAGGTCAATAACTTAGAAAACCATTCACAAACTTAAAAGTGAATGATTATCTCGCAGAATGCTTTGTCAACATGAAAGCCAAAATTATAAAAATGCTTATAAATAAAGTGTAGCAGAAACTATAATGTTTCAAAAAGCCCTCAAAGGGGTAGAAACCATCAACAAAGAGTGTTTACAAAAGCATCTAGACTAGGCTATTACAAAATAAAATTATTCACAAGACCCACAGATCGGGCCGTCAAATATAAAGAAATGAAATTAAGAGGGAAGATCCTGTTCGCCAGAAGTCATATTGGATGTTTCTTCAGGTTGAGCCGAGTAGGTAGGGAGAGTTTCTTCAAAGTAAGCTATAAGAACAGTAATTAATTAACTGCTGTTCCGAGGGTTACCTGAAACTGTAGGTCGATCTCGGACGAGATCTTCTATGCTGGTCGGAGATGACGTGTCCGACTTATGGGCAGTAGCCGGAGCTGTCGTGTCCGACTTGTTGGACTGGCGATGCTGTTGATCCTTTGTCACCGGAGGGTAGTGGTACCTGCAAGGGACTCCGATGCTTAAGTTAGCAAGGGTATTAAGCAGGTTTTTGGTAGAATCAGAGTATGAGTTATACCCGGGTGCTCTAGTGTATTTATAATGGTGTGGAGTGACCTTTCTGGAGATAAGATAGTTATCTTATCTTTAAGTGAGGTCATCTTATCTTCTGGGGAACCGCCCTTATCTTTCTAGGCCTTAATTACCTTTAGATTGGGCTGTGTCCCTTTATTTGGGCCTTCTTTGGGCTTCTCAAGAGGTCGGTCATGGGCCAACCTTCTAAGAGGTCGGCCAATCACTCTAAGAGGTCGGCCAACCCGGTCCTTTATAGCTCGAACCGATGTATGAACAGTGTCCCTGCTTGAGTTCGGACCTTTCCATGAGATCGTGCTTTTAGAGCTTCGATCTCTTTGAGGAAGTCGTGCTCAAGCATCCTGACTTGTTTCTTCATTACTTTGCAATCCTTGCAGATTTTTCTAGAGGGTTTGGTACTTTCCAGTCCGACCTCTTTTGAGTGGTAGTGTGGATTTTCTACCCTTGCCTTCTGGATCACGCCTTACTTTAAGTTTGTGTTGACAACCCTCTGCTTTGGCAAATTTATCCTTGTGGCTTGATATTCGGGCTTTTGGTGGCTTGTTCGATGACTTTTTAGTGTTCTTTATATAGAACCTTTTTTAGTCTCGGATGACGTTCGTAGCCCTATTTGAGTTGGTGCCTTCTTTGAGCGGAGTTGTATCCCTTTTAGCTAAGCACATTTGAGCCTTAAGTTGTTTCCCAACCTTTTGGCTTGTTATTTTTTGAGATCGTACTTGTGCCTCGTCTTAGCTGACGTCGACCTTTACGACTTTGCCCCTGCTTGAGTTTGATCTTTCCGTGAGATTGTGCTTTCAGAGCTTCGATCTCTTTGGAGAAGTCGTGCTCAATCATCCTGCCTTTGGTCGATCTTGAGTAGTTTCTCCTTGTGCGAGTTTGGTATTGCCCTTTTTAGTTTGTTGAGAGGACTTTTCAGCCTTATTGCGACTTGTTTGTCTTCACTGCTCGGGCTTTTTAGTCATAATCCAACAACTTTTTTAGGTAGTGTTCCGATGGGGAACTTTTTTACAGTTCGTTTGGATGACTTTTTAGTGCCGTTCTGATTTGTGCTTTTGCCTTTTAAGTAGTGTCTTTTTTCAAGATTTCGTACCTTTCAGCAAAGCATTCCTGGCCTTCCTCTGGCCGTTGCGAGATGTTTATAGAGTGTTGGTACTTTGCTGTCCGACCTCTTTTTGATCAGATCTTGTTTTGTCTGTCTTCTGTTTGGGCGAGATGACCTCTGTGCTAACTTGTCCGACAACTTTTTAGTGTTCTCGTGGAACCCTTTTTAGTTAGTCTGAACAATTTCGATAGCCTTGTCGTGGAGCCGTGGCTTTTTGGGCAAAGCTATGTCCTTTTTAGCGCACGCTTTTCGTTGGTCCGACTTCTCTTGTCGGTCCAAGCTGTAGCTTTTGTTGGTCCGACTTCTTCTTGTCGATCCGAGCTGTAGTTTTTGTTGGTCCGACTTCTTCTTGTCGGTCCGAGCTGTAGTTTTTGTTGGTCCGACTTCTTCTTGTCGGTCCAAGCTGTAGCTTTTGTTGGTCCGACTTCTTCTTGTCGGTCCGCTCTAAGTTATTTCTAGTAATCCATCTTATTTGGACCTTGTCAGATCTCTTTTTATGGATTACGTTTTATAACTTTTTGTAGCTTGTCGGGCCGACTTCGTCATGTCGGTCCCTTCTAAGTTATTTCTAGTAATCCATTTTATTTGGACCTTGTCAGGTCTCTTTTTATGGATTACTTTTTATAACTTTTTGTAGCTTTGTCGAGCCGACTTCTTCATGTCGGTCACTTCTAAGTTATTTCTAGTAATCCTCTTTTTTAGGGCTGGCCAGGCCTCTTTCTAGTGATTTACTTTTTATAACTTTTTGTCGCTTTGATCTGGTCCGACTTCTTTTATGTCGGTCCATTCTAAGTTATTTCTAGCAATTCATTTTTTGTTTCAGACCTCGTCAGGCCTCTATTCATGGATCGCTTTTTATAACTTCTTGCATTATTCTATTTTTATTGCTTTCAGCTTAGCCGACTTTGTTTGAAATCGGACGATGAATTCTGCTTTCACTTTTTTGCCGACCTTGTCGAAATCAGGTGATGAATTCTGCTTTCATCTTTGCCGACTTTTATCGTGATCGGGCGGTGAGTTTAGTTGTCACCCCGCCGACCTTGTCGTGATCAGGCAGTAAATTTTTGCGCTTAGATTAATGCGTCTTGGTAGGAAACTTTTTGGGGAATCTGCAAACTTTATATAATAAAAGTAAGATATAAATAAGAGTGTGTGCACGTTAGTGCTTACCCTTCTAGGTCGGACAATCTTTTAGATCTCGGCCTGGCGCCTTTCTTAGATTGCAGGCATGCCATGACCTTGGTAGCTTTCGCCCTTCGAGGTCGGACACTTTGTGGTGACCTTTCCCCAGTACATCTGAACACTTGGTATGGTTCTTTCCAGTTGGCTGCTAACTTCCCTTCTTCTGACCGACCTTCTGATTGTATCTTGAGGCCATTTGACATTTTAACGCTTCCTTCCTAATCCGAGCTCTTTCTTGGACTTCTGGAAGTAGGTCGAGTTCTTCCATTTGGATTTGGGAGTTGACCTCCCATTTTAACCCAACTAGTATGACTTTATTGGCAGCTTCTGCTTGTCTATTGGCTTGTGGGTGTTTTACGGATGTGAATTGGTGCTTTATTTTCAAGTCAGCCACCAACTTCTTGAAACCTGTGTCCGTGAATTGAGTGCCATTGTCCGTGGTGATGGAGTAAAGGACCCCATACCTTGTAACAATATTTCTGTACAAGAATTTCCGACTTCTTTGAGCAGTGGCATTAGCTAGGGGCTCTGCCTCAATCTATTTTGTGAAGTAATCCACTCCTACAATGAGGAACTTGACTTGTTTCGATCCTTGGGGAAATAGTCCGAGGAGGTCGAGTCCCCACTTTGCGAATGGCCAAGGTGATGTTACACTGATGAGCTCCTCTGGTAGGGCAACGTAGAAGTTAGCATACTTTTGATGTAAAGCTTTGACTTTGTATTTGGGTTTTTGCTCATTGTTGCCTCCAAAGGGTGCCCTTGGACTTTCGTGTGAGTCCTGGGGTTTCCCTTTTACTGCTGTATCTGACACCTGATGTTATGCTGTTATTGTCCGAGTTGTTTCCTTATTTGCCCGAGTTGTTTGGTAGTAACCCCATAGTTGACCTATGTCTTTTCGAAAAGATATTACTGAGATGTCTACTAAGATCCCGGACGGCATGTCTGATTGGCTGGATTCCATAGTTTTAATGCGTGTTACTGTGGCTAACCCTGAGTACTGTGTGCGACTTAGGAGGTTCCTGATGTTTTGTAGGGATAGGGATGAGGAGAAGAATTATGAGTTGGTGTCGCCGGATCCTGAGGAGAGGGTTTGTTTTCCTTCCTTGACTCCAGGGGAACGACCATTTTTCTATGCTTATGACTACTTTTTCAGTCATTTAAATATTACCATCCCTTTTACCGCCTTTGAGATTGACTTGTTGTGGTCTTGTAATATAGCCTGGATGAGGCTTCTGTTATTGCCCCCTGGTTTGGTGTTGGCTAGTTTTGAAAATGCATCAGCTTGGGCATTCTGCTCCCGAGGTATGTGTCGGACTTCATATTCCCCGAATTGTCCGAGCTGTTGGTGCTGGCTGGTTTTGAAAGTGCATCAGCTCGGGCATTCTACTCCCGAGGTATGTGTCGGACCTCATATCCCCCGAAAGGTCCGAGCTATTTTCTATTTTTGTCCAGGGTCCCCCGAATTGTCCGAGCTATTCTCTTTTGTCCAGGGTCCCCCGAATTACCTAAGGTATTTTTTCATGGTGGGATCCTTAGTTTGGTTGCTCCCTTCTGTTTGTGAAGTGACTACTTGTGAATCACTGGACACGGTAAGCTCCTACCTTCTTAGCCAGCCTTAAACCAGCCGGTAGTGCCTCGTATTCAGCTTGGTTATTTAGCTTGATTTGGCTTCCCCGATTGCTTTCTATAATTACACCTGCACCACTCCCGGTTTTGTTTGAAGAGTCGTCCTCATAGAGATTCCATTTTGTAGGAGTTCCCGGGATGTCAGTGTACTCTGTAATGAAGTCGGCCAGATACTGTGATTTGATGGCTGTCTGAGCTTTCATATCGAAGATCGAATTGGGATAACTCGACTGTCCACTATATGATTCTTCCAGCTAAGTTTGTTTTCTATAGGATGCCTTTTATGGGCTGGCTGGTCCGAATTCTAATATTGTGAGCTTGAAAGTATGGGTGGAGTCGTTGAGAGGTGAGTATGAGGGCGTAGGCGAACTTTTTCTATCTTTTGATAGTTTAGTTCTGCCCCTTGTAGAGCTTTGCTGATGAAGTAGACGGGTTGTTGCCCACTTTCGTCTTCTCTAACTAGTGCTGAGGCTATTGCCCGACTTCCTACTGCGAGGATAGACAATTCCTTTTTCACC
This sequence comes from Arachis ipaensis, assembly GCF_000816755.2. Lineage (NCBI taxonomy): Eukaryota > Viridiplantae > Streptophyta > Magnoliopsida > Fabales > Fabaceae > Arachis > Arachis ipaensis. The sequence continues at coordinate 95,293,880 of NC_029788.2, forward strand.
TTCCTGTGGTCGGGTAAGAATGGGTGGTTGCCCCAAGAATTTTTGAAATCTCGAAAGGCTTGTTCACACTCCGTTGTCCTATTCAAACCTCTCTCCCTTCCTTAATATACCTCTTTGAGGTGTCTTTTGCGAGATGATTTAGAGATCCCTCCTCCTGCGAATCCTCTATTTATCATATGAACCTATCTCTCAGGGGTGGACGTTCAACTCGTCCGACCTCTTCATCCCTTCTTCTTTTTCTTGGTTCATCCGCTTTGTTGGCTAAGTACCAATCTAATCGCCCTTCTCTTGCCAATTTCTCTATGACATTCTTTAGGTCGAAACACTCGTTAGTAGGATGTCTGTGGATTCGGTGGTAATTGCAATATTCTGTTCGACTTCCCGTGGTGGACTCTTTATCCTTGTCCTGTGGTGGGTTAGGAGAAACCAATTTTTGAGCTGTCTCCCAATCGGGAGTTCTCTTCCATATTGATATATTTTTCCGCCCTTTTCTGTACCTCGTTCAGAGATGTTGGGTGCTTCTTGGATATTGAGTGGCTAAAAGGTCCTTCTCGTAGGCCATTGATGAGACCCATGATAGCTGCTTCTGTTGGCAGACTTGTATGTCCAGGCACGCTTTGTTGAATCTTTCCATGTAGTTGCGAAGACTTTTCCGATCTCCTTGCTTGATCCCTAGTAAGCTCGGGGAGTGTTTGGTTTTGTCCTTCTGGATGGAGAATCTGGCAAGGAATTTTTTGGCTAAGTCGTCAAAACTTGTGATAGATTTAGGAGGCAAACTGTCGAACCACTTTATTGCTATTTTTGTTAGGGTAGTCGGGAAGGCTTTGCATCAAATAGCGTCTGAGGCGTCAGTGAGATATATTCTGCTTCTAAAATTGCTAAGATGATGGCTTGGATCCGATGTGCCATCGTACGGGATCATGTCGGGAGCTTTAAAGTCCTTTGGGACTTTAGCTTTCATGATCTCTTTGGTGAAAGGGTCTTGATCTTTGTGGGGGCTATCTTCATGACTGGATCGAGCGGTCTTGGTTTTGAGATCGGCTTCGAGCTTTAAGAGCTTGTTCTCTATCTTTTGACGTCGTCTTGTTTCTCTCCGAAGGTCTCTTTCGGCTTCCCGTCGATGTTCAGCTTCTTGTTCCAGCTGTTTAAGGCGATTCTGTTGCTTATGGATATCTTCCAAACTTTCTGTGTTTGGGGGTTGCTTATCTTCCCCGTTTTGAGGTGTGTCTTTGGAGGTGGCGTCCATGTTTTTGTTTGGCGTTCTGTCCACCAAACCAGAGTTTTCGTTGTCATGGTCGTCCGCCATGGTGATGGGATGACTTCCAGGCTCCCCGGAAATGGCGCCAATGTTCCGAGGGTTACCTAAAAATGTAGGTCGATCTCGGACGAGATCTTCTATGCTAGTCGGAGATGACGTATTCGACTTGTGGGCGGTGGCCGGAGCTGTCGTGTCCGACTTGTTGGACTGGCGATGCTGCTGATCCTTTGTCACCGGAGGGTGGTGGTACCTGCAAGGGACTCCAATGCTTAAGTTAGCAAGGGTATTAAGCAGGTTTTTAGTAGAATCAGAGTATGAGTTATACCTGGGTGCTCCAGTGTATTTATAATGGTGTGGAGTGACCTTTCTAGAGATAAGATAGTTATCTTATCTTATCTTATCTTTAAGTAATGTCATCTTATCTTCTGGGGAACCGCCCTTATCTTTCTAGGCTTTAACTGCCTTTAGATTGCGCTGTGTCCCTTTATTTGGGCCTTCTTTGGGCTTCTCAAGAGGTCGGTCATGGGCCAACCTTCTAAGAGGTCGGCCAATCCCTCTAAGAGGTCGGCCAATCCCTCTGAGAGGTCAGCCAACCCAGTCCTTTATAGCTCGAACCGATGTATGAACAACTACTTAATTAAATAATTTAATTACCTGAAATAGGTTCAAAAGTTTAGAATATTAATTAGAAAATTTAAATATGATATTTGAACTCAGTAGATTTTTTTGAGTTGGAAAATGTAATTTTCTGTGAAAAATTGCGTAAAAATACATAACGGTAAATTAGCCGGCAGTATCAGCTTAAATCTGTCCGGTACTGTGTGAGAGCAGTAAAAACTATAGAAAAACTAAGAAAAATAATTAAAGCTGAAAACCGAGCGCTAATTTTGAAGGTTTGGTCCAAAATTGGGTCAAATGGGCTAAAAACTCTAACGGGTTGGACCAGGCCCAATTGGGCCCAAGCCCAACATATATAAAGCCATTTAAGTGACAAATTCTGCCACTTTCACCACAACACAGCAGCAGCAATGTGAAAGTGAGAGAAGGGAGTGAGGGTTTCACCAAACACTATTCATCTTCAACTTCATTCAACCATAACTCGAGCTACGGTGCTCCAATTTGCGTGCCATCAGTTGCAACGCAAAACTCTCACTGAGCCCATTAGTTCTATCCTGTTGCTCCTATGATCCTCTCTATTCTGCAGCCCTAAGAAATTCAAAAATTTAGGTTTGATATTTGAGTAGATTTTTGTGTTTTGATTGTTTAGGTACTAACCATTAGTGAGGAATTGTTAGGTTCTATCCCTAATTTTGGTGGACATGGTAAGGTTTCTCAAAAACCCTTGTAGTCTGGTATATTGTGAATATTAGGTATTGATTTTGATGAAATATATGATCTTAGTTTGAGCATTGGATTTGAGTTGGAGGCTTGGTTGTGATTGAAAGCTTGTGGGATCCAAATTTTGGTGTATTGTGCATATTGGGAATCAACCAAGGTATGGTTTCAGTTTTCTCTATGTAATATGTAATATTTCTAGACACTTAGGCTAGTGGACCATAGGATAGGTTTGAATTGTTGATAATATATAATGATTTTTGGTGATTGTGATGAAATTAATGAATTATGATTTTGAATGTTATTGTTTGATGATCGATAATTATGATGACATTGGATTTTGAATATTGTGGTTGGTGTTGATATTGAATGGTGGTGAATAATGTATATGAAAAGTTAAACTGTGTGAAAATTGTTAAGGCTGAGATATTCATTATGAATTGTGAATTTTGTTGAATTATGGTAGAAAGATTGAAGGAAAGGGGTGTTGAGTTGATTGAATTGCAATAGAAAGGTAAAGTATAGTATGAGGTAGTGTTTTGTGGTGAAATTGAGTAGGTTTTTGGTTTGGTTTGGTTTTGGAAATTGGAAACTAGAGAACTTTGAGGATCTTGTGTAAAACCTTATTTTTACTGAATTTTGGCATATTATAACTTGAGTCTTAGATTTTGAAATTGATTAAAATTTGTTTAAATTGAAGATCATTTAAAGAGCTTTAAATTGATATAAAGTTTGAGGAAAATGGAGTTTTATAGAGGAAGTTATGAACGTTTAAAGTTTGGTGTTTAAAATTGAAATTCTGCTATTTTGAAAATTTTCAAAGTTTGGTGGGGGTTGCGTACGCGACATAGTGCAGACGACGTGAGCATTCTATTCGGGTTGGGCATTCGCGTACGCGAGCACTACATGCATACGCGAACTATCAGAATTTTGACCCTTGCCTACGCGATCACTTAACACCCGACGCGAGCATCCCATTCGGGTTGAGACACTTGTGTACGCGAGACAAGGGCTTGCGTACGCGAGATTTCTGTTTTGCTGAAAAATTATTTTTGCTTCTTCATTCTTACCTCCATGGCACCCAAAACCGGAGAGACCTAAAGGAAAAAAATGGAGAAAGTCCCCACTTCCGAGCCATGGGATTTCACACGATTCCTCTCCAAGACCCATCAAGAACATTTTTATGATGTGGTGAGGAAGAAGAAGGTGACTTCCAAGGTCCCCTTCAAGACGAAGGAAGTTGAGTACCCGAAGATCCTGTACCAAATTCTGAGACAGGGTTGGAAAGTTCTGGCCAACCCCGTGACAGAGGTTGGAGTGTTGATGGTGCAAGAGTTCTACGCCAATGCCTGGGTGACAGGCAAGCATGATGGAAGCGTAAACCCGGAGCCGAAGAATTAACGCACAATGGTCAGAGGACATATCATGGATTTCAGCCCTGAGAGTGTGAGGGTGGCACTACAATTGCCAGAGCCACGAGAGGATCCATACTCATACATTTGCAGGGTCAACACTGACCAGTGGTTGGATCAAGTCCTTGCTGACATCTGCGTACCTGGAGCTCAATGGAAGAGGGGTGCTCAAGGTCGGCCTTACCAACTGGGTAGGCTTAACCTTAGGCTAGTAGCTAGAGGATGGTTGGAGTTTATCCAATGTTCTATCATCCCTACGAGTAACCGCTCTGGGCTTATAGTCGAGCGAGTAGTGATGATTCACTGCATTATGCTCGGCAATAAGGTGGAGGTACATGAGATGATCCCTAAAGAGTTTTATAGAGTAGCTGACAAGCCCTCTACCACTGCGAGACTGGAATTTCCTCATCTCATTTACCTCTTATGTGCAGCAGCTGGAGCTCACATAGAGGGAAATACCATAATCGACGAGGAGAGGCCGATCACAAAGAAGGGAAATGAGCATGCTAGGGATCCCGTGCAAGGACCGCAGTAGGAGCCAGTTCCACCGCCTCCACAGGATATTCCGAAGATACCTCAGGGGATGTAGTTTCCTCCCCGTGACTACTGGGATCAGTTGACCACATCTCTAGGAGAGATGACATCATCATTTGATCAGCTGAGGCTAGAGCATCAGGACCAGTCTTCTCTCCTCTATCAGATGATGGAAGATCAAAGGAGAATGATGAAGGGGCAGAGGTGGCAGGGACGTGACATTGAGGAGCTTAAACGCTCCAAAGGATTCTTCGGTGGGAGCAGTAGCCACCATCACTGAGGTGGTCTAGTTTCACTCTCCCTATCTTTATTTTATCTCTGTTTTTCTAGTACTTTATTCTATTTTCTTTTTTGTTGTTTGAGTTTGTATGATCACTCTTAGGATTTCTTTGCTTTCTAGTTTAGTAGTTTATTTCTAAAATTTTTTCGAGATGTTTTATGTATTACACATCAAGATTAAAAGGAAAACTCTATTGAAAAAGAAGTAGTAAAATGCATAAGATCTTGATTTATATTATGAGTTATTCTAGTTACTTTGATATGGTAGCCCTATCTCTATTTCTAAATATATGAGTTAACTGTACATATTTGATATTGGAGTTGAGTATATTGGTTCTTGAGGAACAAGAACTTAGAGAAATATTGTTGATTCTCTGAAACAAGAAAAAGATTTATTCTTGAAGCAAAAAAAATAGCAAAAAGAAATTGAAAAGAAAAAAAATCAAAAGAAAGAGGTCCAAGGCTTTGAGCATCAATGGTTAGGAGGGTCAAAATTGATCTAAAGCTCAAAAGAGTGTTTTTCCCTAGCCATATGCTTTTGTTGTGAAAGTGTCAAGCAACCCTTGAGACTGAACACTTACAGTTGTGACCCATTGCTATTACAGAGTATGCCTAAGGCTCTGAGCACCACTGTCTTGGAGAAAAAGCAAAGACAAATTCGAACCCAAAAGGTTCTCCCAATTAAGTGCTTGTGGTGTTTATGTATCAAGTTATGCTTGAAAACAAAACACTTAGAGTCACGGCTAGGCTCAAGGTGCAAAGCACCAAGGAAAAGAAAAGCTGTGTTCAAGAATCAACTAGAGCCTAAAGAAGAGAATCAATAATACCATACGAGTTCTAGTTCTTAAGGACACCAATACTTCTGAGCTTCAAGGGATAGTGAGATGCCAAAACTATTCAGAAATAGAATGTCATTAGCTCCATTCAGTAATTAGACTTGAGCTTGAATGACAATTCTAATGTTGTGTGTTTTCTCTTCCTTGGTCCTATATTGTTTTGGTTGCTTGAGGACAAGCAACAGTTTAAGTTTGGTGTTGTGATGCGTGAGCATCTTATACCCTTTTTCTAGTTATTTTTGTATTGTTTTGAGTTAGATTTTATTTACTTTTACTTTATTTTTGTGCAAAAATCACTTTTGGATTCTACTTCAAGTTTTTCTTGTATTTTTTTAGTTTTAGGTGAAATTTAGATCAGTTTGGAGGAGCTTGGAGCAAGAAAGGAAAAGGCCGGCAACACCCTCCCTGGGCGCTGAACGCCCACCTGGCGTTTGGCGCCAGTAGGGGGCATAGGCCAGTAGCGTTGTACTCCTTCCCTGGCGTCTCACGCCCATTCCTAAAGTTGAACGCCAACAACAGCCCGTTTCACACCTCTTTGGGCCTCCAAGTGGATTTAGCACTTAGTAGTTTTATTTTATTTTCTTTTTGTAATTTTTATTTACTAAAGAATATCTTTCTAGGTCTAGCATTTATTATTTAGGTTAGTATTTAAAAGAAAAGATTAACCCTAGTAAACAGTTTGAACATTATCTTCTTCCTTTCGCACTTTTCAAAACCCTGTTTTCTTTGTAAGTTTGAGCAACTAAACCTCTTGGTTAAAGTTAGGAGCTCTGTTTATTTCTATGGATTCAAATTATTACTCTTCTATTTTAATATATGTTTTGATTCAATTCTAAAGATTGTTTTCGTTCTTAATCTTATGAATTGGGTGGAACGAGAGTATGACCCTTTTCTGCTTGAGTTCTTGTGATTCTCGAGAGAGTTATCTCGCTTGAACTACAGCTTAAAAAAAATTCCACCTAAATTGCTAATTAATGAACTAATTGGGATATGTGACATAAAATCCTATTAGCTTTGGGTAATTAAGGTTTTTGTGGCATTAAACTAGTTTTCTGAACTTAACCCTCTGATCGGAATTGAGTGACCACGAGAGTGGCATTTGATGAGAATTAGAGGAGATTAAATCACTAAGAGATTAGGGTTTAATCACTTATGGTTTGCCATAGAATGAATCATTCATTGTTAAAATAGTTGGTAAGACGTTTTAATCCAGAAAAAGTAAACATCTTCGATACCTTAACTGATTTCTCATTATTGATTTTACACCAAACCTTTACTTGCTTTTTTATTTGTTTTATGCGTTACAACAACAACAACAACTCTCTTTACTGTTTGCCTAACTAAGTCCAACAGGACAATTATTGCTTGCTCAGTTCGACAATCCTCGTGGGATCGACCCTCACTCACCTGAGGTATTACTTGGATGACACGGTGCACTTACCGTTAAGTTGTGTAAGTTCTAATTTTGCACACCAATATGGCGTTATAAATAAGAATGAAGGATATAAATAGGAATTTGAGCTAACATGGAGGGATTAAAAGAAGAATGGTGAGAGATAGGTTTAAGTTGAGGGAACATTTAATGATGATGATGGGTAAACCAAATTTTGAGGGCAAAATTTCTAATTTAGTGGGGAGAATGTAAGAACTGTAATTAATTAACTGCTTAATTAAAATAATTTAATTGCCCGAAATAGTTTCAAAAAAATTTAGAATATTAATTAGAAAATCTAAATATGATATTTGGGCTCAGTAGATTTTTCTGAGTTAGAAAAAGTAATTTTTTGTAGAAAATAGCGTAAAAATGCATATCGGTAAATTAGCTGGCAGTACCGACTTAAATCTATCTGGTACTGTGTGAGAGCAGTAAAAACGGTAGAAAAACCGAGGAAAATAATTAAAGTTGTAAATCGGGCGCTAATTTTAAAAGTTTGGCCTAAAATTGGGCCAAACGGGCCAAAAACACTAACGGGTTGGGCCCAAGCCCAACATATATAAAGCCACTTAAGTGAGAGATTCAGCCACTTTCACCACAACACAGCAGCAACAACGTGAAAGTGTGAGAAGGGAGTGAGGGTGTCACCAAACACTATTCATCTTCAACTTCATTCAACCATAACACGAGCTACGGTGCTCTGATTCGCGTGCCATTAGTTGGTACGCGAAGCTCTCACTGAGCCCATTAGTTCTATCTAACTTTTGTTGGTAAGATTTCGAAACTTGCTCTCTATTTTGTAGCCTTAAGAAATTCAAAAATTTAGGTTTGAGATTTGAGTAGATTTTTGTGTTTTGGTTGTCTAGGTACTAACCATTAGTGAAGATTTGTTGGGTTCTATCCCTAATTTCGGTGGACAAGGTACGGTTTCTCAAAAACCCTTGTAGTCTGGTATATTATGAATATTAGGTACTAATTTTGATGAAATATATGATGTTAGTTTGAGCATTGGATTTGAGTTGGAGGCTTGGTTGTGATTGAAAGCTTGTGGGAACCAAATTTTGGTGTATTGTGCATATTAGCAATTGGTCAAGGTATGATTTTGATTTTCTCTATGTAAAATATAATATTTTTGGACACTTAGGCTAGTGGACCATAGGATAGGTTTGAATTGTTGATAATGTATAATGATTTTTGGTGATTGTAATGAAATTAATGAATTATGGTGTTGAGTGTTATTATTTGATGATGGATAATTATGATGATATTGGGTTTTGAATATTTTAGTTGGTGTTGATATTGAATGGTGGTGAATAATGTATATGAATGAAAAGTTAAATTGTGTGAAAATTATTGAGGTTGAGATATTGATTGTGAATTGTGGATTTTATTGAATTATGGTAGAAAGATTGAGGGATGAATTGCAATAGAAAGGTAAAGTCTAGTATAAGGTAGTGTTTTGTGGTGAAATTGAGTAGGTTTTTGGATTGGTTTGGTTTTGAAAATTGGAAACTAGAGAATGAGGATTTTGTGTAAAACCTTATTTTTACTGAACTTTGGCGGATCATAACTTGAGCCTCAGTTTTTGAAATTGATTCAAATTTACTTTAAATTGAAGATCATTTAAAGAGCTTTAAATTAATATAATGTTTGAGGAAAATGAAATTTGTAGAGGAAGTTATGAATGTTTAAAGTTTGGTATTTAAAATTGAAATTCTGTAGTTTTGAAATTTTTCTAAGTCTGGTGGGGGTTGCGTACGCGGCAAAGTGCACGCGACGCGAGCATTCTATTCGGGTTGGGTAACTTGCATACGCGAGACAAGGGCTTGCATATGCGAGATCCCTGTTTTTTTGAAAAATTATTTTTCTTCGTTTTCAAAGGTTCTCTAACTTTCTAATCTTATTTAAGTACCATTTAAGAATACTATCTAGTGCTTAGGTCCTAATACTACTAAAGATGAGTGAGTGACTTAATTTAGAGAATTTCTGTATGAATTTAGAAGACGGAGACTTAGGTTTCTAGAGTGTTGATGATGGATCAAGTGAGTGAAATGGTGGAGTACTGTAACGATGATTAATGTGATGAGTTGTGGAATTACGGATTGATGACGTTTGAGATAAGTCTAGGACTCAGGGTTAAATGATAACTTTACTGAGTACTGAGAATGAATCCTGAAAAATTACAATTCTGTTGAGACGCTATGCGTCTGGCAAGGACGGTGGTTAATCCCGCTTGTTGAGGTCACGGCGACGGCGTAATGATGGTGGTTTATCCCGGATATGTTGAGATATGAGGTCTGTGGCTAAATATCCCGCTCGCATCCTTTCGAGTCACAACAGTGAGCCGAGCACTATATCTCTGGGAAAGTGGCCGGGCACTATATCCCTGGGGAGGGTACCCATTTTTATTCGTGACCGAAAGGCGACATTCCCATGGGAATGTGTCTGGTTGGCAGTTGAACCGATAATGTGATATCATAGCCAAATAGGACAAGCATTCATCATGTACATATTCTATATGTTTTCTTGCTTTGCCGACTTGCATTGTTTGCCTAATTGTATAACATGCTTAATTGCTTCTTGAATTACCTGATATACATTATTATACTTGTGTTTTACTTGTATTGCTATTACTTGTGTCTTTCTACTAGGATCGAGGAGGTTTGGAAGGCAGTGGCAATGGAATCGCATGGCGGTTAGGCTGGCGAAGGCTGTGGGACAGCGGTATAAATGATAGATTAAAATTCCCTAAGTTAGATGACCTATTTAAGGATTTATTTAACTGTTTTATAAGTTTGAATATTATGATGATGTGAAGTTCTAGGATTGCCTCTGGCATCCTGGAATCTTATATTTTATATTACTGGGCACTGTTACCACACTAAGAACCTCCGATTCTCGTACCATATTCTGTTATTGTTTTTAAGATGCAGGTCGTAACCCACCTCGGTGAGTTGCGTGATGTTGACAGAGCTGAGGATCTTTAGCATCTTTTGGATATTTGTTTTAGTACTCTCACTTTTGTATCTTTATTTGCCTTAGAGGCTAACTTTGAGAGAGATATTGTATATGCTATTTTAACTTTTAGAACTCTGTTATGTCTGTATATAACTAGTCAGCCTAAACTCCGCGGGTTGAGGCTAGTACTTTATGACTATTATACTCACATATCTACATATGCCTTGTTATCTTGTATCTTATCCTTTACGCTTTTAGTTTCATGTGAACGCTTTGCACTTTTGTATCTCTGCTTTTGAGCTGTAATCCTTCATCGGGCTTCTCGTACTATTATTCCCTTATATATATATCGTATGAGTCTTAGAACTATCGTGGCATTTAGTTATCCTTTGTTTTACAACATGAGGTCAGGCTTAGGATAATTAGGGTGTTACATGAGCCGGAGAGAAGGAGGGTTCCTCGTTCATCCTAGTTGGAAAGCTTTGGGAAGCTTTCTCAACTCAGGCACCCGATGTCTTGAGATCTTTAGAAGGGGTTTCATCATCAGGAGGAGGAACGATCTTCCCATTAATCATAATCATGTCGGAATTTAAAAGGGAGAGATCTACCTCGGGAACGATAACCCGGTACTGAGCTTTCAAGTTCTCGGTCATCTCATCTATGCCCTAGGCAATCGACTCCTCTAGATCAAAATAACGCTCCTTCATTCTGGCGACCTCATCTACCAGGTCCAATTTCTCCTAAAAAACTCAAGTATGACTCTCCTTGGCCTTCTTTTTTAAACCCTCCACCATGACACAAGAAGCTTCATCCTGCTTTACCCTCTCTCAAAGTTTTGAAAGGTTGTACATGAACTTTTCTTTCTCCTTCTCCAACTCCTGTTTGGTCTCCCGCAAAGATGCCACCTCAACCTGAAATTCCGTTAGAGTTTGCTGAGTTGCGCCAATGGGAGTCTGTTCAAGTTGTCTCAACAAAGCAGAACAAACCCCAACTGTCCTGATCCTACCTCAGGCTAAAACTTGAAGATAGATTTTTATAGAAACATTGTCCATATTGATAAAAATTTGGGGAAGGATGTGTTTCTCACCGAAGGCCACAATATCAAAGCCTTGTTCATACACACTTCTCGACTCGTAAGTCTTATGTTTTTTTTTATTTCGGCTCGAGAAAAGGAGGAACGGGGGGAACGGTCTCAATATCTGATCCACCAAGAGGAGTAAGAGGCAGATGAGTAGGGTCAGGGAAAATCTTAACTGAGGATGAAAGACCCGAATCTAACGTGGAAGGAGAGGAGAGGTTGGTTTAGAATTTCTAACCACAAACTATTCGGCAAGTGCACCGGGTCGTACCAAGTAATACCTCAGGTGAGTGAGGACCGATCCCACGAGGATTGAGGGACTAAGCAACAATGGTTGATTGATTTACTTAGTTAGATAAGCAGAAAATAGTGGTTGAGAGTTCAAAAGCATTAAACAGTAAATTCAAAATATCAGAAGACAAGCAAGTAAATAAGTTGGAAAAGCAATATGGAGAAGGCAGTTAAGGCTTCAGAGTTATCTATTTTCTGGATTGACTTTTCTTATTAATTTATTTTAATCATGCAAGATTTAATTCATGGCAAACTATATGTGACTAGACATTAATTCCTTAGACCTTTCTAGTCTCCTTTAACTTTCATCAACCGCCAATTCCTTGGTCAATTAATTCCAATTAGGGGGTGAAGTTTAATTCTAGTTATTATGCCACAAAAATTCTAATTATCCAAATATAAGAGGATTATATGTCACGTATCCCGTTAAGTCCAGATAATTAGATTTAGGAGAAATTATTTTCAAGCTGTTGTAGAAGTAAAGAGCTTTTTCAAGTTATACAATAACTCAATTAGAAAGAGGGTCATACTTCTGTTCCACCCAAATTCATAAGATAAAGAATGAAAACAATTCTTAAATTATAAATCAGTACATGAATTAAAATACAAAAATAATAGAATCAATCCATACAAATAGACAGAGCTCCTAATCTTAACAGTGGAGGTTTAGTTGCTCATGGAAAAGAGTGAAAACTAGGATTCTGGTAAACTGTAAATTGGGCTGAGGTGGAATAATGTTGGAATCCCCCGAAGAGAAGTTTCCTTTTTTCTTTTATATCTAATCCTAATTAATTTAAAATTTATTTTCTAAAACTAATATAATATCTTTTCCTATTTATAAAAATTAAAGTTTAAATCAGAATTAATTATAGCAATCAGCGTTTTCTGCGTTCTCTGCACGTGGCGCATGTCACGCGTACGCGTCAGTCATGCGTACGCGTCGATGGTCTTCTTCGCGTGTCACGCGTACGCGTCAGGTACGCGCACGCGTCGCTGTGCAAATCTCTAAATCACGCGCACGCGTCGCTTCTCGCTGGTCATCTCCTTTAATTCTTATGCTCCTTCCATTTGTGCAAGCTTCCTCTCCATCCTCTAAGCCATTCCTGCCCTATATAGCCTTCTTCTCTTTTTCTGCGGAAGCTCCATCAAATCCAACCAAATGCTACCTAAAATAAAGAGAATTGCACACGACTCAAAGTAGCATTCATAGTGGTTAAAAGATAATTAATTTTTGATTAAATCAATCAAATTAAATACAAATTTACTAGGAAAAGATAGGAAAGATGCTCACGCATCAGAGGTCACCAACTTTTTGGCCTCTTTCAATTGGATATTGGCTTGGCGAAGACTCTTCAAAGTGTTCGAGAAAATTGTGGGGAACTCCTCCCATTACAAACTAAAAAGGTCTTCATCCCTCTCATTAAGAAAGAAAGGTCAGATACCCTCAGCAGATTAGATTTTGAGAAAATAATTTTTGAAATCATGAAATGAATCATCAAAGATGGAAAAAACCTTCCTTCCTTGAACAACTCGAAAAGAAATCCAGCCCTATTTTTTGGAACTGAGTGGTTTGGTAAGTTGAAAGAGATAAAAGAAAACTTTGGATGATAAGGGAAGATCGAGCTCTCGACATATCGGCTGATAAATTTTCAGAAAATTCCAAGAGTTGGGACGGAGTTAAGAAGGGACAACTTTACAAAGGTGGAGAATTTCAGAGTCAAAATAAAAAAAAAGGGAGCCTCACCCCTAGCCTAGTAAAAAATCACTCATACATGTAAATAAAAATGACGTTCCGACTTATCAAGTCGGGAAAAATAGATTCTCTCCTCAGGATTATCAACTACAATTAGTTTTTAAAATTTGAATTATTAGGATTAGACAAAATGATTTCCTCCCAACACACCGTCACATCATGTCTCAATTCAATCTCAACCCTCCTCGTCCTCTGCCATTCATATCACCATTCAGCCCGACACTCCTACCCCTCCACTGCTCAGCCCGATGTGTCTGCCCCCA
>NC_029788.2:95307494-95319706 GCF_000816755.2 Arachis ipaensis
GCTATTGCGTCATGCCAGTTTGTGTTTCTGAGGTATTGTAATTACTGGTAAAGGCCGCAGGAGAGTGAACCATCAATGGAGCCATCAATCCGCTCATCCCGTCATCCAGGTTGCCGTTGTTGGCTGCTGCTACACGAGTGATGCCATCGCGCGCGTTCTCCATGTGCCATTGCGGCTGTCTCGCATTCCACGAGCACCGTTGTTGCTACCTCACGATCCTTGGGCGGCGCTGCTTCTATCTCGTCGCCGTCCTTTTTCCGCTGTCGTGGTTCTCCTCCTTCTCTTCTTCTTCCCCTTTTCTGGATGTGACTTTTATTCTTTGGGTTAACTAGGTGAATTGTTGTTCATTTTACAAGGTATGCAGATGGTTATTTTTATTCTAAATAGATGTTTATTTAATTTGGATTGGATTTAAGTAGATACAATGAACTTTGCTGGATATTTATTTTACTAGGAATGTGAATGGTTTTTTTTTATTTTAAAGTAGATGTTTATTTAATTTGAATTAGATCTAAGTAGATACAATGAAATTTGCTGAATGTTCATTTTACTAGATATGTGAATGGTTATTTTTAAATCGACGACTTAATAGAAAAGAAGTTCAGCAGCATTGAGGTTGGCTGGTGAGAGAGGGATTGACGGTGCAATGAGGTTTTAGGGGGGGGGTATGCAATGGTAAAAGGGTTAAAAGGTGAATGGTTAAAGTGTAAAAGATGAAAGTAGAGATTTTGGGAGGGTAATTGTGATGGACTGTGTTTTTTTCTCCTTCTATGGGTCGAGAGTGCAACCCATTGTTCACAATCTTCGTTGTCTACCTAGCAAAATGCTTTTATAATTTGAATTCCATAGTTGCAAGAAGCTAGAGTATTCTCTAAGATCAATTTGAGGTCAGGTTATCACCAGATAAGAGTGAAGGAGGAGGATATTCCAAAAACTACTTTCAGAACATGCTATGGTCACTATGAATACGCGGTGATGTCCTTTAGGTTGACGAATGCACCTGCTGTGTTCATGGACTACATGAATAGAGTATGTCATCCCTTTTTCGATAAGTTTGTGGTGGTGTTCATAGATCACGTCTTAGTTTATTCAAAGATGATGAAAGAGCATGAGAAACATCTGAGGATAGTGTTGCAAATTCTAAAAGAGAGGAAGCTTTATGTAAAGTTGTCGAAGTGTGAGTTTTAGACAGAGGAGGTAAAGTTCTTAGGCCATGTTGTGAGTAAAAGAGGAATAGCAGTGGATCCTTCGAAGATTGAGACGGTGATGGAATGGGAAAGACCGATGTCAGTGACGGAGATTAGGAGTTTTTTGGGAGTAGCCAAATACTATCAAAGATTCATTAACGGGTTTTTGCAAATCGGGTTGTCAATGACCAAGCTAACTCGGAAAGTTGCACCATTTGTATGGACGTTAGAATGTGAGAAAAGTTTCCAAACTTTGAAGGAGAAGTTAACTTCAGTTCCAGTCTTAATCTTACTCGAACCACACGAACCGTTTGAAGTTTATTGTGATGCCTCATTGAAAGGTTTGGGTTGTGTGTTGATGCAACACAAAACTGTGGTATCTTATGCTTCACGTCAGCTAAGACCGCATGAGAGAAACTATCTGACTCATAACTTGGAATTGGTAGTGGTTGTGCTTGCATTGCAGATTTGGAGGCACTATTTGTACAGAGTGAAGTTCAGAGTCTTTTCTGATCACAAGAGTCTCAAGTACATCTTTGATCAGAAAGAACTCAACATACGCCAAAGGAGATTGATGGAATTACTGAAGGATTACGACTTTAAGTTAAGTTATCACCCTGGGAAGGCTAATGTTGTAGTAGACGCCTTGAGTAGGAAGTCATTGACGGTTGCTTGGATGAGAATTAACGAAGAGGAACTAGTGAATGAGTTTGCAAAACTTAAGTTAAGTATTGGAGAACTAGACGGGAAGGCTTTTCTAAATCAGTTACGCATCTCGAGTACATTCAAAGCCAAAATTTAGAGGGCCCAGTAGGATGAACAAGTGCTTCAGAGAATATTACAACCAATTGGAAAAGAAAGGCAATGAGAGGTCACCAAAGATGGAGAAGGTATATAGAGATATAAGGGGAGAATTTGTGTGCCGAATATTGGAAGTTTAAGACAAGGGTTATTGGTAGAGGCCATAACATTGGATTCTCTATTCATCCTAGAACCACGAAGATGTACCATGGCTTAAAGAAGATGTTTTGGTGACTTGGGATGAAAGGTGATGTAGTAGTGTGTCTAAGTGCCTGATGTGTCAGAAGGTAAAGATAGAGCATTAGAAACCGTCGGAAATGCTACAACCCCTCGAGGTTCCCCAATGGAAGTGGGATGGTGTTGCTATGGATTTCATAACGGGTTTGCCAAGAACTCAGGCAAGATTTGATGCGGTTTGGGTGATCATGGATCGATTGACCAAGTCCGCTCACTTTCTACCTATCCGAGTCAACTATTCATTGGAAAAATTGGCGAGACTATACATCAAGGAGATAGTGATGTTGCACGGTGTGGCAACGACTATAGTAGTGAGTCAAAATTCCCGATTCATGTCATGGTTTTGGGGAGCTTTTCCAAACGCTTTCAATACGAGACTATGCCTCAGTACGGCATATCATCCACAAACTGATGGTCAGTCGAAAAGGACTATTCAAACGTTGGAGGATATGTTAAGGGCATGTGTGTTGGATCAATCGAGAAGTTAGGACCGTTATATGCCATTGGTGGAGTCTGCGTATAAAAACAATTTTCATGTGAGCAATGGGATGGCTCTGTGTGAGGCTTTGTATGGTAAGAAGTGCCAGTCTCCACTGTGCTGGTATGGAGCAGGTGAATCAAGTGTTTTGGGTACAGAGTTAGTAGCAGAAACCACTAAACAGATCAAGCAAATTCGAGCTAAGATTATAACTGTGCAAAGCCGACAGAGAAGTTATACGGACCAGAGAAGGATACCTTTAGAGTTTGAAGAAGGAGGTCATATATTCTTGAAAGTCACTCCAACAACTGGGATCGAGAGAGCTATTAAAATAAGGAAGTTGAACCCAAGGTACATTGGGTCGTTTGAAGAATTGAGAAGAATCGTGCCAGTAGCTTGTCAAGTGGCCTTACCACCATATCTTTCTAACCTACATGACGTATTCCATGTGTTAGAGCCTAAATCGGTTCAGCTGAAAGAGAATCTAACTTTTCAGGTCACACCAGCGAGAATTGATGACACCGGTGTGAAAAAATTGTGCAAAAAAGAAGTTTTATTGGTAAAAATAGCTTGGAGTAGAGCTGTAATAGAAGAGCATACTTGGGAGTTAGATCGGAGATGCGAAAGGACTATCCCGAGTTATTCTCAGGTAAATCCTAAATTTTGAGAAAAAAATTTCTAGTTAGGTGGGGAGGATGTAAGAACTGAAAAATTAATTAGCTGTTTAGTTAAAATAAAATAAAAAGATAATTTAATTGTCCGGATTAGGTTGGAAGTGGTAAAAATATTAAATTAGAAAATTTAATCGAGAAAATAAAATTTAGCGTAAAAATCTTATTAATCGCGAAAGAGCACGTACCAGCTTAAATCGTCCAGCATGGTGAGTGAGAAAAACAAAATTAATGAGTGAATAAATTTAAGAAATTGAATTTTATAAATTTGGGAAGGTAAAAATATTTGGAATAGAAATCGGATACTTATTTTAAAGGTTTTGGCCCGAGGTTGGGCCAAAGCCCATAATATATAAGTTCAATTATGAGGCAATTCAGCCTCATTTCAGCACGAGAGAGACAGAGAGATAGATTAGAAGAAGAGAAGAGAAAATCCTCTTTCACTATTCATCTTCTTCTTCCTAACTTTTGATTCGGAGCTCCGATCGTCGCACTGTTTGCAGCCACGCGTTTGTCTCGTCATGCTCTTCAATTCTATCCAAACAAAGTGGTAAGAAACCCGAATCCTATGCTCCTGTTTTTAGTTCTTTGACAAATTCAAGTTTTAGCTTTGTTAGATTGAGATTTTCATGGTTTTGGTTGTTTAGGTGTTATCTAGTTTGGGTGATTATTGAGTTTTACTCCAAACATTAGTGGGTAAGGTAAGGAACTCTAGACCCTTGTGGTTTATTGACATTGTTGAACCCTAGCATTAATTTTACGTAACTGTATGAATCTAGCTTTAAATTCATGTTGACTGGAGTTGAATTAGTGAATTGGATTGCTTGGAATTGAGATTTGGTGGCTGGAACTTGTTAATTTGGTTTGATAGCTAAATTGGAAGCTTGGGAGAATTCTGTCAAGTATAGTTTCGATTTTCTTTAGGTAATATGTAATGTTGTGTGAAACTTAGGCTAGTTTCCTTAAAATAGGTTTGAATTGCATGAATTGGTTGATGGAATATGTGTGATTATTGATATGAGCATGTGGATGGAATTGATGTTTAATGATTGTGATGATGAGTATTGGTAAAATTTGGGTGGGACGCCATGACCGCTGATGACAAGTCATCTTAGCCTAGTTTCAATAGCAATTTTCTTTTGTTTTCAATTGAATTATGCACTTTCTTGAGCCAAAAGCAAGCCAATTTGGTAGATTTTCATGTTTCCTTTGATTTAATCAACCATGTACGAATTCATGCCATTTCATGAGGTTTTATGCTATAAATGTCACATATTATGAAAGAATGAATATCTCATGATTTTGAGCATAGCTTTGATGTGTTTGGTTGATTAATGATAGGTGAAGAAAGCTTGGAGAAAGGTTGATGCAAGAAGGAATGGCTAGGAGGAATGACTTGAGTCTTGGATTAATTATGAACACTCAAGCTTTCATGATTCCAACCCGGTTCAATTCGGTTCTTCTCCAAACTCCAAGAGCAATCAACCAAGGCCTCTCTCAACCCAATTCCACCAAGAACAAAGGCCCAATTGAAGGCTTGAAGACCATTTGAAGAAAGTGTATAAATAGATTAGAATTTATGTTTTAGGGAAGCTTTTCCTTTTAGTTTTCATAGAGAGTTTTCGGAAAGCTTTTGGTGTGGAGTGAATTTTATTTTCTAAGTCTTGGGGAAGGAGAATTGAATTCCCTTCCTCTTAGTTTTCTTGTTTTGAATTTCAATTACACTTGTCTTGGATCTTGGGTTGGAGAATTGAAGAAATTCTGTTTCAATCTCATCCTGAGACCTAATCACAAATCTCTCAACCAAATCTTGATTCGCTTGACTAAATCAACCACTAAACTAAAATTGCTCAATCCTTCAATCCCTGTGGGATCGACCTCACTCCCGTGAGTTATTATTACTTGATGCAATCCGGTGCACTTGCCGGTTAGATTTGGGTGTTTTGGAGAAATTCGTTTCTCCGCAAAAATATCCCATCAAGTTTTTTGGTGCCGTTGCCGGGGATTGATTAGATTGACAATGATTAAGTGAGGTGGTGATCTAGATCTAGCATTTTTATTTTCTGTTTCTCTAATTTTCAATGAACCCACTAACTGTTTGAATTTTTGCCTGAGATGACTGAAACTTTGCTTTAGCAACAAAGTAAAGTTTTCCTGGAAATTTCTGGTTCTATGCAATGCTCTTGCTTACACAAGAGAAGCAATTTCTGCCACTAATCTCTCAAAGCCTATCAACTGTTTGACACATTGTGTCAACTAATCCTCTGACTACATTCTGGCATGAGAATATCCAATTTTCATTTGGATTGTTTGTAATTGTGCAGGTCATGGAGGAAAGGAATCCTACAGCAAGAGGAGAAAAACTGAGGCATTATGATTTCCAGCCTCCATGATCAAAGAATGGAGGATGTCAAGCTAGTGACAATAAAAGAGCGCTTGTTGGGAGGCAACCCAACCTGAGGTAGTTTTCTTTTCATAGCTATTTTAATAAAAAGGTTAATTAGTTTTATCTATATTGCAAGAAGCTAAGTTTGGTGTTGCACACCAAAACAATATAAGGGAGAATGAAGGATTCTAAGTTTGGTGTTCCACCAAAATCCCATTATAAAACACTTTCTCACTATCTGCATAATGCTGGCTTCAAGCATGTTGGATGAACTGGTTAACTATTTTGCTATTTCCTAGTTTTCAGTTTTATTGCTTTTGAAAAAGAGAAAAAAATTATCACACATGGTTGATTTGATGCATGAAAACCATTGGCAAGGTACTAAGTTTGGTGTTCCCACACCAAAGTAAGTTCAAAGGCCTACAAATAAATCATGCAGACTAACCATTGTCTCTAAGTGCTTGGGGAACAAGCAACTTTCAATATCACTGCAGGGTACCATACAAACTTTTGGAAGGATTAAGCATCATCTATCAAAAGGAAGAGAGAGGAATGTAAAGATCGGCAATGATGATGAGGAAGAGGAAAGCAAGCGAACTCCAAAAGGTTGTATTGTTCAGTGATTATTTTGTATCAGATGCTGCTAAATTGAAAGTTACATAATACCCCTGCCTGCCTGCATAGCATAGTTTTCCTATAATTCAATCTAAGATGCTTGACTATTCACAACACTACACTTTTCACACTTGTTTGCACTCAATATTTCAAAAATGCATCACATGAAAGTTCTTTGAAAAGAAGGATTGAGGAATCAAACAATTTTGAGGCAAGCAAAAGATTAGGAGAAGTGGTGGTTCTAGTTGTATGATTATGTATTGAGGTTGCATGCTTGTGAAAATTTGCATGGGAGCTCATAGGCAGGACATGAAGTTCAAAGAAGTATTGTGGAGATTCTCAAAAATCTATTGATCCAAGAAGCAGCAAACAAAACAAAAGAAAACAAAGAAAATACAAAGACAAAAAGAACATGGCCCAAGGCTCTGAGCATCAATTACTAGGCAAAAAAGAAAGAAGAAATAATGACTCAAAGAGTTGTTAGCCTAGTAAAATGCTTGTGGTTGAGTTGTGTCAAAGAAAGAGGCTTGAGCAAGTAAATCCTTAGGGGTGCTTCAACACCTAATACCTTAAAACCAACTGGTTTAGGAGTATTGATTGAAAGCTTATTTAAAGAGCTGCTTTGAGACATGACACTTAGAGTCAAGGCCAAAGCAAAGAAACTATAAGCTGCTTCAAGGTGACTACATATAAAGAGATCTCCATGATACCATTTGGATGAAAATCCTAAGACCTAAGACTCCCAATATGTGAGGACTAGTAAGCACTGAAGCCCTTGCATGAGCATATGATTTAGAGTTCACCCCACTGACACTTGATCACTTCACTCACAGGACCTTAGAATTTATTCTTCAATCCGTCTTAAGTGAAAGAACCTATGAGCATAATTCATTTCTTGCTTGGGGACAAGCAAGCTTTAAGTTTGGTGTTGTGATGACAAGTCATCTTAGCCTAGTTTCACTTATTACTTGATGCGACCCGGTGCACTTGCCGGTTAGATTTGGGTGTTTTGGAGAAATTCGTTTCTCCGCGAAAATATCCCATCAACCGCGTAAGTCCAGGTAAGTATGATGGATTGGAATAAATGATAATTATTGTTTGTGATGATGATTGATGGGGATGTAAATTTGGTAACTAATTTTGGTGAAACATTGTTGGATTTTGAATTTGTGAATTAAAATAATTTCGAATGAGTGATTATACTTGGATTGAATGGATTGGTGAATTGAAAATTGTTAGGTGTTGAAGGGTTGAGATTGGTATAGTTTGGATTTTTGAGGTTGAAATAGAGGTTTGGAAAATAGAGGAATTTAGTAAATTTTGGTAAAAACCTATTTTTAACAAATTTCAACGGGTCATATCTTGGTTTTTAGATCCTCAAACTTTATGAAATTGGTTTCAAATAAAAATTGGGTCTGTGTAGTTCATGAAGTTCAAAGAACGAATGGAAAATGATTTTTAACAAAAAAAAATGTAATGCGCGTTTGAGGTTTGATCGAAAAACTGAATTTTCTGCAGCATAACAGCTTTTCTGAAAACTAGCATTCATGCATACGTGGGGGTGTCACGCGACGCGAGCATCTGGCTCTATCCAGTATTCTCGTGTATGTGGTACTGTCTCGCGTACGCGGAGGGAATGCATACGCATGACCACCCTGTTTTGCAAAAATTGAATTTTTGAGTTTTTTACTATTCCTCTAGTTTTCTAAACCCCTGCAACACTTATTTAAGATCCCTTAACTAGTGTTTAGATTTTGGGATGAGTGATAGTGTACTAATTAAATTTAAAAAGGACACTTTTGTTTAGATTTTTAGAGAGGGTGACTAAAGTTTGTAACGTATTGTGGATGGAATATCCAGAGCGGATTGCAGAGTGTTGTATTAATGATGAATTGTGAAAATGGATGTGAATAAGAAATTATTAAGGGTTGAGGTTGAGGAATTCGATGAATATGAACAGTGATAACTGGAATTAAATAACATATATTAATATATTATGATTGGTAAGTCACTATGCGTTGGCAAGGTTGGAGGTTGGATCCCGCTTATCGAGGTTGTGGCGCCGGTGTAGGAATTGTAGCAGTCTCCCACCTACGTTCAGATGTGAGGTCTAAGGCAGTCTCTCACTTGCATTCCTTTCGTGCCACAAGAGTGAACTTCGGCACTATATCCTGAAAGAGTGAGTCGGGCACTTTATTCCAATGGCGCATAAAAGTGGACTGGGCACTATATCCCAAGATCAAATAAGAGTGGACCAGGCACTATATCTCAAGGGTGCATAAAAGTGGGTCGGACACTATATCTCAGGAGCGTGGCAGAAAGGCGACATTCCGAATGGATGTGTTAGGTTGGCAGTTGAACCAACAAGTGATATCACAGCCAATAAGACAGGCATTCATCAAATACATTTCCTATGTGTTTATTTGCTTTGATTAATTTCATTATGCCTAAATGAATAACATGCCTAATTGCTAATTGAATTACTTGATGTATATCACCTCTAATTGTATTTTACTTGTCTGCATTAATTATGTTTTCTTCTGGGTTCGAGAAAGTTCGGTAGGCGGTGGCGATGAGATCGTATGGAGGATATGTTAGTAAAGGCTGTGGGACAACGGTGATTGTTAGAGTAGAAATCTCTTAAGTTAGATAACCCATTTGTGTATGAATAAGATGTATTATAAGTTTGAAATGTTATATTTTGGGAAGTTATAGGATGGCCTTTGGCTTCCCGGAACCTTATATCTTATTTATTGGACATTGTTATTATACTGAGAACTCCCGGTTCTCATACCATATATTGTTGTTGTTTTTTTCAGATGCAGGTCGCAACTCACCTTGGTGAGTTTTGCGAATATGGTGACAGAGTGGAGGATGGCTCTATATTTCACTTTTGTTTTATTGTTGTAGTTATCTCTCTTCTTTTTATGTATATGCTTTAGAGGCTATTATTTTGAAAACTTTGAGAGATAGGATGTTAACTATTTTAATATGAAAAACTCTATTGCATCTTGGAAAACTAGTTGGCCTAAACTCTGTTGGCTGTGGCTAGTTCCCTTTTTGATATTGTATATATAAACTTGTTTACTCTATTTATTACCTTGTATATCTTGGAGCTTTTGCAAGATTGTATATATTTTGTTTCTTTTCGTGCCGAGCGCCTTAGTTATCATGTGTAAACGCTTCGCGCTTTGTATCTCTGTTTGCCTTAGAACTTTCGTGATGCTTTATCGCATTTTCCTTACGGCTATAGGATGAGGCTTAGTGTGATAGGGTGTTACAGTGGAGACCCTCAAGTACACCACACTTTGAAGGAGAATAAGGCGAGATTTGCTAATCAGCAGTCTGTGAATCATTATGTGAGTAAACATCTTGTGATATAAAATTTTCAATTAATTATATAGTTTTCATCCTAATCATAATAACATGTATTACATAGGAGTTCTACATACAAAGATTAAAGGCCAAAACTCATCAATCTCAGTAAAGTGGGGAGGACAGCAGTGGCTCTACTGTTTCAGTCATCGATCCAAATGCAGTTTGTCGCGATACCGCATCTGCGCCGTACAAGAACTGCGTATACGGACTGGGGTCGTTCTTCGCCAGCAGCCTCCGCACCTCCATGTTGAGTCCATCGTCTGCCTCTGCCACCAGTCGAGCCATCGATCCCGAGGAAGGCATTGATTTGAGGCTGCAGGTGTAGGAGCTCACTCGGAGCCTTCACGAACAGGCTCAAGAGCTAAATGAGACTCAGGTGAGGTATCAGGAGAACCTCACATGCATGATAGAGACGGATGAGCTCAGGATAGAATGGAAGGAGCAGTTGGAGTGGCTTCAATGGATGGAGCAACAGATGGCGATGTACCAGGCTCTGATACGTGCCAGTGGAAGCGGTGCTGTTGATGGGACACAGACATCACCGCCTTCTCCGCCACCTCAACATGACCACAGGAATAATGACAACGACAATGACAACTACCAAGATTTTTAGTGATTAGGACTTTTTTTATTATTTTATTGTATTTGATCTATTTGACTTTTAATTTATTTGAATATTTGATATTTAATATTACATAATTGGTTTCTATTATTTATAATTTGACCAATAATTATGTGAAAAATAAATTTAAAAAGGAAAAAATAAAAAAAAAAGCATAACAAATTTTTTAAAAAAATGGAAATGCTGTCAGATTTATCAAGGGCATAATTCGATGGTAATATTGCGGGAAACAGGATATTGTGGCACCAACGCTAC
The DNA here is from genome assembly GCF_000816755.2 of Arachis ipaensis. Classification (NCBI taxonomy): domain Eukaryota; kingdom Viridiplantae; phylum Streptophyta; class Magnoliopsida; order Fabales; family Fabaceae; genus Arachis; species Arachis ipaensis. The sequence goes on from NC_029788.2 coordinate 95,318,125, forward strand.
CGTTGGTAACCAAATGGTTTTTTGAGCAGGTAATCCATCGTAGAATCCGACGAAAAAATATGACGATAACTCGTTAACTGCGAGGTTAATACCGTCAGATTCTTTCCGACGGTAAATTCGTCGGTAAATAACTTACCGTCGGATTTTATTCATTTTTTCGACGGTACTCAGCATTTTTTTTGTAGTGCTCCTCCTAGGCGACAATGGTAGTGATCTTGGGAGTGACCTCCAGCAGCAGCGGCGACAAAGAACGGGGATGGAGCGGCCTAGTGACAACAAGGACAGTGCCTCCAGCGGCAAGCTTCCTTGACGGTGACAACAGGTGTGGCGGTGGTGGAACGGCTCTTCTTCCATTGCATCCCTCCTCTCTCTGGCTAACCCAAACTAACTCTCTCTCTACTACGACAACGACAAATTCCTCCTCGGTGGTAGTTCTAACAATAGCAACAGTGAGAGAAGTTTCAGCGGCGATAAAATAGCCATTTCTTAACTTTCTCTCCTTGCGTTTTTCGTTCTCTCTCACGTACTCTCTCTGTTTCAACCTCCTCTCTCAGTACTCTTCCTCCCTTGCTCAATAACAACGGCGATGGCCGCTCACAATTTCGCCAACACTATCCTTTCTTCCTTTTCTAGTCTTTGACAATTTTATGGAATTAATTATGTTATTTGTAGTATTTGCAATGAGGATAGAAAAAAAAATAATGAATGAAGGAAATTAAGGTTAGAAGAAAGATAATTTAAAATTTTTAAATAATTTTTTAGAATTTAAATAATTTTATTATACAGAACCAATCTTTCATAATTACAACTTTAATTTTATTATTTTGTGAATAAATTTATCAGCATTTAAAATTTTTGAATAGAAATGGTAATTTAATCTTTGTGATTCATTTCTCGTATTTCTTTCACAATAAACATGGCGAGGTTTGGTAACAAACTTAAATACAAGTCCCCAGTCCCCACCACTCACGTTACACTAAAAAGCTTTTGTCCGCCATTGACGGTGCTTAATTCATTTTAATTAGGCAGAAAATATGCCAAATTAAGCGTCTTATGTCACTTTTATTTCTTCTCACAACAATAAGCTAAGCAGGCCGACAAAATGGCATTTTACTTTAAAATTATAGCCTCAATGTCTCATTAATTATTCTATTTAGTATGCTTTTCCTCTCTTCCCACAAATAATTAGGTGATGAGCTTTTATTTATTTATTTATTTTGGCTGGAGACAGGATTTATAAAAAATAAAAGAGAAGGAAGCAATCTCAGATCAATCGAAACCGTTTTGGCTTTTGTCGCATTTGCTGTGTTGATTGTGAGCTTGTGACAGTGATGGTAGTGAGGATCATATTTTACTTCTTTTTTTTTTCTTTTGAAAGGAGGGGATGCTATTTAAATATCTAATAATAATGCAGCGACAGGTTTAAAATGTTACATACTTACATATGCCTCGTTAAAAACTAAACTTCAATTTATAAAATGCATTAAGTTGATCATTAGTATGAAGATTATTAAGATATTTACAATTACCAATTGATTGTAAAAATATTTATTATATTTAATATTATGAGGTGAATAATATA
>NC_029788.2:95319931-95320857 GCF_000816755.2 Arachis ipaensis
AAATGACAAATAATAATAAGTAGTATTAGTTTCTAGTCTTATTACCTTTTGAGCACAACATTCCGTCGGCTAGGCATGTGTGTACCAAATCTAGACGTTTTAATAATTTAACAAATTAATATCTAAATAAATAAACAAGTCAATCTATGATGATATAATATGAAATAAATAAAACTGAAATCCGACCCTACCTCTAATAATGGGGACAGATAGTCAAAGATTGTTTTTACCAAGAAAATAATGTCTTTTTCATTCTCTTCCATGGAAAGCAAGACTTGCTATTGATGCCATCTTCAAATAATCTAATAAGAAAAAGGCCAAAGGACAACCGTAAGACACCGAAGCCAAACCCAAAATATAATACTTCACCGCTAATCAAGGTAACATGTTCCTTCGTATGACATTGCAAACTTTTTCTCTTTTTATCTGCAATCTCTATAGTTTGGATCAGAATACAAACAATTTAAAAATGTTTGCACAACTATTTGTACTTCGCGTTATTTTTATTTGGCTCAATACCCAATTCCTGGTAGGACATGAGAGACACGTATTTTACGGGCAAATAATCATGCTGAAATTATATATTTGTTAGAGTTAGTCCGTGCCAAACAAAAACAATTGCTATAGAAGTCAAAGCCAAAGGAGATTTTTCAAATTGACTCTGCATGATGAGCATGCTAACTTATTCTATCAAAGTTCTCACCATTTCTTTCTTTTATTATGTGCCATTTTGCTTTTCAAACTACAAGACTTTGCCTTGCAAACGTACAGATAACTATTAACATTGTTATAATGTGAATTTTAGTATGTCTATATCTATAGTAGCTATAGTGATTATACAAGTATTTTAAAATTAAAATTATTTTTTTATATTTTAATAATATTTTTTTAGTAATATTTTTAAAAAAATTACTAAATAATAAAAA
>NC_029788.2:95320982-95324801 GCF_000816755.2 Arachis ipaensis
TATCACTTTTATCTACTGATTATTTATAAATTACCATTATATAGAATTTGGTCTGCATTCAAAATTACTCTTAACGTTAAATTTTATTTTAAAATCATCTTCTCCTAATTTTCAAATAAAAATACCTTTCTTCTCAATTTTCTCACACACCCTCACACACTCAAAGTCCTCTCTTTTAGAGTCATCATCGCTAATGAAAGAAGAAGGAGAACCAAATACAAAAAGGAAGAAGAACAGAAAAGAAGAAAAGAAGAGAAGAAGAAGGAGAAGGCGGCGACACTTGGTGCTACCATCACCATCATTCACTACAAAAAAATTGCCGGATATTATCGGAATAAATCAGACAGTATAAATTTCGTCGGTAATTATTTGTCAGAAATTTTTTTTATCCGCTGCTAATTACCGTCAAAAATTTTTCGCCCATAACTTTTACCATCGAATTTATCCCTCGGTAAATTCGACGGTAATATATTATTTACTAATAACTAAATTAATAGTTATTGGCGAATTTATCCGAGGATAAATCTGTCGGTAAACTTAAATTTTATTTTTTTTTATAAATTCACTCATCATCATCTTCCTCCTACAGCAGAAGAGAATAAAAACATATATAACTAATACCAACTAATCAAACAAGTAAAAAAGATAAAATTAAAGTACAAAAAAAAAAGAATATCATAATCAACTACACTATAGGACAATAACTCCCATGTTCTACAAACAGAAAGAAAAATTAAGTATATAGGCACATTATGACTAGAAACTTGTCTTAAAGTATTGTTTGTACACTTATAAAAAATTAAAGCCAATTAAGAACCTTTTATGTTCAATAAAAGATTATCTGAAGGATTACCATGTGTTCATAACATGCAGAAGAAGAAAAGAAAGTAATCTTAAAGGTCTATTTTGTGCTTAAATTTTATTCGAATAATATATAGATCAGATAATCTAAATACCTTTGGACGCTTTAGTAAAAACTTTATTCTTTGATTGTACAAAGACTCTATGCGTATCCACACCGAGACCAATTTTTATTTGCTGTCAACTCCTTGACCAATGGATATCTGATATGAATTGAGAAACATCTTTGCAACTCTTTGCACACCATAAAATTCTTCTCTAAGAATTAGGCTCACATATGTTTATGTGTGTAGAGGAAAGGAATAAAACTTTTGTTATTAGTCTCTAATTTCCTCTACTCTTGTCATACATATATATAGTATGAGATTTATTATTGATTTCAAATTTGAATCTCAATTCAAATTTAAATCATATCTTTTATTTTAAACTTGAATCTTTCAAAATTATGAATCATATCATAACTCAATTTGAAACAGAATCAGTTAGGATCTCATCCAAATTTAGAATTCAAATTTAGAAATAGAATAACTAATTATTCTCAAATCTCATTTAATATTCTCAATTATCATATTATTATTATTATTATATTCTTGGTGCTAGCAAAGAATACAATATTATTCTATTTGAATTAATATAATTATTTATTTGATCAAATCAAAATAATAATTAAATATTTCTACAACAAAGATTAGAACACTCATTAGTGTGTGACCCATAGGTTCAATACTAAGCGAGTAGTAAATTAGTCATACTAAATTTACTAATCAAGTTTGACGTCTAGCAATACTCCTCAACTACCCGATAGTATGAAGTAATATATTTTTACTAAGAACCTGAGAAGAACAAAGTATAATTTCTTCTATCTTTCCAACTCTTGATTAACCCTTAGAGCATGGTTTAATTGTCAAACTCTAACATGTTACCATTATTATAATGAACTATGAATGACTTAAGAAACTAATTTCTTCATTCATTTAATCTCTTTGGCCAAATTTTTATTCATCTCAGTCATTATAATCATAGAGCTCAAACTCTTTACCGAGAGAGTTGATGGATTCCTCATTGACTAATCATTAATTCTACACATATTTAAATCACACCCAATATCTATTTAACTAGCATCCTAGGGTATTAGGTGTCCGAAATCAAAGTATAATAAATACATTGTTAATTACTATGACAGTCGTAGGTCAATAGAAACTCTATTACTATGTTCATCTTGAGAATATCTTATTGACAATTATGCGGTAATTATAACCATTAGGAATTCTCAAAGTGAGTCAGTTCAATGGTCATATCTCTATATGCACCATATATATATATATATATATATATAATTTAATAAAGATCTATTAATCTTCATCCAATGAAGACCGTTATATATTATATATATTGATCTTTTCGGATTATTAATGTCCTTTTTAATAATCCTATGACCAAGAATAATTTAGATTAAATTATAAAAGATTTATCTCTCAATATTATTATCACTATCACAATGATGAATCACTAAATTTAATCAAGGGCCTTATTATATTGACATTTTAATACAATAATAATAACAAATTATTTGACAAACGATTGATTGAATTGTGGTCATACGACTTATTCCCAACAATATCGTATCTTATTACTCTTATTGGCCTATGCAGTTGACTTAGTAAGCTTAATCCAAATTAAAATTTCACCCACTACCAACCAAATCAATATATAAATTTGTTCACTTTTTATCAAGCATTAAGATTTCGAAAGAATTGAAAATAGACTACAAATTAAAACTTACAGAGAATATTCACCCTATCAATATTTGGTATCATCGCACTCTTTGAACTTTTGTTTTGTATGTGACTTCAATTTTTTTTGAAAATAAGATATGAACAATTGAACATTAACTATATAGGCATAATCAACTGAGAAAATGAACAAAGAATAAGCACAAAACTTGAGAGAAAGTAAAAGTAGAGACAACTAATATGTCATTAAAATTTAAATTTCAAAAGACTAATAAGAGAACAATTATGAACATAATAGTAAAAACCAATCATCAATCATAAAAAAAGTTAAAAATAAGTAATTGATTTTTACCTGCCACCACCAACCTTGCTAACCTAATTGTTTTGAAGCTGAAATAATAAAAGAAGTTAAAATTCAAACAAGTTAAAAATAATTTGAAAACTAATTCAATTTTTTTTTTTAAAATAAGTACTGAACAATATTCCGCATAAATAAACTCACAACCGCAACAAATTTGTTATTTAGGCGATCTTTGTTGTACTGCTCTTTGAACTCAAACTTTCTAAATAAAAATATCACAAAAAATCTCAACCAAGAATTAAAAACAAACTAAAAATCATAACAAAAATCAGAAACAGAAAAAATTAAGAACAAATCAGAACAAAAATCATAAAGAAATAATGAATTCAAAAATAAAAAATTTTAAAATTAAAATAAAATAATAAACCCAAGATAAATCCTAAAATCGAAATCAGAATAAACAAAAAAAGGAACAAAATCAGAACAAACACTAAAATCAATAAAAATATAACAATCAAAATAAAATAGGAACATAAGAACTACTTTAAACTAACTATTGAGTGAGTTACCCGGAGATAGTAGTGGCACAGATGACTTTTCTGGCGTAGTAGCAGCACGAACGACGTAGTGGCGGCGGTGGTGACCAACCTGCAAGCTGCATTAGGCTTTTTTTAATAAATTACAAACAAAATAGGGAGACAGAGGAGGACAACCTACTTGGTGGGAGGAAAGAGAGAGCTTCGGTGACACAGTGAGCAACAACAGCAACAGTGGCGGCGGCACCAGTGGTAGGAGTGACGAAAACGGCAACGACAGAGAGACCAATGTGACGCAAGGAGTCCATGCAGTATTTGAAGGCTATTAGTGGTGCCAACACTGGCAAAGGGGGCTGCCGGAGGTGGTTTGGAGGAGAGAATGGCATAG
>NC_029788.2:95325375-95326691 GCF_000816755.2 Arachis ipaensis
GCTCGCGATTCCAATTTAGGGCAAATTTACAATCAAATTTACCGGCAGATAAATCCGACGGTAATGCATGGAGCGTGTCCAAAACACAGAATTCCACTAATTGAGCTTTACCGTTATATTTACCGGCGAATAAATCCGATAGTAAACCATTGCGCATGACCAAAACAAAGTGTTTCATTAATTGAGCTTTACCAGAATTCTGACGGTAATGATTGCACCAATAAGAAATTGGAACCACTACCACAGTTTAACAGAATCAGAGAGAGAGAAAGAGAGAGAGAGAGAGAGAGAGAGAGACGCTGAGGAACATCATGATTGGAGGGGAACATCACCGTCATTGCATTGTCGCCGGCAAAATGCGTCGAAGCTTTTCATTAATTGAGCTTTACCGGAATTCTGACGGTAATGATTGCACCAATAAGAAATTGGAACCATTGCCATAGTTTAACAGAATCAGAGCGAGAGAGAGAGAGAGAAAGAGAGAGAGACGCTGAGGAACATCGCGGTTGGAGGGGAACATCACCGTCATTGCATTGTCGCCGAAAAAATGCGTCGAAGCTTCCCAGGTACACCACTATATCATCTTACATCTGTTTCACCATCTCTCTTCAACTTCTGTTTTTCCATGACCACCGTTGCTGCAGCGGTCACTATTGTTGAGTTCTGCCATTGTTGTCGCCGAAGTAATGTTGTCACTCTTAGGTTCTGCTCCTAGTAACCATTCTCTATGATTCTTTCTCTTCTTTCATCAGTGACGATGGATATCAAAAAAGAATAACTCTAAATGTGTGAGTGCGTGTAGAAGAAATTGAGGAAGAAGGATATTTTTGTCTAAAAATAAAAAAAAAGAATGATTTTAAAATAAAATTCAACTTTTGGAATGATTTTGAATGAAAACAAATAAAAAATATAAAAATTTAAGGACAATGGTGATTTTCGACAAAAATAATAGTTATCAAAACCATACTTAATTTTAAATATTACATATTATTTTAAATATTATAATTGATAATTGAATATCACCAATTGTTCCAAACTAATTTGTAAAGATCATTTACCGTAATAAATTAGCGTGTTTGGCCATGAATAGTTCCGAAGATGGCGGGTCGTGTCAACTTTGGAATTATGCAAGTCTAATGGGTATTATTAGTTGAATGTATAGTTGAACCGCTTTTTTATTATTTTTAAGAGATTATTTTTTATATTTTTATTTTTAAAATTATAAATTTAATAAAATAATCTAAAAATTAAAAATTAAAAAATATTTAAAAATAAAAATAAAAATTTTGTAGGTTATTTAAATTTTAGAACGTATA
>NC_029788.2:95327119-95328129 GCF_000816755.2 Arachis ipaensis
AAATAAAATAATAAAAAAAGATAAAAAATCCAAATGAGCTAAGGGGAGCTCTTATTTACCTTAATTCGCCAAATAAAATTTTGATATATTAATCAACCAGAACACAATTTTATATAATTCGAATCAATAGAATTCGAATTAGCTTTGCACATAATTCGAATTGATACAATTCGAATTACACCCAACAACTCTTCTCACGTAGTTCGAATCAATAAGACTCGAATTAGGCATGCAAGGTTGGAATTATATCAATTTGAACTACATAGAGGACGTGGCTTAGGGGAGTTCGAATCGAGTTGATTCGAATTACTCTCAGGTTGCAATTCAAAGTAATTCGAAATGTATCGATTCGAATTACACACATTTCGTCCCAATAGGTAATTCGAACCTTATTGATTCGAATTACAACTGAGTTCCCTATAAAAGGAGTTCGAACCTAGTTCATTCGAATAAGTTTTCCAAACTGAGACCCCACAAAATCCCAGAGAAAGCAACCCAAAACCGGCCCGATAAAGTCTGTAGCGGCATACTTAGGCGATGGGGGACGATCCGGGAAGGCTGTATCGACTGGATGGAGTCACTCATATAGCCGGGGTGATCAACGACGAGGTTAGCGGTTTACGATGGTGGTTTATTATATTTGTATATGTTAGTGGTTTTGCAAATCGGTATTTAGAGTGGTTTATGATAGTGGTTTTAAAGGCGGTTTTATTGGTGGTTTATGTCAGTGGTTTTGGTTTGTTGTAGTGCATGCGGTTTATGTAAGTAGGTTTGCCCGTGGTTTTTGTAAGTGGATTTGCCCGTGGTTTTTGTAAGTGGATTTGGCCGTAGTTTTTGTTATTTGATTTGGCCGTGGTTTTTGTAAGTGGATTTGCCCGTGGTTTAATGAGTGATTTAATGAGTGGTTTTGCCCGTAGTTTTATTAGGTGGATTTGCATGTGGTTTATTTTTCTAATATTTTGGATCTGGTTTGAGTGTGCGGTTTTGATTGCGGTTTTGCTAGCGGTTCA
>NC_029788.2:95333375-95333541 GCF_000816755.2 Arachis ipaensis
GTGGTTTTTTGGTTTTTGTAAGTGGATTTGCCCGTGGTTTAATGAGTGATTTAATGAGTGGTTTTGCCCGTAGTTTTATTAGGTGGATTGTTTATTTTTTTATTTTTCTAATATTTTGGATCTGGTTTGAGTGTGCGGTTTTGATTGCGGTTTTGCTAGCGGTTCA
>NC_029788.2:95333564-95351350 GCF_000816755.2 Arachis ipaensis
GGTTCAGTAGAATTTACATTTGCATGTTGAATTTAGATGCGGTATATGTTAGCATATTTTGTTTGCAATTTTCGTTGCGGTCTATGTTAGCGTATTTTCAGTCGTTCTAATTATGCGGTTCATTTAATGCGCAGCCCCAGCGTGCATGCGGCGGCAGCAGGGGATGCGACTTGATGACAGGTACGTTCTGTACTTGCAGATGGCCGGACTATACCATCTTCCGAGACTGAACGATAGATGGTTCAAACTAGATGATGCCAGGGCATTTTGGCTAGTTTCAAGGGGGAGGGAGGACTCTCAACGTTATTGAAAAAGGTGAGTTCCAATAACGTGTGCGAAGGATCAAGAGGCAACGTTAGTGGTCACGTTGATGCCACTAACGTTGAAGTTAACGTGGATCATCCCTGGGTGAGGAACGTTAGTGAAAAAGGTGATTGTCACTAACGTTCTCGAACCCACACTCTCGCTTAACGTTAACTCCACTAACGTCCTGAGCTAAAGACCCTGCCTACTTCACACTTTCTCTCTGCAAGTAAAGCTAAGCCCACTGCGGAAGATAACTGCTTCAAACTCAAGATCCAAAGGCCCATATCCAAGACTTGAAGAATCAACTAGAAGATCAGAAGAGTAATATATATAGGGGTAGTTTTGAATTAGAAAGTAGCTTGGGGGAGTGAGGAATTTTGAGAACTATTCTCTGTAATATTTTACTTTCTCTGTGGTGAACGAAATTGTGATCCCTGGTAATGGCTCCAAAAACTTGGTGCTCTAATCTTAATTCATAATTTGTCACAAGTTCGATACAACTAACCAGCAAGTGCACTGGGTCGTCCAAGTAATAAAACCTTACGTGAGTAAGGGTCGATCCCACGGAGATTGTCGGTATGAAGCAAGCTATGGTCATGTTGTAAATCTCAGTCAGGCGGATATCAAATGGTTATGGAGTTTTCGAATAATAATAATAAATAAACAGAAAATAAAGATAGAAATACTTATGTAATTCATTGGTGAGAATTTCAGTTAAGCGTATAGAGATGCTTTCGTTCCTCTGAACCTCTGCTTTCCTGCTGTCTTCATCCAACCAGTCCTACTTATTTCCATGTCAAGCTTTATATAGGGCATCACCGTTGTCAATGGCTACATCCCATCCTCTCTGTGAAAAAGGTCCAAATGCTCTGTCACGGCACGGCTAATCATCTGGAGGTTCTCGATCATACTGGAATAGGATTCACCCTCCTTTTGCGTCAGTCACTACGCCCAGCACTCGCGAGTTTGAAGTTCATCACAGCCATCCCTTCCCAGATCCTACTCAGAATACCACAGAAAAGGTTTAGACTTTCCGGATCTCAAGAATGACCATCCGTGGGTTCTAACTTATACCACGAAGATTCTAATATCTTGGACTCGGTCCCCTGTATTAGATATCTAAGAGATACTCATTCTAGCTTGTTTGCATGTAGAACGGAAGTGTTTGTCAGGCACGTGTTCATAAGTGAGAATGATGATGAACGTCACATAATCATCACATTCATCATGTTCTTGGGTGCGAATGGATATCTTAGAAGCGGAATAAGTTGAATTGAATAGAAAAACAGTAGTACTTTGCATTAAATCATGAGGAACAGCAGAGCTCCATACCTTAATCTATTGAGTGCAGAAACTCTACCGTTGTAAATACATAAGTAATAAAGGTTCAGGCATGGCCGAATGACCAGCCCCCAAATGTGATCAATAGATCAAAAGATAATCCAAAGATGATCCGAAGATGAAACTAAAGATGAAAACTCAATAGTAAAAAGTCCTATTTATACTAAACTAGTTACTAGGGTTTACAGAAGTAAGTAATTAATGCATAAATCCACTTCCGGGGCCCACTTGGTGTGTGCTTAGACTGAGCTTGAAGTTTACACGTGCAGAGGCTTCTTTTGGAGTTGAACGCCAAGTTGTAACGTGATTTTGGCGTTCAACTCTGGTTCGTGACGTGTTTCTGGCGTTTAACTCCAGACTGCAGCGTAGAACTGGCGTTCAACGCCCTTTTGCGTCATCTAAACTCAGGGAAAGTATGGACTATTATATATTGCTGGAAAGCCTTGGATGTCTACTTTCTAATGCCATTGAGAGCGCACCATTTGGAGTTCTGTAGCTTTAGAAAATCTACTTTGAGTGCAGAGAGGTCAGAATCCAACAGCATCAGCAGTCTTTCTTCAACCTCTGAATCTGATTTTTGCTCAAGTCCCTCAATTTCAGCCAGAAAGTACCTAAAATCACAGAAAGACACACAAACTCATAGTAAAGTCCAGAAATGTAAATTTAACATAAAAACTAATAAAAATATCCCTACCACATCAATATAATTAAACTAAGTTCAAGGATAAATTCAAAACTCATGTACTTCTTGTTCTTTTGTTTTTAAAACATTTTTTCATTTAAGAGAGGTGATGGATTCATATTCACTACTTTAAGGCATAGACACTTAGACACCAATGATCATGTAATAAGACACAAACATAGATAAACATTTAGCATAAGAAAATGAAAAACAGAAAATTTAAGAACAAGGAATGAGTCCACCTTAGTGATGGTGACGTTTCCTTCTTGAGGAACCAATGATGTCCTTGAGCTCTTCTATGTCTCTTCCTTGTCTTTGTTGCTCCTCCCTCATAGCTCTTTGATCTTCTCTAATTTCATGGAGGATGATTGAGTGCTCTTGATGTTCCACCCTTAGTTGTCCCATGTTGGAACTCCGTTCTCCTAAGGAGGTGTTGATTTGCTCCCAAAAGTTCTGTGGAGGGAAGTGCATCCCTTGAGGCATCTCAGGGATTTCTTGGTGATGAGCTTCTTCATGCGTCTCTTGAGATCCATGAATTGAGCGTTGAATGAACTCCAACCATCCTCTAGCTACAGGCTTAAGGTCCAGTCTTCTCAGTTGAACCGGTTTGCCTTTTGAGTCAATCTTCCATTGAGCTCCTTCCACACATATGTCCATGAGGACTTGGTCCAACCTTTGATCAAAGTTGACTCTTCTTGTGTAGGGGCGTGCGTTCTCTTCCATCATTGGCAAGTTGAACGCCAACCTCACATTTTCCGGACTAAAATCTAAGTATTTCCCCCGAACCATGTGTTCATACCCTGGGTCGAGCTATTCGACCTGGGATGATTGACGACAAAGCGACTGACCTCTTCAGGTCAAGCGGACCGACTTCTTCTTAAAGAACTCGGTCCAATCGACAGGAAAACCCATAAAGGGCCCAAGTAGAGGAACACGACCCAAATCCAAAGGTCGTCCAAGCCTATAGAGATAAGGGCGGTTCCCTTGAAGATAAGCTGACCTCAACTGAAAGATAAAGATAAGATAAGATAACTAACTTATCTTATCTAGAAAGGTCACTCTACACCGTTATAAATACACTGGAACACCCAGGTATAACTCATACTCTGATTCTACATAAAACCTGTTTAATACCCATGCTAACTTAAGCATCGGAGTCTCTTGCAGGTACCCCCCACCCTCCGGTGACGAAGGATCAGCAGTGCAGCAAGTCCTACAAGTCGGACACAACAGCTCCAGCTGCCACCAGCCAGCCGGACACGACATCTCCGACCAGTACGGAAGATCTCATCCGAGATCGACCTACAGTTTCAGGTAACCCTCGAAACATTGGCGCCGTTGCCGGGGACCTGGAAGTCATCCCATCACCATAGAAGAGATCTACAAAGAGAGGTGCGGCGACGTTGGGAGTTGGAGAAAAAACTACAGCAATTAGAAGCCGATCTCAAATCAAAAGCCCCTTGGGCCAATCTCGAAGAAAATTCATGCAAAGAGCAAGACCCATTCACCAGAGAAATCATGAAAACCAAGATTCCAAAAGACTTCAAACTCCCGGATATGACCCTGTATGATGGCACCACGGATCCCAACCACCATCTCAGTAACTTCAGAAGCAGAATGTACCTCACCGATGCCCCAGATGCTGTTCGCTGCAAAGCATTTCCAACAACTCTCACAAACACAGCCATTCGATGGTTCGACAACCTACCCCCGAAGTCCATCTCAAGCTTTGATGACCTAGCTAAAAAATTCCTAGCCAGATTCTCTATTCAGAAAGATAAAGCCAAGCACGCCCCCAGTCTACTAGGGATCAAACAAGGAGATCGGGAGAGCCTCCGCAACTATATGGAGAGATTCAACAAAACGTGCATGGACATACAAAGTTTACCCACAGAGGCCGCCATCATGGGACTCATCAACGGCCTACGAGAAGGACCTTTCAGCCAATCTATATCAAAAAAGTACCCGACCTCCTTGGATGAAGTGCAGGAACGAGCAGAAAAATACATCAACATGGAAGAAAACGCTCGGTTAGGAGAGACCTCAAAATCGGGGGCCTCTTACCGAGATAGAGACAAGGAATCCAAGAGGAAAGAAGATCGACAAGGGGAGAAAATAAAAAAATACCATAATTACACTCCTCTCAGGGCATCCTTGGTCGAGATATACAAAGAAGTCTGCCATACAGAAAAAATCCCCCAGCACGGCCACTCAAAGGGAAAAAGGGAGGAGGAAACCGGAAGGAATATTGCGAATACCATCGAGTCCGAGGACACTCCACAAACGAATGTTTCAACTTAAAAAATATCATAGAAAAATTAGTGAGAGAAGGAAAGTTAGATCGATTCCTGGCCACCCGAGACGATGATCAAAGAAAGAGACGAAGGGATGAAGATACCGAACGAATAGAACGATCACCTCGGACACCAGAAAGACATGTCCACATAATACATGGCGGATTCACAGCAGGTGAGATCTCCAAATCCTCTCGCAAAAGATATCTCAAAGAAGTATATCATGTCGAAGGAGAGGAGGAAGCACTCAACATCCCGGCAATAACATTCACTAAAGAGGACGCATCCGGCATCATCGCAGGACACGACGATCCCATGGTCATCACCATCATATTAGCAAACGCCAACCTACACCGCACCTTGATAGACCAAGGGAGTTCTGCCGACATCTTATTCAAAACAGCCTTTGATAAACTCGGCTTAGAAGAAAAAGAACTCCAAGCATATCCAAACAGTCTGTTTGGACTAGGAGACACCCTGGTTCGACCACTAGGATACATACCACTACATACAACCTTCGGAAAAGGGAACCAATCCAAGACCCTCAAAATAGACTACATCGTGGTCGATGTAAGTTCAGCTTACAATGCTCTCATAGGTCGGACAACACTCAACCAACTCGGCGCAATAGTCTCGACCCCACACCTATGTATGAAATTCCCAACACCAAAAGGGATAGCCACGATAAAAGTAGATCAAAAAATGGCACGTCGCTGTTACAACGAAAGCCTAAACCTCAGAGGCAAAGGAGAAGAGTTCCACACAATCGAGCTGGGCGGAGTTCAACGACGAGAAGAACTTCGTCCCCAACCAGAGGGTGAGATAGAAAAGATTCAGATCGGGGACACCTCAGAAAAAATAACTAATATTGGCACAATCCTAAAAGGAGATTCAAAGGAATTACTAATACAATTCTTGCGAGATAATGTCGATCTCTTCGCGTGGAAAGCCGCAGATATGCCAGGCATATACCCTAAGCTGATGTGTCATAAGTTGGCGGTCTATCCAGGATCTCGGCCGGTACAGCAGAGACGAAGAAAACTTAGGCCAGAACGATCCCAGGCTGTGGAAGAACAAGTACAGGCACTACTGGAAGCAGGATTCATAAGAGAAATCAAATATCCACTATGGCTAGCCAACGTTGTCTTGGTGAAAAAATCAAATGGGAAGTGGCGAATGTGCACCGATTACACCGATCTCAACAAGGCTTGTCCAAAAGATCCTTACCCATTCTCAAATATCGACGCTCTGGTAGACGCTTCCTCCGGATATAAATATCTCTCGTTTATGGATGCATACTCGGGATACAACCAGATCTCCATGTATCCACCAGATCAAGAAAAGACTTCATTCCTAACACCGAAAGCAAACTACTGCTACATTGTGATGCCTTTCGGTCTCAAGAACGCAGGAGCTACTTATCAAAGGCTAATTAATAAAGTCTTCTCGGATCACATCGAAAAGATCATGGAAGTCTACGTGGATGACATGCTAATAAAAACACAAAGTGAAGAGACATTATTGTCCGACCTGGCCCAAGTATTCGACACCATAAGGAAGCATGACATGCGAATCAATCCCGCGAAATGCACCTTTGCAGTAGAAGCAGGCAAATTCTTAGGTTTCATGCTCACACAAAGAGGAATTAAAGCAAATCCAGACAAATGTCAGGCCATACTCAACATGAAGTGCCCAACCTGTGTCAAAGAAGTACAGCAACTCAACGGGAGATTGGCCGCCCTATCCCGATTCTTAGCAGGAGCTGCGATAAGATCTCTCCCCTTCTATGCTACTTTAAGAAAGGGAAAGCAGTTCGAATGGACGACAGAATGCGAGCAAGCCTTCCAAGACTTTAAGAAGTTCTTAGGACAGCCACCTATCCTCTCTCGACCACGAGAAGGAGAACCACTCATATTATATCTCGCAGTAGGAAGCCGGGCAGTAGCGTCAGCACTAGTCAGAGAAGACGAAAACGGACAACAACCCGTCTACTTCATTAGTAAAGCACTACAGGGATCCGAGTTGAACTATTAGAAAATAGAAAAATTTGCCTATACTCTCATTCTAACATCTCGACGACTCCGTCCTTACTTCCAGGCCCACACCATCAAAGTTCGCACTAACCAGCCCTTGAAAGGAATATTGCAGAAAACAGATTTAGCAGGTAGAATTCTACAATGGGCAGTCGAGCTGTCAGAGTTTGACCTCCAATATGAAGCTCGGACGGCCATTAAGTCACAATATCTGGCCGACTTTATCGCAGAATTCACATATACCCTGGAAACCCTCACAGAATGGAATCTCTATGTGGACGGTTCTTCAAATAAAACTGGAAGCGGCGCAGGAGTGATAATAGAAAGCAACCAGGGAACCCAAGTTGAGCTCTCCCTCAAGTTCGGGTTCCAGGCTTCAAATAACCAGGCGGAATACGAAGCACTGCTAGCTGGTTTGAAGTTGGCTGAAGAGGTTGGAGCTCAGAAACTCAACATTTACAGCGATTCGCAAGTTGTCACATCACAAATAACAGGGAGCTACCAAGCCAAAGATCCCACCATGAAAAGGTATTTGGATAAAACCAAGGAACAGCTCAGACAAATCGGGGAATATAAGATCTACCACATACCCCGAGAACAAAATGCCCGAGCTGATGCACTCTCGAAATTAGCCAGCACCAAACCAGGGGGCAACAATAGAAGTCTCATCCAGGAAATACTACAGAGCCCGTCGATCTCGGAGGAACAAAAAGTCCTAACCATAACAGGCCAGGACCAAGGATGGATGACCCCCATAATCAACTACCTCAAAACAGGAACACTCCCCACGGAAGAAAAGGAGGCAAAGAGGCTAAAAGGGAGGCACAATACTACACCATTATAAACAACATCCTGTACAAAAGAGGGATCTCAGTACCATTACTGAAATGCGTACCTACCTCCCACACAAAGGAAGTGTTAGAAGAAGTACACGGCGGCATTTGTGGCAATCATCTCGGAGCACGAGCTCTCACCAAAAAAGTACTCCAGGCGGGGTTTTATTGGCCAACTCTACAGAAAGAAGCTACAGAATTTGTAAAGACATGCCCACCATGTCAGAAACATGCCAACTTTCACATCGTCCCGCCAGAAGAGCTCATCAGCGTAACTTCGCCTTGGTCGTTTGCAAGGTGGGGGCTCGACCTTCTCGGCCCCTTCCCCCAGGGGTCAGGACAGGTTAAATTTCTCATAGTAGGAGTAGACTATTTCACAAAGTGGATCGAGGCAGAACCCCTAGCCAATGCCACCGCTCAAAGAAGCCGAAAATTCCTATATAGAAACATCGTCACAAGGTTCAGGGTTCCATATTCAATAACCACAGACAATGGCACTCAATTCATAGATGCAGGCTTCAGAAAACTAGTAGCCGACTTAAATATAAAGCATCAGTACACCTCCATTGAACATCCACAAGGCAATAGACAGGCCGAAGCTGCCAACAAAGTCATATTGGCTGGGTTAAAACGGAGATTATAAGATGCAAAGGGAGCTTGGGCAGAAGAGCTTCCACAGGTCCTATGGGCATATCGAACGACGCCACACTCCACCACGAAGGAATCCCCCTTCCGATTAGCATACGGAATAGAGGCAATAATCCCAGTAGAAATTGAGGAAGGATCTCCTAGAGTAGTTCATTACAATGAGGGAGTAAACTCCCAACTTCAGAGAGAAGAGCTTGACCTACTACCTGAAATCCAAGAAAGAGCTCGGATCAGGGAAGAAGCTCTAAAGCGCCGAATGGCTTCCAGATATAATCAAAGGGTAGTGCCGAGAAATTTCGCAGAAAATGACCTCATCCTAATCTGAAATGATATTGGAACAACTCGACCAGGAGAAGGAAAGCTGGCAGCAAACTGGAAGGGACCCTACCGAGTTATAGAAGTACTTGGGAAGGGCTACTACAGACTGTCCGATCTCGATGGACGAGAGCTTCCCAGATCATGGCACGCTTGCAACCTAAGAAGGTACTACAGTTAGGAAGGTAACAGATCTCATTATTGGATGCACTCTTTTTCCTGAAAAGGTTTTTTAATGAGGCACCGAGTTGAGACCCAGACACTATCCGACTTAGAGGGACGAAAAAATTCCCACATGTATATATTTGCACTTTTACTTTGAATAAAGTTTATTTAGATATTCTACAAGAATTCAAGAGGCATTATCTGAAGTATTCATCGTCCGATTATAAAGTAATAGGTCGGCAGAAAGTGAAAAACAATTTCACTGCACGACCATGATAAAGATAAACCGTCCGATAAAGGTGAAAGTGCGATTCACCCAAAGGACGATCTAAAGATACCAACCACTTTCTACGAATCGGCAAAGATGAACACAGAATAATGTCAGAAGTTATCGAAAGCAATCCAAAAAAGAACCTGACGAGGTCTTACGGATAGCTAAAATAATAACTTAAAGACTGGCCGACGTACAGAAGTCGAACTAAGTCAACCCAAGTTATAAGTAAACCCTGGAAAGAGGTCTGGCCAACCCTATTAAAGAGGATTACTTTAACTTAGAAGGGCTCGACCTAACAAAGTCAGCCCAAAAAGAAAAGGTTATAAAAGTAATCCCTGAAAGAGACCTGACAAAGGTCCAAGAAAGAGGATTACAAAAATAACCTAGAAAGAGATCGACCTAATGAAGTCGATCTCCTACAAAAAAAAAACGTTATAAAAGTAATCCCTGAAAGAGACCTGACAAAGGTCCAAGAAAGAGGATTACAAAAATAACCTAGAAAGAGATCGACCTAATAAAGTCGATCTCCTACAAAAAGAAAAGGTTATAAAAGTAATCCCTGAAAGAGACCTGACAAAGGTCCAAGAAAGAGGATTACAAAAATAACCTAGAAAGAGATCGACCTAATGAAGTCGATCTCCTACAAAAAGAAAAGGTTATAAAAGTAATCCCTGAAAGAGACCCGACAAAGGTCCAAGAAAGAGGATTACAAAAATAACCTAGAAAGAGATCGACCTAATGAAGTCGATCTCCTACAAAAAGAAAAGGTTATAAAAGTAATCCCTGAAAGAGACCTGACAAAGGTCCAAGAAAAGGGATTACAAAAATAACCTAGAAAGAGATCGACCTGACGAAGTCGATCTCCTACAAACAAGTTACAAAATTAATCCCCGAAAAGAGACCTGACAAAGGTCCAAAAAAGAGGATTACAGAAATAACTTAAAAAGGGGACCAGTGCAAAAGAACCACCGAGAAACAAGTTGGACCCATAAATCACAACCTCAAAGGATCCAAGCTACAAACAATAAAACAAAGCAATCCGAGGAAGTCAAGATGCAAGATTTCAAACATCAGCAGAAAACAAAAAATATGCCAAGTCAAAAAACTACTTCTTTTACTCTATAAAAGTTATAAGGCCCGGAAGGCCACCAAAACCTACCGTGAAGGGATAGCGAGCTACCTTTTATTTTTCAAAAATAAAAGTTTCTAAACAAGCAACCAGTAAATGTCAACAATTAAATAAAAAGTTTTAAAAGCCCACAAGCCGGGCCAACTACATATCCAGAAAGAGATCAGCAAACATCAGGAGCCTTCTTGGCAGCATCAGGACAAGGAGAAGGAGGACGAGTCTAAATCGGCACAGCATCCATAGTTCCATCCTCCCTGTTCAGAATTTGGCAATCCGAGTCAAGCGCAACCAGAGGAGCAAAAGAGGTCGACACTTTGGCAGAGGACGTAGGGGGAGGAGCAACCTCATCATCATCATCCTCATCATCAGGGACAATCTTGCCATCCCTGACAATGTTATCCAGGCTAAAGAGGGTGAGATCGTCCTTGGAAGCAATGACCCGAACTTGCTCCTTCAAGTTCTCGTAAGCAACAGTCACGCTGCCAACGAGATGACTTTGGAGCTCAGAATAATCTTCCCGGACATTGTCGAGCTCCCCCCTCAGGCGCATCATCTTCCGATAGGATGTAACGTAACTATCCTTATGCATCATGGCTGTGTCCTCAGCCAACCTCAAAGAAGCTGCCAGTGATTGGGAACTCGCCTTCTCGTTCTCTAAGTCCTTCTCCAGCTTGGCTACCTTTATCTCAAGTTCCTCCTTTAACTCCCTCATCTGATCAAACTCTTGTTTTGCCTCCTCCATAAACGCTTTAGTGGCATGGAGAGGGAGATTCTGAGCAGTTCGATATATGGCAGCCGCCATATACGCCATCTTTACGTGATTTCGGGCCATAAATTCTAAGTGATGGAGGATGGACACATCATCCATGGAGAGGGAGCCATAGGGACCGATTTGCTGATCCACAAATTCAATGGCATTAAAATCAGGAGCATCGAGGTCGAAGGGCTCAGCTGTTTTTTGTTTTTTATTGGGAGGAGCAACAGATGGAGCGGCAGAAGTGGGGTGAAGATCCACCAAACGAACTCGGGGTGTAGGGATCACTTTCTTCACCCCAGGAGAACTCGGCACTGATGGCTTCTCGCGCACTTGGGAGGACCCCTCCCCAGCCGCCTTGGCCGCAATATTTCTGGTAGCAGTCGCCCTCTGCGCCCTCTTAAAAGCTTTCATGGATTCATTATTCTTCATTGCCTCTGCAAATAAAACAGAAATTAAGCTACAAGTCAGATAAGTCGGAAAGACAGCTACAAGCAACATAAACAGATAATAAAGGAATCACAAGATACCCAGTTCAGTTTGAAGAAGAGAAGGATTGGTTAGAAATTTCTTTGTGTCAAGATAGGGAGGATGACCCCAGCGTTCTTCCAAGACAGTCACAAAAGCTCGTTCAGCCTCATCCAACATTTTCCACGCATATCTGGAGACCCTCACATCTTTTTGCCATTCCAAGGGAAAAGCAGGTTCATCATTTTCATCCAGAAAAAAGGGCCGAGCTCCTTCAACAGCTCGGACCTTGAAAAAGTAGTTTTTAAAATCACGAAATGACTCGTCAAACATGGAAAAGACCTTCTTTCCCTGGGTGGAACGAAAGGATACCCAAGCCAACTTCTTTTTTACCACACCGGGCTTAGTCAAGATAAACAGATAGAAAAAGAGAGATTGGGAAGCAGGAATACCAAAACCATTGCACAACAATTAGAAAATTTTTATGAAACTCCAGGAATTGGGGTGAAGTTGAGAGGGGGCAACATTACAGGACCATAACAGGTCGGTTTCAAATGGAGTAAAAGGAAGGGTGATACCCAGCTGACCGAAGAAAAAATCATAAACATAAAATAAGGGGTGATCATCAACAACCGGAGTAGAAAAGTAGACTCTCTCATCAGAAGAGGGAGGGACAAGCTCATAGTTCTTCTCATCACTGGGATTACTACAAACACTATGAAACTGTCTAAGCTGTGCACAAAACTCAGAATCAACCAGAGAAACACACATAAGAACCATCGAGTCCACCCAATCGGCTATACCCTCAGGAACCCGGGAAGGCATCTCTACAACGTTATTTCGGAAAGACATGAGGCCAACTAAATCCTACAAAAGAAAAGAAGAACGGATTACTCAAAAAACATCTTGGCGGGCGAATACACAGAAAAGGAAAAAACCCCAAAACTCAAACTAAAACTCCTGGGGCATCCTTTGGAGGCAGTAACAAAACGAGTATCAAGGAAAATCTACTTATGTCCCGGCATCTCACAAACAAGAATAGAAGATCTCAAACAGCAAGCATTTTTCATAGGAGAAAGACAAAACACAAACAAAACAGAAAGTCATCTTCCTACAGTCTATCAGCGAGGAACAACAACAAATATACCAGGCAAAAATCGTCAAAGATGCAGCCTTTTTTCAGAATCAAACAAAATTATCATTCCAAAGCTTCAAAATCAAAAGCATTTCACAACATGCAAAAGCCCTAAAGGTATCAAGCAACAGGAAAAGCGAAAAAGACCATGCAAAAGACAAAGAAATTACGAGACGCACAGTGATCAGGCACAGCGAAAAGTAGAAAGATCCAAACTTTTCCCAACTAAGATAAAAACTTTCTCAAAACGGATACAAAAATGGCGTAGAGGGAGGAAGAAAGAAGAACCAAACCTGGAAAAATGTGAGAAAGCTGCAAAGAAAAGTAGAAAAGCGGAAGGCAAAATCCCGAATCTCCCCTTCCCCATGAAAAAGCAAAGTCACAGCAACGTCGCTGGGCTGAAACGCGAAAGCTACAGGCGGAGGCTTCAGAAAAATCAAAGGAAAAGCTGGAAGTGAGAAAGTAAAGGGAGAAGTTACAAAGAAGAAGCGAAACCGTTTTTGATCGATAAAATTCAAAATAAAAGCCAAGAGAGAGTGGGGGCAATTAAATGCCAATTAAATGTGGATATTAAAACCGCTTGCGTTCCCAAAAAAAAAAGCGCTGATATAAAAGCGCGCGCTTTTAGAGAAAAACGTTCTACATTCAAAAGCTGCTACAAAAGGAGTCGACAAAATGCTTGAGTTCGGCTTCACTACGGGAAGGACCGAAGTCAAGAACTCGACCTCGACAAAGAAGACCGAGCTCAAGCAGGGGCACTGTTCATACCCTGGGTCGAGCTATTCGACCTGGGATGATTGGCGACAAAGCGACCGACCTCTTCAGGTCAAGCGGACCGACTTCTTCTTAAAGAACTCGGTCCAATCGACAGGAAAGCCCATAAAGGGCCCAAGTAGAGGAACACAACCCAAATCCAAAGGCCGTCCAAGCCTATAGAGATAAGGGCGGTTCTCTTGAAGATAAGCTGACCTCAACTCAAAGATAAAGATAAGATAAGAGAACTAACTTATCTTATCTAGAAAGGTCACTCCACGCCGTTATAAATACACTGGAGCACCCAGGTATAACTCATACTCTGATTCTACATAAAACCTTTTTAATACCCATGCTAACTTAAGCATCGGAGTCTCTTGCAGGTATCCCCCACCTCCGGTGACGAAGGATCAGCAGTGCAGCAAGTTCTACAAGTCGGACACAACAGCTCCGGCTGCCACCAGCCAGCCGGACACGACATCTCCGACCAGCACGGAAGATCTCCTCCGAGATCAACCTACAGTTTCAGGTAACCCTCGGAACACCATGGTAAGATAATTCTTTAGGTTCGGGTTCTTACTTTGATCATGGTTCCTAGTGATCTATGCATTAGCATAGAACTCTTGAACCATTAGAATTCTGACTTGTTGGATGGGGTTTGTTAGAACTTCCCAACCTCTTCTTTGGATTTCATGTCGGATATCCGGATACTCATTTCTCTTGAGTTTGAAAGGGACCTCGGGGATCACCTTCTTCTTGGCCACAACATCATAGAAGTGGTCTTGGTGGGCTTTGGAGATGAATCTTTCCATTTCCCATGACTCGGAGGTGGAAGATTTTGTCTTCCCTTTCCCTTTTCTAGAGGATTCTCCGAACTTAGGTGCCATCAATGGTAATGGAAAAACAAAAAGCTTATGATTTTACCATACCAAACTTAGAATATTGCTCGTCCTCGAGCAAGAGAAGAAAGAAAAGAAGAAGAAGAAGAAGATATGAAGGAGAGGGAGAGAGAGTTGTGTTTCGGCCAAGAAGGGGAAGAGAGGGTTGTGTTGTGTGAAAATGAGGAAGAATGGAGGGGTTTATATAGTGGAGGGAGGAGGGTTAGGGTTCGGCCATATGGGATGGGATTGGGTGGGAAAGTGATTTTGAATTTTGAAGGTAGGTGGGGTTTATGAGGTAGGTTTATGGGGAAGAGTGGATGGATGTGAGTGGTGAAGGGGTAGTAGGGAAGAGAGCTTGATGTGATTGGTGAAGGGTCTTGGGGAAAGGTGTTTATTGGGAAGAGAGGATGAACATTGAGAAGAGGAAAGAGTATGAGTGGAGGTAGATGGGGATCCTATGGGGTCCATAGATGCTGAGATGATTCTGTGGGGTCCACAGATCCTGAGGTGTCAAAGATTTACATCCCTGCAACAATTAGGCATGTAAAATGCCTTTGCATGCAATTCTGGCGTTGAACGCCAGTTCTATGCTTGTTTTTGGCGTTCAGTGCCAGCTTTCCTCAGTGTGCATTTCTGGCGTCTGAATGCCAGGATGCTGCTTATTTCTGGCATTCAACGCCAGATCCATGCTCTCTTCTGGCGTTGAACGCCAGCCAGATGCTCCTTACTGGCGTTTAAACGCCAGTAAGCCCTTCCTCCAGGGTGTGATTTTTCTTCTGCTATTTTTGATTCTGTTTTTGATTTTTCTATTTATTTTGTGACTCCACATGATCATGAACCTAATAAAACATGAAATAACAATAAAATAAAAATAAAATTAGATAAATAAAAATTGGGTTGCCTCCCAACAAGCACTTCTTTAATGTCAATAGCTTGACAGTGGGCTCTCATGGAGCCACACAAGTGATCAGGTCAATTTTATAGACTCCCAACACCAAACTTAGAGTTTGGATATAGGATTTCAACACCAAACTTAGAGTTTGGCTGAGGCCTCCCAACATCAAACTTAGAGTTTGACTGTGAGGGCTTTAGTTGACTCTGTACTGAGAGAAGCTTACTGTGCCTCTTTTCCATATTTACAGAAGGATGACATTGAGTTTTAAACACAAGGGAGTCCTCATTCAATTGAAGGACTAGTTCACCTCTGTCAACATCAATCACAGCTCTTGCTGTGGCTAAGAAGGGTCTTCCAAGGATGATGGATTCATCCTCATCCTTCTCAGTATCTAGGATTATGAAATCAGCAGGGATGTAAAGGCCTTCAACCTTTACTAATATGTCATCTACTTGTCCATAAGCATATTTTCTGGAATTGTCTGCCATCTCTAATGAGATTTTAGCAGCTTGTACCTCAAAGATTCCCAGTTTCTCCATTACAGAGAGTGGCATGAGGTTTATTCCTGATCCAAGGTCACATAGAGCCTTCTCAAAGGTCATGGTGCCTATGGTACAAGGTATTAGGAACTTTCCAGGATCCTATTTCTTCTGAGGCAATCTCAGTTGATCCAATGCATTTAGTTCATTGGTGAACAGGGGAGGTTCATCTCTCCAAGTTTCATTACCAAATAAATTGGTATTCAGCTTCATGATTACACCAAGGAACTTGGCAACTTGCTCTTCAGTAACATCCTCATTCTCTTCAGAAGAGGAATACTCATCAGAGCTCATGAATGGCATAAGGAGGTTCAATGGAATCTCTATGGTCTCTAGATGAGTCTCAGATTCCTTTGGTTCCTCAGAGGGAAACTTCTTGTTGATCACTGGACGTCCCAGGAGGTCTTTCTCCTTGGGATTCACGTCCTCCCCTTCCTCCTTGGATTCGGCCATGATGGTTATATCAATGGCCTTGCACTCTCCTTTTGGATTTTCTTCTGTATTGCTTAGGAGAGCACTAGGAGGGGTTTCAGTGATCTTCTTACTCAGCTGGCCCACTTGTGCCTCTAAATTTCTAATGGAGGGCCTTGTTTCATTCATGAAACTCAGAGTGGCTTTAGATAGATCAGAGACTAAGTTTGCTAAATTAGAGGTATTTTGTTCAGGGTTCTCTGTCTGTTGCTGAGTGGATGATGGAAAAGGCTTGCTATTGCTAAACATGTTTCTTCCACCATTATTAAAGCCTTGTTGAGGCTTTTGTTGATCCTTCCATGAGAGATTTGGGTGATTTCTCCATGAGGGATTATAAGTGTTTCCATAAGGTTCACCCATGTAATTCACCTCTGCTATTGCAAGGTTCTCAGGATCATAAGCTTCTTCTTCAGAAGATGCCTCTTGAGTACTATTAGATGCAGCTTGCATTCCATTCAGACTCTGAGAAATCATATTGACTTGCTAAGTCAATATTTTATTCTGTGCCAATATGGCATTCAGAGTATCAATTTCAAGAACTCCCTTCTTCTGAGGCGTCCCATTACTCACAGGATTTCTCTCAGAAGTGTACATGAACTGGTTATTAGCAACCATGTCAATGAGTTCGTGAGCTTCTGCAGGCATTTTCTTTAGGTGAATGGATCCACCTGCAGAAGTATCCAATGACATCTTAGCTAATTCAGACAGACCATCATAGAATATATCCAGGATGGTCCATTCTGAAAGCATGTCAGAAGGACACTTTTTGGTCAGTTCCTTGTATCTCTCCCAAGCTTCATAGAGAGATTCACCTTCTTTCTGTCTGAAGGTTTGAATATCCACTCTAAGCTTACTCAGCTTTTGAGGAGGAAAGAACTTGGCTAAGAAAGCCTTGACCAGCTTATCCCAAGAGTTCAGGCTATCCTTAGGTTGAGAGTCCAACCATATTCTAGCTCTGTCTCTTACAGCAAACGGAAAAGCATGAGCCTGTAGACTTCAGGATCTACTCCATTAGTCTTAACAGTGTCACAGATTTGCAAGAATTCAGTTAAGAACTGAAAAGGATCTTTAGATGGAAGTCCATGAAACTTGCAGTTTTGCTGCATTAGAGAAACTAATTGAGGTTTCAGCTCAAAATTGTTTTCTCCAATGGCAGGAATAGAGATGCTTCTTCCATGTAAATTGGAATTAGGTGCAGTAAATTCACCAAGCATCCTCCTTGCATTATTGTTATTTTCGGCTGCCATCTCCTCTTCCTGTTCGAAAATTCCTGTAAGGTTGTCTCTGGATTGTTGTATTTTAGCTTCTCTTAGTTTCCTTTTCAGAGTCCTTTCAGGTTCAGGATCTGCTTCAACAAGAATGTTCTTGTCCTTGCTCCTGCTCATATGACAAAGAAGGGAATAACAAAGAAAATATGAAATCCTCTATGTCACAGTATAGAGATTCCTTTGTGTGAGTAGAAGAAGAAAAGAATGTAATGTAAGGAAAGAGAAGGGAGGAGAATCCAAACACAAGGGTGAGGATAGCAGAGATATGAGATGAAGAGAAGTGTTAGTAAGTAATAAATAAATAGAAGGAGATGAGAGAGAGGGAATTCGAAAAATAAATTTTGAAAAAGAGTTAATGATTTTCGAAAATTAAGATAAAATTAAAATTAAAATTAAAAATTGAAACAATTGATTAATTAAAAAGAATTTTTGAAAAAGAGGGAGGTATTTTCGAAAATTAGAGAGGGATAGTTAGTTAGGTAGTTTTGAAAGAGATAAGAAACAAGCAAAAAGTTAATTAGTTAGTTGAAACTAATTTTGAAAATCAATTTTTAGGAGATAAGAAGATAAGAAGTTAGAAAAGATATTTGAAAAAGATATGG
>NC_029788.2:95351396-95372614 GCF_000816755.2 Arachis ipaensis
AAGAAAAATGAAAAAGATTTGATTTTTGAAAATGATTTTGAAAAAGATAAGATTTTCAAATTGAAAATTTGATTTGACTCATAAGAAACAATTGAATTTTAAAAAGTTTTGAAAAAGTCAACTCAAATTTTCGAATTTATGAGAAGAAAAAGGAGAAGATATTTTTTTTTATTTTTGAATTTTTAATGATGAGAGAGAAAAACATGAAAAATGATGCAATGCATGAAAATTTTGGATCAAAACATGTGATTAATGCAAGAACACTATGAATGTCAAGATGAACACCAAGAACACTTTGAATGTCAAGATGAACACCAAGAACTTATTTTTGAAAAATTTTCAAGAAAAGAAAATATACAAGACACCAAACTTAGAAATTTTTCATGTATAGACAATATGAATGCAAGAATGCATATGAGAAACAAGAAAAGACATAAAACAAGAAAATATGAAGATCAGACAAGAAGACTGGCCAAGAACAACTTGAAGATCATGAAGAACACTATGAATGCATGAATTTTCGAAAAAATGCATAAAAATTTTTTAGAAAAAATGCAATTGACACCAAACTTAAAAGTTGACTCAAGACTCAAACAAGAAACACAAAATATTTTTGATTTTTTTATGATTTTATGATTTTTTTTTTGGATTTTTCGAAAATTATTTGAAAAAGAAAATAAGGATTTCAAAATTTTTAATATGAATTCCAGGAATCTTGTACTCTTTAGTCTAAAGCTTCAGTCTAGGAATTAGACATGACTCACTAGCCAGCTAAGCTTTAGTATGCTATTACATGCATTGAAGTGATTAGTTGAATCCTCAGTCCAAATTTAGACATGGCTTTACAGCCAGCCAGGATTCAACAAATCATCATGAAACACTAGAATTCATTCTTAAAAATTCTGAAGAAAAAAATATATTTTATTAAAAAATTTTTTTTCGAATATTAAATGGGAAAAACGAAAAAGAAGGAAATATTTTTGAAAAATTTTTGAAAACTTTTTTTGAAAACAAAATAAGAAGAAAATTACCCAATCTGAGCAACACGATGAACCGTCAGTTGTCCAAACTCGAACAATCTCCGGCAACGGCGCCAAAAACTTGGTGCACAAAATTGTGATCTCTGGTAATGGCTCAAAAAACTTGGTGCTCTAATCTTAATTCATAATTTGTCACAACTTCGATACAACTAACCAGCAAGTGCACTGGGTCGTCCAAGTAATAAAACCTTACATGAGTAAGGGTCGATCCCACGGAGATTGTTGGTATGAAGCAAGCTATGGTCACCTTGTAAATCTCAGTCATGCGGATATCAAATGGTTATGGAGTTTTTGAATAAAAATAATAAATAAACAGAAAATAAAGATAGAAATACTTATGTAATTCATTGGTGAGAATTTCAGATAAGTGTATAGAGATGCTTTCGTTCCTCTGAACCTCTGCTTTCCTGCTGTCTTCATCCAATCCTTCCTACTCCTTTCCATGGCAAGCTTTATATAGGACATCACCGTTGTCAATGGCTACATCCCATCCTCTTTGTGAAAAAGGTCCAAATGCTCTGTCACGGCATGGCTAATCATCTAGAGGTTCTCGATCATACTGGAATAGGGTTTACCCTCCTTTTGCGTCTGTCGCTACGCCCAGCACTCGTGAGTTTGAAGTTCGTCACAGCCATCCCTTTCCAGATCCTACTCGGAATACCACAGATAAGGTTTAGACTTTCCGGATCTCAGGAATGACCATCCATGGGTTCTAACTTATACCACAAAGATTCTAATATCTCGGACTCGGTCCCCTATATTAGATATCTAAGAGATACTCATTCTAGCTTGTTTGCATGTAGAACGGAAGTGTTTGTCAGGCACGCGTTCATAAGTGAGAATGATGATGAGCGTCACATAATCATCATATTCATCATGTTCTTGGGTGCGAATGGATATCTTAGAAGCAGAATAAGTTGAATCGAATGGAAAAACAGTAGTACTTTGTATTAAATCATGAGGAACAGCAGAGCTCCACACCTTAATCTATGGAGTGCAGAAACTCTACCGTTGTAAATACATAAGTAATGAAGGTTCAGGCATGGCCGAATGGCCAGCCCCCAAACGTGATCAATAGATCAAAAGATAATCCAAAGATGATCCGAAGATGAAACTAAAGATGAAAATACAATAGTAAAAGGTCCTATTTATACTAAACTAGTTACTAGGGTTTACAGAAGTAAGTAATTGATGCATAAATCCACTTCCGGGGCCCACTTGGTGTGTGCTTGGGCTGAGCTTGAAGTTTACACGTGCAAAGGCTTCTTTTGGAGTTGAACACCAAGTTGTAACGTGTTTTTGGCGTTCAACTCTGGTTCGTGACGTGTTTCTGGCGTTTAACTCCAGACTGCAGCGTAGAACTGGAGTTCAACGCCCTTTTGCGTCATCTAAACTTAGGCAAAGTATGGACTATTATATACTTCTGGAAAGCCCTGGATGTCTACTTTCCAACGCAATTGGAAGCGCGCCATTTGGAGTTCTGTAGCTCCAGAAATTCCACTTTGAATGCAGGGAGGTCAGAATCCAACAGCATCAGCAGTCCTTCTTCAACCTCTGAATCTGATTTTTGCTCAAGTCCCTCAATTTCAGCCATAAAATACCTGAAATCACAGAAAAACACACAAACTCATAGTAAAGTCCAGAAATGTGAATTTAACATAAAAACTAATAAAAATATCCCTAAAAGTAACTAGATCCTACTAAAAACATACTAAAAACAATGCCAAAAAACGTGTAAATTATCCGCTCATCAGTGGAGAAGAGTCATGAATCGGTAAAGAAGGCACTTGAGGACTGGAAAAGAGCCAGACTAGCACGGATGCAAGGAAGCACAAGTAGACACAAAGAGGACAAGCAAGAGGGAGAGCATGGGCAATCCCATGAGTAAAAGGTGGTGGAGTTCCTTATCTGTTCCATCTTTTTCAAGCATTAAATAAGAAAAATCATGTATGAAATAGGACATGCTTCCATGATAGTTTAGGATTTTCAATTATGTTTTTAGTATTCTACTTGCCTAGGTCTATGATTACTAGTCAAGTTGTTTGTTTTTAATTCCATCCTGCTTATTGTGTTGCTTGTCTCCTTTTGAATCAAATAAAAAGAGAATGTTTGTTATCAAAGACCAGAGTGGAGTTCATATTGTGGAGTAAGTTCCTTAGTGTGTGATGTGGTCATAAGTTAACTAAGTTGGCTCACCAACAAGGGTGGGAAGACAACTATCTGTCTTGAATCATATGCTTGAAACACACCCCATGAGACTAGCTAAATAACAAGATCCTAATAAGAAAAAGTTTTGGGTAGAATTTCACTTACATCTTGATTCAAGCAAACATGGTGCACTTTACATGATTTCATGAGAATTTTGCATGAATTAGATGACAAATTGGATGATGCATGTCTCATGATGTGGATTAGAACTTTGATGCACTGTATTGCTTGATTTCAGGACAAAAGAAGCAAGAAAGAGCCACGTTAGCAGCCATGTTAGTCTAACTAATGTGACCACCAACGTGGAATGGGAGCTAGCTTGCAACGTTAATGAGAAAAGTAATCGCCAATAACGTCTTCGAAAGTCATCATAGCCCACGTTAAGAGTCACGTTAACTTCTTGCAACGTTAATGAGAAAAGTAATCGCCAATAACGTCCTCGAAAGTCATCATAGCCCACGTTAAGAGTCACGTTAACTAAGTTAACGTGAACTCTAATGTGGAAGAAAGAAATAAGGCCAACGTTAGTGACACTCACCTTTGTCACTAACGTTGGACCAAGCTCATAAGTGGCCACGTTAAGAGCCACGTTAACTCAGTTAACGTGGACTCTAACGTTGGGAAGCAAAAGAGAAGCCAACGTTAGTGACACTCACCTTTGTCACTAACGTTGGCCAAGCTACAAGGAGCCACGTTAGTTGCCACGTTAACTTAGTTAACGTGGAAGCTAACATGGAGAAAGCAAGTGATCGCTAACGTTAGTGACACTTACCTTTGCCACTAACGTTGGAATGAGCCACAATGAGCCACGTTAACTCCCACGTTAACTTAGTTAACGTGGAAGCTAATGTTGAGGATAGGATGATGAGCCAACGTTAGTGACATTCTCCTTTCTCACTAACGTTGGAGATGGCTATCATTACCACGTTAGAAGCCACGTTAACTTACAAGAATCAACTAGAAGATCAGAAGAGTAATATATATAGGGGTAGTTTTGAATTAGAAAGTAGCTTGGGGGAGTGAGGAATTTTGAGAACTATTCTCTGTAATATTTTACTTTCTCTGTGGTACACGAAATTGTGATCCCTGGTAATGGCTCCAAAAACTTGGTGCTCTAATCTTAATTCATAATTTGTCACAACTTCGATACAACTAACCAGCAAGTGCACTGGGTCGTCCAAGTAATAAAACCTTACGTGAGTAAGGGTCGATCCCACGAAGATTGTCGGTATGAAGCAAACTATGGTCATCTTGTAAATCTCAGTCAGGCGGATATCAAATGGTTATGGAGTTTTCGAATAATAATAATAAATAAACAGAAAATAAAGATAGAAATACTTATGTAATTCATTGGTGAGAATTTTAGATAAGCGTATAGAGATGCTTTCGTTCCTCTGAACCTCTGCTTTCCTGCTGTCTTCATCCAACCAGTCCTACTCCTTTCCATGGCAAGCTTTATATAGGGCATCACTGTTGTCAATGGCTACATCCCATCCTCTCTGTGAAAAAGGTCCAAATGCTCTGTCACGGCACGACTAATCATCTGGAGGTTCTCGATCATACTGGAATCGGATTCACCCTCCTTTTGCGTCTGTCACTACGCCCAGCACTCGCGAGTTTAAAGTTCGTCACAGCCATCCCTTCCTAGATCCTACTCGGAATATCACAGACAAGGTTTAGACTTTCCGGATCTCAGGAATGACCATCCATGGGTTCTAACTTATACCATGAAGATTCTAATATCTCGGACTCGGTCCCCTGTATTAGATATCTAAGAGATACTCATTCTAGCTTGTTTGCATGTAGAACGGAAGTGTTTGTCAGGCACGCGTTCATAAGTGAGAATGATGATGAGCGTCACATAATCATCACATTCATCATGTTCTTGGGTGCGAATGGATATCTTAGAAGCGGAATAAGTTGAATTGAATAGAAAAACAGTAGTACTTTGCATTAAATCATGAGGAACAGCAGAGCTCCACACCTTAATCTATGGAGTGCAGAAACTCTACCATTGTAAATACATAAGTAATGAAGGTTCAGGCATGGCCGAATGGCCAGCCCCCAAACGTGATCAATAGATCAAAAGATAATCCAAAGATGATCTGAAGATGAAACTAAAGATGAAAACTCAATAGTAAAAAGTCCTATTTATACTAAACTAGTTACTAGGGTTTACAGAAGTAAGTAATTGATGCATAAATCCACTTCCGAGGCCCACTTCTGATCTTACCCATTCTCTTTAATTTCTGCAATTTACTTTTATGAGCATCTTCCCCATTCCCATTTAAGATTCTGCAATTTACTTTCTGCCATTTACATTCAGCTCTTTATTTCCAGCAATTTACATTTTCTGCTATTTACTTTTCCGCTATTTAATTTTCTGCAATTCTCAAATCAAATTCTGCTTCGCTCAACTAGAACATTCCTCTAATTAAAGTTGATTGACCAATCAATCCCTGTGGGATTCGACCTCAATCTATTGTGAGTTTTTACTTGACGACAATTCGGTATACTTGTCAAAGGAAAATTGTTGAGAGACAAGTTTCCGTGCTATCACTAGACGAGCCCCTTGTGAGTGCCTTCGTGGAGCGGTAGCATCCGGAGACGCACACGTTCCACATGCTGTTCGGAGAGTGCACCATCACATTTCAGGACGTCGCGTATCAGTTGGGCTTGCCGGTAGATGGACGTTACGTCAGTGGTTGCCTGACAGACTTCCACGTATACATAGAGGGTGGCAGGCAAGCTTGGCAGTGGTTCCATGAGTTGCCCGGTGTGTTACCTCCCGCGAACCAGATACAGAAGTTTGTAGTGAACTGCACCTGGTTCCGGGAGACCTTTGGAGAGTGCCCCGAGGGGGCAGATGAGGAGACGGTCAGGCGCTTTGCCCGTGCGTACATCATGATGTTGTTGGGCACCCAGCTGTTTGCCGACAAGTCTGGCAATCGTATACACATCAGATGGTTACCGTTTGTGGCTCGGCTTGAGGAGATGGGTGGCTATAGCTGGGGGTCGGCGGCACTAGCATGGTTGTATCGGTGCATGTGCCGAGTGGCCAACCGACATGTCGTGAAGTTAGCTGGGCCGTTACAGTTACTTCAGTCTTGGATCTTCTGGCGGTTTCCTGGTTTTAGGCCGGCTGGGTATGATGCGTTTAGCTGGCCCCTTGCCTCGAGGTACCACTATCTTACTGTACTATGTATCCTTATTTTATGTTTTTTCAATTCCGCATGCAAATTTATACCTTTTACAATCATTCATGAATGCAAAACTATGTTTAATTTCCCATTCAGGTGGTCAGGATACAATCTTGGGATTAGCAAGAAGGGACCTCGGGTGCAGATGGCTCGGCTGAGGATCGACTTGTTACAGGCTCGGGATGTAAGTAAACTAAGCTCATATGTGTAGTATCGACTTCTTTCGCTTTATATGGTTTAACAAATTTGTCAAATGGATTTGATTTGCTTCTTTCAGTTCATATGGATGCCCTACAGCACACCCGACGTCCTCCAGGTTGTCCATCCGGAGGTGTTGGAGCCTCGGCATATGATGTTATGGTGGTGTGTGACCTCCCTGATATATTTTGCGGTGGTTGAGTGGCATCAGGTTGATAGAGTTTTACCGCAGTTCAGCGGCGTACAGCCTCCCCCACATCCCGCCCTGAACATCGACTTCTTGATGTCGATGGACGAGAGAGGTGGTGACCGTTGGTTACCGTCCCATTTACAACATTGGCATCTTCACTGGGAGACACGTGCAGATCACGTGTTACGGTTCGATGTTGTTGATGACCCGGGACCCTCACATGAGTTCTTGGCATGGTGGCATCAGCATGGAAAGAGGTTCTTGTCACGTGAGTTGTACTTGGGGGATCCGAGGGGTATTCCTATTCCGGTTGAGGGGACGCAGAGGGGTGCCGGCCGAGTTCCAGATATGGACCGAGTTGACGACGTTCCTGACAGGCGCCGGGTTGAGAGGAGAGCTCGAGTCGGGACACGTCGTAGCCAGCGTGATTGGAGATGGCTGGACCAGGCTATGGAGGAGGGCGATGAGGCCGGTAGGGACGGTGGTCGACGACGAGGGGGTCGAGGCAGGAGGAGAGGGGCTGCTCCTAGGTAGGATAGCCTTGATCGTGGTGATCATGCAGCTGGAGGAGGAGCTCCAGGGGGGATGTTAGGCCCCCTCATGGCGGACAAGGTGGAGAGTGGTATGGATCCGATATGGGAGATCCATCGACCCATGCTGACACTGGGCTTGGAGAGGGGATGCTCGGAGATTACTTCGTTGGTGTTCCCGCTGACGACCAGACACCTCAGGAGAATACGCCATGGGTGATTCCGGGTTTGACGTTTTCAGAGTTTCTTGCCGGTGATGGGATTGACGCGGATTTCGGTGGATCACATTTCCTGGATGAGATCACCACCATGTTGCAGGAGGATGAGGTAGCCCGTCGACGGGGCCAGACGACGGGGACACAGGGAGCGCTAGATGTCGATCTGAATGAGCCTCCCTCGGTGGGCCCTTTTCAGCCTTTCGCCTTGGGTGGGACCCCAGCATCAGCACGTATTGCTCCGTCACATTCAGTCGCCGGACCATCCTCCTCCCGACCACTACATGTCCAGTCTAGGGTGCCTGCACAACCACCCCCCGTGGACGAGGAGGACGAGATCGAGGATGAGGAGCCCCTTATCCGGAGAGGTCATAGGACACGGGTCCCACCTCGTTGTGGGATGGGGTTGCACCTATTTAGATGATTTGTGCCATGTGTTATGTGATAAATCGTGATCTTTGTTGTATGTTATATATCCCCGTCATCCGAGTTGAATTTTATGTTGTTATCTTTGTTGTATGTTACATACATCCGCCATCAATGTTGTATTTTATTTTGTTATCTTTGTTGTTGAGATGTTATATATTTTTGTTATTAGTGTTTTATTTTATATCGTTAGTTCATCAGATCATGCGGCAGTGACTTTTGATTTTGCGTTATTGTGTCTCATGGACGGTGATAAATAGTGTATTCTCTTTATGTAACTTATTTCCAATATTAGTAACACATTTGACTTACATATCTTCTACGAGACGGATTTTTCTGCACTGAAAACCGACTAGTTAGCTAACCTATTACATCGTTTTTTCAAAAAAAAAAAAGGGTACAGAACATCGAACTAATAATGCAGCAGAACATATACCTAATAATGCAGCAGAACATAAAACCAGACATAACCATTTATTTCACCCTGCTTGGTTGGGTCCTCCGGCCTGTGGACAACTCCTCCGAGTGTGTCCGGGTTGCCTATAGAGGCCACATCTCTTGGGCCGGTTCAGATCTGCCTCATCCATATTGGTCCGTATTCGGGTGGAGCGCAGATGACTCTCCCTCGCACGCCTCAGAGTCGGGTCCGGTATAACAGTCGGCCCGTCAAAAGGTGGCCAGAATCCCTCCGGAATGGGAGGAGTGAATCCCATCTGATATACACTGAAAACAGAACTAAGACGATACACCGGGTGGACGTATGACTGCCAAGTAAGACGTGAGTAGGCACAGCATGCCAATGCGTGCAGACATGGGAAATAAAATGCCTGGAAGTATCCACAATCATAAGTCTGAGAACCCAGTGAGACCCTGTAGCTCCCCAGTGAGAAGAAACCAGTTGGAGTCGTCTCTGCCACGGTGTACTCCGAGTTATCTCTGTCGTATACAGTCACCGTGAAGCACCTAGACGTTTTTAAATTTGCCTCGATACACTTTACCAGGTATTGACTGAATTGTTGTCCGGTACCCAGCTGCGCCTGTGCCTCCCTCCCCTTGCGGATGAATAGTTCAGCCAACCTGCCATATGTGGCCTTCACCAGCGAGCACACAGGGAGGTTCCTGACACCCTTCAGGATTAAATTCACATACTCAGAGATATTGGTCGTCATGTGCCTGAATCTGCGCCCCTCGTCAGAATACTGTGTCCACAACGAATACTCAATCCTGTTTGCCCAGTCACACATCGCCGGGTTCTCAGAGCACAGAATGTCAAACCAGTAATCGAACTCCACTTCGGTCTTCACATATGCGGCGTTCACAAGAAGCCTACGAGCATCTTTGCCCTTGAAGGTGAGGGCGAAATTAGCTACTACGTGTCGAATGCAGAATGCACGGTATGCAGCCGGAGTTAGCCATCCCCCATCAGGAGACTCAAGGGCGGCCTTGATGCCGTTATGCCTGTCCGAAATGACTAGAATACCCGGCTGCGGTGTCACGTGCTGACAGAGGTGAGAGAGAAAGAAGGACCACGACTCAGCATTCTCACCCTCGACAAGTGCAAATGCCATGGGCAGTATGTTGGAGTTCCCGTCCTGTGCAATTGCGACAAGCAACGTTCCACCATACTTGACATATAGATGTGTGCCGTCAATACTCACCAACGGCTTACAATGATGGAATAACTCAATACAAGGTGGGAACGTCCAAAACAGCCTGTGAAAATAAGCTTGAGACTCATCGAGCTGTCCCCCAACTCGAACAGGGCATGTCCGAAGGACTGCAACTGAACCAGGCATGGTCAACTGGACTCCTAACACCCACCTAGGGAGCTTGTTGTACGACTCATCCCAGTCACCATATATGACAGCAACAGCCTTCTGCTTCGCCATCCAGACCCTCTTGTACGTCGGCCTGAATCCAAAGTGGGCAGCCGTGGCATTTTGGAGCACCTTGATGTTGACGGATGCATCAGCCCTCACCATTGGCATAATGAATGTCGATATGACATGATAATTCAATCTCCTATGGTCGCTGGAGATAGAGGTGGCGAGACACGTATGCGGTCCGTTGTACCGTTTCACTTCCCAGATGCCCTTGCGCTGCTGGAGACTCAACCGAATCAACCATGTGCACCCATTCCCAAACTCAGAACACTTTCCCACATACCGGCGATAGTCAGACTCAATTACCTTGTACTGTACCCCTCGGTGGATGCTGTAAGTCTTCACACTCAATAGGGCCTCATTTTTATCCTGGAACTGCTGACCAACCTGGAACTCTGTCATACTAGCAGACCCGTCTGCATCTCTAGCGCCAAATCCAGCTTGTTGCCCAGGAAGCCCATCCTGCCTCATGGCATCCAGGTCCAATGATGAAAAATGGGGTGGGTACTGTTGTGTGCCAGAACTAGATCCACCTGCGGCCCCTCTCGGGTCACTCGCTCCGAGGTCGTCACCACTGTCATCGGCAATCAGATCCGGCTCAACATCATTCTTTATCTGGATCATCACACAATCTGTCTCCAACACCCGCCGTTGTAGCACAATGTAATGAGGTCGGAAGATGTTCCCCTGTACCAACCTCGTCGCCGACATTGCCCCTAAGGTCAACAGCGAACGAAGGGGAGGCAACAAGCTGGGTCAGTGGCTCGTACGCAGGGACAGACGAAGAAGCAACGGCAGGTCTCGAACTAGAACCGGCCACCGTGGCTAAAGTGTGAGTATTCCGATTCGAACCCCCCGAGCTGGATACCACATCAACCAACTTTGCCAACAGCTCTGGTGTCCTGACCTCGGGAAACTGCCGGCGACAGTGATACATGACCTGCAGGTCCTCATCACTCCCGATCTTGAAACAGTCATACTTCACGGTATCTTGGAGCACCGTCGTTGGAATGCGATAGAAAAACTTCTTAACCCTTTTCAGACCATCCAGACCAAGCTTTAGCAGTACAGAGCTAACAAGGTCATCATAGCTCGTGCTAGGCCTCACGATAATACAGAGAGGATCTTTATCGGTGAACTTCACACCGGATCGAATTTTTCTCTTAATCGATCCTCTGTGGTGAACCAATACTAGAAAACTATCCTCACTAGCCATCTGACCCCTCTATTGTGAGCAACTCACGTACACATCATATATATAGAGCTCTCCTTCATAGTAATTCGAATCAACTTCATTCGCACTATATATACATAATTCGAATCATATCAATTCGAATTATGTTTACTTAGCAACCTTTGCTAATTCGAATCAAGTAGATTCAAACTCTTTATTCAGGTGCTGGTAGTAATTCGAATTGAATCAATTCGAACTAGGCTTGATTAAATCATTACATATTGATTCGAATTACTTGGCCACGTTACTTCCTCATAATTCGAATTATATCAATTCGAACTACGTCTAAATCAAATTCGAATCTTATTGATTCGAATTACATATATTTGTCCTTTGGCAGATTGATGTATCAAAAACTCATTTGGCTGATTTAGGTAATTTTCAACCCCCCTTGGCACATTAACGTTTTTTACCCTTAAAAAAATTATTACATTATTATTATGTGTAATAAAATCAAGATAAATAATTATAAAGTAATTATTTATAAATATTATATAATTTTATTTATTTATTTTGTCAATAGTATTTAATTTAGCTTTAATTATTCTGTTGGTCTCTATAGTTTTGCAAAATTTTTAATTAGGTCTTGTACTTTTTTTAATTGAGTTCTTGCACCAAATTTTTTTTTAATTGAGTCTCTACACTTTTTTTTTCCTTTTATTTGGGTCCCTACACATTTTTTTTTAGTTGGGTCCCTATAAAATTAAGCTAATTACTACTAAGAGAGACCTAATTGAAAAAAAAAATTTGGTGCAGAGACCCAATTAAAAAGAAAAAAAGTATAAGGACCTAATTGAAAATTTTGCGAAACTATAGGGACCAACAGAGTAATTAAACCTTTAATTTAAAGTAAAGATAAAACATTATATTCAAAATATTTTTTATCTTTATGCATAATTCTAAATTTTATATTCAATTTATTAAATTATCGTTAATTTTATTACTTTTTCTAAATTATTAATTTATACTTTTATTATATTCTTTTATTCTATCACACACTATTATTTTCTCTTACTATTATTCTCTATACAGATGTCTGTCATTATTTCACCGCAATTGTTATATTGCCTTGTTCTCCTTTCTCATTTTATTTTTCTCATGCCATCTTCTCTTTAATTATCACCAAGTACCATTATGACAATTTTATATCTTATCTATCACTTTGATCTATAACTAGGGATGGCAAACGGGCCTAAACTCACCGGGCCGGCCCACGTAACCCGCCAAAAAAGGCGGGTTAGGCTAAAAAATTAGGACCGCAAAATAGCAAAAGCCCGCCTAACCCGCACCGCTTAAACCGCGGCCTTTGGCGGGACGGGGCGGGCTTCCCCGCAGGGCTTAGCTTTTTTTAACAAGGAGTATTTTTACAATTTTTTTTGCCAAAACCCAACTTCCCCCAACCCAACTTACAAGAGAATGAAGATGAAAATTGAGTGTTTTGGATTATATTTATTTTGTTTTAGAGATAATATTTATAATTATGTTTTGCATTATGTTTATTTTACTTTGGGAACAATATTTATAATTATGTTTTGGATGAAAATTTGGTTTATAATTATATTTATTAGATATTTAAAGAATTCGTTTATGTGTCTTTTGAATATATAGATGTATAAAAATAATAGTTTTTTTTATGTGTGTGTTAAGTAATTTTATTGTTCTATTAAAAAAAATTAAGACATAAAATATTAAAAATTTTTGTTCAAATTATCTGAATTTAATGTTAATAACCCTAAAAAATAATAGCAAAATATATTATTTTTAACTAATGTAATAAAAATAGTATATTATTGGAAAATTTTAACTAATAATTATAAATTTAAATTACAATTTAATATAGTACCTTAGAATAGAAGATTGTCATTATTTTTCATATTTGACTGCTATTATATAAGTTTCACATTTGCTTTATTGGGCACATTAATTAAACTATATTTTATTATTTCATATT
The DNA here is from genome assembly GCF_000816755.2 of Arachis ipaensis. Lineage (NCBI taxonomy): Eukaryota > Viridiplantae > Streptophyta > Magnoliopsida > Fabales > Fabaceae > Arachis > Arachis ipaensis. The sequence continues at coordinate 95,364,472 of NC_029788.2, forward strand.
GAATATTTTGAAATAATGTGATCATAGTATAAGGATGATATTAATTTTCATAACTAATGCGAATCTTCTTACTATTTTGTTTGTTATTTAAATACTATCCATAAAAAATAATTATTTAAAGTAAAACACTATATAGAAAGAGATAGAAAATTTTTAAATTTATCATTCTGGTTTATTTCTTAATTCTCATTTGATATTACTCAAATTTAATAGGTTGATGGTGATGATTTTTTTATTAGTTAAAAAATTTCATCTCTCTCTTAATTTTATTAAATAGTATATTTAAGTCAATATTTTTAACTTCCTCTATAATAAATATTTTTTAAATTATCTAATGCATAAAATGTCACATCATTTTATTTTTTCTTAAAAGTTTCATATTTTTTATATTAGAACATTACGTTTTATTATATTATTATATATTATCTTAAGAAAAAGTCTAAGGGGCCAGCAATTTTATTGAATTTTAGCCAGCATGTAACCAGCAGAGAAATGTGAATCATTAGATGAAATCTCACACCAATCTCACACCATTAAACCATCATTGATGGCTATTTGATGGCTACCAATCACAAAAGTTGTTGGTCCCCTAGCATTGCTCTTATCTTTGTACCACAAAACAAAAGGTAAAATTTTATATCTTCTTTTGTTACTTATTTTATTTTATTTTGATTATCTAAATTAGCATGTATATTATCCACTTATTTTCTATTATCTATGGAATATTTTTACAATATTTTTTTTATTTACAATCGATATTCATTTAAAAAATTATCTTTGAATCTTAAGCCATGTAACTCAAAGGTCATTGCATCCATATTTTCTAAATTTTAGAAAAATAAAAATTTTTCGTATTTTTATAGTTAGTTGAATGGAAAAATAATAACGATAACATCATAATTTTATAATGAATAAAGCAAAATAATTTATTAACTCATATTAAATTATTAATTTCACTTACACTTAAAAGTGAATAACACTTTAAAAATAACTAAAAAAATCTAAAAAATCTTATATGAATCAACATGTACATGAAATATTAAGTGAAGAGAAGCATAAACATCAGGATAGTCAATAAGTAATTACGAAAGAATAAAAAAGAGAAAAAGATAATGGTGAAGAGGCGGCCAATTAGGTTGTGTTTGGTTTATTGATGGGTGAAGACATAGACACAAATACACAAATATTGAAGACATATACATAAGAAGACACAAAATTTTTACTTTGTTTGGTAACTATGCACAAGACAGAACATAAATTGCAAATATCAATATTATCCTTATCTCTCCAAAAAAAAAAAATTACCACAGTCACTACTATTAAGGATAAAGTGGAAAAACTTATGTCTTAACTTTTGTGTCTTAGTGTCTCAATAAAATGGTAGTACACAAATTTTATGTATTTGTGTACCAATGTATACCACCGTGTCTTTGCTTATTTTATGTATTTGAAAACCAAACATGAAACATGGGTGTGAGTGTATCACTGTGTCTCAAAATTTGGTGGACATACCCACTAAACAAACACTGCATTAGGGTAAGAAGGATGACGTACCTGTGGGGAGGGGTAGGTCCCTTCCCATTTATACGCTGTACACGGGTGGGCCCTCTGCAATTAAGCCCACCTGTATAGAAGCTTCTGTTAGCTGTCCATGTTTCCTTCATGAAATGGGCGGTGATGCGCGGGTCGCCTTGTAGTTTGGGTCTATTGACCTGGCGGGTCGATGACTTTTGATCGAACCCGGGGTCCTTAATGTGCTGGGCCGAAACAGTGCCCCCAACGTGTCAACCGTGAAGCCAGAAGTTCGTGGTTGGCGCGTTCGAGTTACTCACGCCCGTTTCAACCGAGTCCTCCTGAGCTCGGAAATCCGCCAACGAAGTATATGTCTTTTATGCGCATAAGTTGCCCCGTCGTGGCTTGGGACATCGCTTGGGTTTCTGTGCCGAGAGCATTTAATGCTCTTTATAGCTGATTTGAAAGTCAGGGGAAAATTCCATTATGCCCCTGTCTTTTTGGGCTCCATTCTGACGGTTACCATTATGTATTTCTTGCTTTTTATCTTCAAAATTTCTCATTCCTCATTTCTTTTTACCATTCTACACTCTTTACCTCTTATTTCTATCACTGTCCAATTTTCCTTCTGCTCTTGGTTTGTTGTGAAATTTTCTGCGCTCATCCCATTTGCCTCTCCCTTTTGTTTTTGCTGCATCTTCTTCTGGTACCCATCTATTATTTTTTACAATTATTGTTCCTAATTTCTTTATTGATCATTGTATGGTGTCCCCTGTTTGATTTGTGCCTACTTAGATTAGCCTTGCCTTTGTTAGATGGTTCTTAGGGGGGTACCATTAGGTGCCTATTTCTTGAATTTAGGTTTTTTCTTGGATTTAGGCCTTGAATCAGCACATGTAGTGTAGTGTAGTAATGCAGTAGGATGTAGTTTTGTCTTTTCATTTTCTTTCGAATTTTTGACTTCTCGAGTTGACTTAAGTGGTGCCCCCACTGTAGGTATGGCTCAACAACCTATGGCACGTAATGTTGTGGGTCGCTATGTTTAGGTCATGTCTGATGTGAAAGACACGGCTTCCCAGGTAACCTGAGAGGAATTGCAAAAGCTTCGGGACTCCAGGGTCATGTGTGGAGGGGGCCCAGAGGAGGCAAATTATCAGGTTTTCGTCTCGGGTGAACAGGAATGCATCTGCCATATAAACCTGGCGTCTCCTCAGGTGGTTGACTAGATGCGGGTATATAAGCCCATGTTCACCACATTGGGCGTCCGTCTCCCCTTCTCCCCTTTCGTCATCTCTCTATTGAATCATTGTGATATCGCCCCGTCACGACTCCACCCAAACATCTGGGCTGCCATCCGTACTTTTGAGATGGTGTGTGAGTATTTGGAGCTCCCGGTCTCTATTAATGTCTTTCTCTACTTTTTATTACTTACCAACCCCTCCCGGGAAAGCAAGCACAAAAAAGGCTACATGTCCTTCCGGGCTGTACAGAATCGTCGTATTTTTGGTCTTCTTGAAGAATCTTTTCACGACTTCAAGAGCACCTACTTCAAGGTGAGGCTGGCCCCTGGCTATCACCCTTTTTGGCTTACCCTCGAGGGCGAGAGACGCGTTCTGACATATTGGAGCTTTGGTGCCTGTTTCGATTACTTAATAAAGTTGACCTACGAGAGATTAGGTCAAAAGAATCGCCAAATTGCCGATATCTTGTTGGCGATCTTTGGCACTAAGAATCTTAAACCCTAATTGCTGATGGGTGACCGAAAAATTGGTCGAAACTATGTAGGTGAATTGTGGTTCAAATTTCTTTAGTTTCTGATGAGCGGATAATTTATACGCTTTTTGGCATTGTTTTTAGTATGTTTTTAGTAGGATCTAGTTACTTTTAGGGATGTTTTCATTAGTTTTTATGTTAAATTCACATTTCTGGACTTTACTATGAGTTTGTGTATTTTTCTATGATTTCAGGTATTTTCTGGCTGAAATCGAGGGACTTGAGCAAAAATCAGATTCAGAGGTTGAAGAAGGACTACTGATGCTGTTGGATTCTGACCTCCCTGCACTCAAAGTGGATTTTCTGGAGCTACAGAACTCGAAATGGCGCGCTTCTAATTGCGTTAGAAAGTAGACATCTAGGGCTTTTCAGCAATATATAATAGTCTGTACTTTGGCCAAAGATAGATGACGCAAACTGGCATTCAACACCAGCTCTCTGCCCAATTCTGGCGTCCAGCGCCAGAAAAGGATCCAAAACCAGAGTTGAACGCCCAAACTAGCACAAATGCTGGCGTTCAACTCCAAGAAGGACCTCTACACGTGCAACACTCAAGCTCAGCCCAAGCACACACCAAGTGGGCCCCGGAAGCGGATTTATGCATCAATTACTTATTTCTGTAAACCATAGTGACTAGTTTATTATAAATAGGACCTTTTACTATTGTATTAGACATCTTTGGACGCCTGGTTCTTAGATCAGAGGAGCTGGCCATTCGGCCATGCCTGAACCTTTCACTTATGTATTTTTAATGGTAGAGTTTCTACACTCCATAGATTAAGGTGTGGAGCTCTGCTGTTCTTCAAAGATTAATGCAAAGTACTACTGTTTTCTATTCAATTCATCTTATTTCGCTTTCAAGATATTCATTCGCACTTCAACCTGAATGTGATGAACGTGACAATCATCATCATTCCCTATGAACGCGTGCCTGACAACCACTTCCGTTCTACATTAGATTGAATGAGTATCTCTTAGATCTCTTAATCGGAATCTTCGTGGTGTAAGCTAGAATGATGGCGGCATTCAAGAGAATCCGAAAAGTCTAAACCTTGTCTGTGGTATTCCGAGTAGGATTCAATGATTGAATGACTGTGACGAGCTTCAAACTCGTGGTTGCTGGGCGTAGTGACAGACGCAAAAGGATAGTAAATCCTATTCCAGCATGATCGAGAACTGACAGATGAATAGCCGTACCGTGACAGGGTGCGTTGACCATTTTCACTGAGAGGATAGGATGTAACCGTTTTATATCTGCCTGACTGAGATTTACAAGGTGACCATAGCTTGCTTCATACCAACAATCTCCGTGGGATTCGACCGTTACTCACGTAAGGTATTACTTGGACGACCCAGTGCACTTGCTGGTTAGTTGTGCGAAGTTGTGAACCATGGTATTGGCATCATGTTTTTGGCGCCATTACCAGGGAAAGAAAGAGCGATGAATTTTACATAATTAAAGTATAATCACAATTTCTGCGCACCAAGTTTTTGGCGCCGTTGTCGGGGATTGTTCGAGTTTGGACAACTGACGGTTCATCTTGTTGCTCAGATTAGGTAATTTTCTTTTTGTTTTTTCTTCAAAATTTTTTCAAAAAAAAAATTTTCTTTCAAAATTTTCTCCTTTGTTTTCGAAAAAAAAAATTTAAAATAAAAATGTTTTCAAAAATTTTATAATTTTATTCAAAATTTTTAAGAATGGATTCTAGTGTTTCATGAAGCATGTGAAGCCTGGCTGGCTGTAAAGCCATGTCTAAATTCATTTGGACTGAGGCTTCCAATTTATTATCAAGAGCAAGCTAGCTGGTGCTAATCCGCCTACTACTGTTCATGATCTACCTGTTACATGCTAAAGCTTGGCTGGCTATTAAGCCAAGCCTGACCCTTTAATTGGAGCTTTAGACTAAAGAGCATAAGATTCCTGGAATTCATATTAAAAATTTTGGAATCCTTATTTTTCTTTTTCAAAGTGATTTTCGAAAAAATTAAAAGAAAATACAAAAAAATCATAAAATCATAAAAATCAAAAATATTTTTTGTGTTCTTGTTTGAGTCTTGAGTCATGTTATAAGTTTGGTGTCAATTGCATGTGCATCTTGCGTTTTTCGAAAATAATCATGCATTCATAGTGTTCTTCATGATCTTCAAGTTGTTCTTGGTAAGTCTTCTTGTTTGATCTTTGCATTTGCATGTTTTGTGTCTTTTCTTGTTTTTCATATGCATTCTTGAATTCTTAGTGCCTAAACATTAAAGATTTCTAAGTTTGGTGTCTTGCATGTTTTCCTTGCATTAAAAATTTTTCAAAAATATGTTCTTGGTGTTCATCTTGACATTCAAAGTGTTCTTGGTGTTCATCTTGACATTCATAGCATTCTTACATGCATTCATTGTTTTGATCTAAAAATCTCATGCATTGCATCATTTTCATGTTTTTCTCTCTCATCATTCAAAATTCAAAAATCAAAAAAATATCTTTCCCTTTTTTCTCTCTCAAAAATTCGAAAATTAGATTTGACTTTTTCAAAAAATTTTAAAATCTAGTTGTTTTTATGAGTCAAATCAAATTTTCAATTTAAAAATCTCACCTTTTTCAAAATCTTTTTCAAAAATCAAATCTTTTTCAAATTTCTTAGTTATTTTCGAAAATTCCAAAAATATTTTTTTCAAAAATCTTTTTCTTATCTTTATCACATAATTTTCGAAAATAACATAATCAATTAATGTTTTGATTCAAAAATTTCAAGTTTGTTACTTACTTGTTAAGAAAGATTCAAACTTTGAGTCCTAGAATCATATATTGTGATTTCTTGTGAATCAAGTCATTAATTGTGATTTTAAAAATCAAATCTTTTTCAAAAACTAATTTCAATCATATCTTTTCAAAATATCTTCTTATCATATCTTTTTCAAAAAAAAAAAAAACTTGATTTCAAAATATCTTCTTTAACTTCCCAACTCCTTATCTTTTCAAAATTTGTTTCAACCAACTAACTAACTTTTTGTTTGTTTCTTATCTTTTTCAAAACTACCTAAATAACTCTCTCTCTCTAGTTTTCGAAAATATCTCCCCGCTTTTTCAAAATTTCTTTTTAATTAACTAATTATTTCAATTTTTAAATCTTAATTTTCGAAAATTACTAACCTTTTTCAAAAACTATTTTCAAAAATCACTAACTCTTTTTCAAAAAATTATTTTCGAAATTTTCCCTCTCTCATCTTATTCTATTTATTTATTCATCTACTAACATCTCTCCCTCACCCACTAAAAATCCGAACCCTCTCTCTCTCTTTCTGAGTTCAGATTTTTCTCTTCTTCTTTTCTTCTACTAACAATAAGGAACCTCTTTACTGTGACATAGAGGATTCCTCTTCTTTTCTTTTTCTCTTCTCTTTCTTATGAGCAGGGACAGAGAAAAAGGCATTCTTGTTGAAGCTGATCTAGAACCTGAAAGGACTCTGAAGAGGAAACTAAGAGAAGCTAAATTACAACAATCCAGAGACAACTTGATTGAAAATTTCGAACAAGTAAAGGAGATGGCAGCCGAACCCAACAACAATGCAAGGAGAATGCTTGGTGACTTTACTGCACCAAATTCCAATTTACATGGAAGAAGCATCTCCATTCCTACCATTGGAGCAAACAATTTTGAGCTGAAATCTCAACTAGTTTCTCTGATGCAGCAGAACTGCAAGTTTCATGGACTTCCATCTGAAGATCCTTTTCAGTTCTTAACTGAATTCTTGCAGATCTGTGATACTATTAATACTAATGGAGTAGATCCTGAAGTCTACAGGCTCATGCTTTTCCCATTTGCTGTAAGAGACAGAGCTAGAATATGGTTGGACTCTCAACCTAAAGATAGCCTGAACTCTTGGGATAAGCTGGTCACGGATTTCTTAGCCAAGTTCTTTCCTCCTCAAAAGCTGAGCAAGCTTAGAGTGGATGTTCAAACCTTCAAACAAAAAGATGGTGAATCCCTCTATGAAGTTTGGGAAAGATACAAGCAGCTGACCAAAAAGTGTCCTTCTGACATGCTTTCAGAATGGACCATCCTGGATATATTCTATGATGGTTTATCTGAGCTATCAAAGATGTCATTGGATACCTCTGCAGGTGGATCTATTCACCTAAAGAAAACGCCTGTAGAAGCTCAAGAACTCATTGACATGGTTGCTAATAACCAGTTCATGTACACTTCTGAGAGGAATCCTGTGAGTAATGGGACGCCTATGAAGAAGGGAGTTCTTGAAGTTGATACTCTGAATGCCATATTGGCTCAGAACAAAATATTGACTCAGCAAGTCAATATGATTTCTCAGAGTCTGAATAGAATGCAAGCCGCATCCAACAGTACTCAAAAAGCTTCTTATGCAGAAGAAGCTTATGATCCTGAGAACCCTGCAATAGCAGAGGTGAATTACTTAGGTGAACCTTATGGAAACACCTATAATCCATCATGGAGAAATCATCCAAATCTCTCATGAAAGGATCAAAGGCCTCAACAAGGCTTTAATAATGGTGGAAGAAACAGGTTTAACAATAATAAACCTTTTCCATCATCCACTCAGCAACAGACAGAGAACTCTGAACAAAATACTTCTAATTTAGCAAACTTAGTCTCTGATCTATCTAAGGCCACTGTAAGTTTCATGAATGAAACAAGGTCTTCCATTAGAAATCTGGAAGCACAAGTGGGCCAGCTGAGTAAAAGGATCACTGAAATCCCTCCTAGCACTCTCCCAAGCAATATAGAAGAGAATCCAAAAGGAGAGTGCAAGGCCATTGACATAAGCACCATGGCCGAACCTGTAAGGGAAGGAGAGGACGTGAATCCCAAGGAGAAAGACCTCCTGGGAC
>NC_029788.2:95372644-95391850 GCF_000816755.2 Arachis ipaensis
AAATCTCATTAGAGATGGCAGATAATTCAAGAAAACAGGCTTATGGACAAGTAGAGGACGTGTTAGTAAAGGTTGAAGGCCTTTACATCCCTGCTGATTTCATAGTCCTGGATACTGGAAAGGAAGAGGATGAATCCATCATCCTAGGAAGACCTTTCCTAGCGACAGCAAGAGCTGTGATTGATGTGGACAGAGGAGAATTAATCCTTCAATTGAATGAGGACAACCTTGTATTTACAACTCAAGGATCTCTCTCTGCATCCATGGAGAGGAAGCAGAAAAAGCTTCTCTCAAAGCAGAGTCAAACAAAGCCCCCACAGTCAAACTCTAAGTTTGGTGTTGGAAGGCCACAACCAAACTCTAAGTTTGGTGTTGAACTCCCATATCCAAACTCTAAGTTTGGTGTTGGAGAGTCTCAACAATGCTCTGAACATCTGTGAGACTCCATGAGAGCCCACTGTCAAGCTATTGACATTAAAGAAGCGCTTGTTGGGAGGCAACCCAATTTTTATTTATCTAACAATATTTTTCTTAGTTATATGTCTTTATAGGTTCATGATCATGTGGAGTAACAAAATAAATATAGAAATTGAAAACGGAATCAAAAATAGCAGAAGAAAAATCACACCCTGGAGGAAGCATCTGCCTGGCGTTCAACGCCAGAACAGAGCATGGTTCTGGCGCTGAACGCCCAAAATGGGCAGTATTTGGGCGCTGAACGCCAGAAATGCACCCTGGAGAGGAGCTGGTGCTGAACGCCCAGAACAAGCATGGTTCTGGCGTTCAACGCTAGAAATGGCCAGTAAATGGGCGTTGGACGCCCAAAATGGGCACCAACCTGGCACTGAACACCCAGAGTTGTGTACAAGGGCATTTTACATGCCTAATTTGGTGCAAGGTTGTAAATCCTTGAACACCTCAGGATCTGTGGACTCCACAGGATCATCTCAGGATCTGTAGACCCCACAAGATCATCTCAGGATCTGTGGACCCCACAGGATCATCTCAGGATCTGTGGACCCCACATGATCCCCACCTACCTCCACTCACTTCTTCTCACCCCTCTTTCACACAATCCCATAAAAACTCTTCCCCAAAACCCTTCACTAATCACCTCAATCTCTCTTCCCCATCACCTCTTCACCACTCACATCCATCCACTCTTCCCCATAAACCTACCTCATAAACTCCACCTACCTTCAAAATTCAAAATCAATTTCCCACCCAAACCCACCCTACATGGCCGAAACTTAACCCCCCTCCCTCCCCTATATAAAGCCTTCCATTCTTCCTCATTTTCACACAAACACAACCCTCTCTTCTCTTTTTGGCCAAAACACAACCCCTTCCCCCTCTCCTCCATTTTTTCTTCTTCTTCATCTATTCTTTCTTCTCTTGCTTGAGGGCGAGCAAAATTCTAAGTTTGGTGTGGTAAAAGCATAAGCTTTTTGTTTTTCCATTACCATTGATGGCACCTAAGACCGGAGAATCCTCTAGAAAGGGGAAAGGGAAGACAAAAGCTTCCACATCCGAGTCATGGGAGATGGAAAAATTCATCTCCAAAGCTCATCAAGACCACTTCTATGATGTTGTGGCCAAGAAGAAGGTGACCCCCGAGGTCCCTTTCAAACTCAAAAGAAATGAGTATCCGCAAGAACTCTACAAGGTGGCTGACAAGTCCTCCACTATGGCAAGGTTAGCCTTTCCTCACCTCATTTGCCACCTATGCAACATTGACATAGAGGGAGATATCCTCATTAAAGAGGACAAGCCCATCACTAAGAAAAAGATGGAGCAAGCAAGAGAGCCCATTCATGGAGCTCAAGAGGCGTGTGAAGCTCATCACCATGAGATCCCGGAGATGCCTCAAATGCACTTTCCGCCACAAAACTATTGGGAGCAAATCAACACCTCCCTAGGAGAATTGAGTTCCAATATGGGACAACTAAGGGTGGAACATCAAGAACACTCCATCATCCTTCATGAAATAAGAGAAGATCAAAAAGCAATGAGGGAGGAGCAACAAAGACAAGGAAGAGACACAGAAGAGCTCAAGGACATCATTGGTTCCTCAAGAAGGAAACGCCACCATCACTAAGGTGGATTCATTCCTTGCTCTTATTTCTTCTGTTTTTTGTTTTCTATGTTAAGTGCTTATCTATGTTTGTGTCTTCATTACATGATCATTAGTAGTTAGTAACTCTGTCTTAAAGTTATGAATGTCCTATGAATCCATCACTTCTCTTAAATGAAAAATGTTTTAATTCAAAAGAACAAGAAGTACATGAGTTTCGAGTTTATCCTTGAACTTAGTTTAATTATATTGATGTGGTGACAATGCTTCTTGTTTTCTGAATGTATGCTTGAACAGTGCATATGTCTTTTGAAGTTGTTGTTCATGAATGTTAAATATGTTGGCTCTTGAAAGAATGATGACTAGGAGACATGTTATTTGATAATCTGAAAAATCATAAAAATGATTCTTGAAGCAAGAAAAAACAGCAAAGAACAAAGCTTGCAGAAAAAAAAATAGGCGAAAAAAAATATAGAAAGAAAAAGAAAAAGCAAGCAGAAAAAGCCAAAGCTCTTAAAACCAAGAGGCAAGAGCAAAAAGCCAATAACCCTTAAAACCAAAAGACAAGGGCAAATAAAAAGGATCCCAAGGCTTTGAACATCAGTGGATAGGAGGGCCTAAAGGAATAAAATCCTGGTCTTAGCGGCTAAACCAAGCTGTCCCTAACCATGTGCTTGTGGCGTGTAGGTGTCAAGTGAAAACTTGAGACTGAGCGGTTAAAATCAAGGTCCAAAGCAAAAAAAAAAAAGAGTATGCTTAAGAACCCTGGATACCTCTAATTGGGGACTTTATAGGATCTAGTTACTTTTAGGGATGTTTTCATTAGTTTTTATGTTAAATTCATATTTCTGGACTTTACTATGAGTTTGTATATTTTTCTGTGATTTTAGGTATTTTCTAGCTGAAATCGAGGGACTTGAGCAAAAATCAGATTCAGAGGTTGAAGAAGGACTGCTGATGCTGTTGGATTCTGACCTCCCTGCACTCAAAGTGGATTTTCTGGAGCTACAGAACTCGAAATAGCGCGCTTCCAATTGCGTTGGAAAGTAGACATCCAGGGCTTTCCAGCAATAAATAATAGTTCATACTTTGGCCAAAATTTGATGGCCCAAAATGGCGTTGCAAGTCAGCATAGAAATTCTGGCGTCAAAACGCCAGAACTGGCATAAAAACTGGAGTTAAACGCCCAAACTGGCACAAAAGCTCACTGAGAGGATATGATGTAACCATTGACAAGGGTGATGCCTCCAGACGATTAGCCGTGCCGTGACAGGGCATTTGGATCAATTTCCCGAGAGAAGACTGAAAGTAGCCCTTGACAATGGTGATGCATTACATAAAGCCAGCCATGGAAAGGAGTAAGACTGATTGGATGAAGATAGCAGGAAAGCAGAGGTTCAGAGGAACGAAAGCATCTCTATTCGCTTATCTGAAATTCTCACCAATGATTTACATAAGCATTTCTATCCCTATTTTATTAATTAATTTCAAAAACTCCATTACTATTTTATATCCGCCTGACTGAGATTTACAAGGTGACCATAGCTTGCTTCATACCAACAATCTCCGTGGGATTCGACCCTTACTCACGTAAGGTATTACTTGGACGACCCAGTGCACTTGCTGGTTAGTTGTGCGAAGTTGTGAACCATGGTATTGGCATCATGTTTTTGACGCCATTACCAGGGAAAGAAAGAGCGATGAATTTTACATAATTAAAGTGTAATCACAATTTCTGCGCACCAGTTTCCCAACTTCATAACTTGTGTTTTATCTTTCGCACTTTCCATGGCTGTTGGGAAAACCAAGATGGCTGAGCTAATGACCCACTTTCTTTCTGTGGAAGATAGTGACGACAACTGCTCGGCTACACCTTCGGCGGGTCCCAGGCCCGACGTCGCCGCGGGTTCAGTCATCGGCAAGGGAAGTGGTCAGGTCGTGAACGAAGGCCATCAAGAACAACCTCATCCTTTTGGCGATGCACCACCCGAGAACCCACCAAAAAACCTTGTTGTTGATGAGCCGATCCAGGGACATGAGGTAGGATCTCGAGATGATAACCGCGACTTGATCATTGTGACTAACCCGAAGAAAAGGAAAATCAGTTCTGGCTCTGCCAAGACTCTGACAGTCATGGAGAAAAATTTTGACGTTAGACATTTCAATAACTCCCAGCTTCTCCTGGGCATGGAAGAGTTCTTCCGGGAAGAGGACCTTGCCGCCCAGGCGAGGTGGACCTACCGCAGTCTTCTTCGGGCATCTGCTATCGCGAGAAAAGTGAAACTGGTGCTGGCTCAAAGCCAACTCGCGGAAGATAAACTTAGGGATGCCCAGAGAGATATCGCCCGGCTGAAGGCTAAAGAGGAGTCTGCTGAAGGCCCTTCTTACCAAAGCAGAGAGAACAGCCGAGGAGAGTGCCACTGAAATCAATCATCTAACAGAGTGCAACCTCTCTCTTTCAGGCCAACTTAATAGCACTCGAGGTGAGGCCACGACTGGCGAGGCGAACGCGAAAGAACTGGAGGAAAAAAGTTAAGGAGCTGGAAGGGAAAGCTGCTGACATCATAAGGTCAACCGAGGTTGCTCAGCAAGAGGCTCAGGCTCACAAAGAAGTTATTAGGGATGCTCGGAAGGATGTCAAGGCTACCGAGGAGGGGATTAAGGCCTAGATCTTGGTCCTTGCTCCCGACTTCAACACTTCACTGATTGGAACCTTTAGGATGGTCCAAGATGGGAAGATCGTCAACATCCCAAAGCCGTGAGGTCATGTGTCTTGTATTTTGCTCTTTGCTTGTGTTTTAAATTATCGGGACGATGTGGTGCCTTGACTTGTAATTTTGAACAATCTTGTCTTTAAATTGTTGCCGCGACTTAACTCTAGATTATTAATAGGCCGACATGACGCCTTTTTTGCTATCATTTTCATTCGTAGAATTATTTCATTCGTAGTGTTTATCTGTTGCTTTACTCCTTGGCCATCGGGCTATAAGTCATTATTCATTGGATATCTGTTAATTGTAACCATGTTGGCTCCCGAGGTGATCAGTCCCAGACTGCTGCTAAAACAACGATAAAATGAATAATGGCGTTATTTCATTTCTCAACGGTAGGCCTTGTCACACCCCCTTACCGTAACCTCGTGTAGAGTGTAGGGGGAAAGGTACCTCTCGCATTAAAAACTTAAAAGATTTTTTGATAAATAACAAAAGTATACACATGTTTGAAAGAGAAAGTATTCAATCATAGGAATGGTAGAATAAAAAAATGACAATTGAAATAAAAGGTAAAGGAAACAAAACCGTCAAACCGGGAACTCGCCTATCAGGAGTAAAATCTCTTCAAGTTCGCCACATTCCACATCCTCGGGATGTCGCTCCCATCCAAGTGTTTTAGCTTATAAGCTCCCTTCCCGAGGACTTCCTTTTCTCTGTACGGGCCTTCCCAATCAGCTGCTAGCTTACCTTCTCCTGGGGTCGGCGGACCAATGTTATTACGCTATAACACCAAATCCCCTTCCTCAAAGTTCTTGTTCAACACTTTGCTGTTGAAGCGCAAGGCTATCCTCTATTTTAGTGCAGATTTCGATAAGTGGGTCAACTCTCTTGTTTCATCGATTAAATCTTTTTCAATTGCTTTAGTTCCCCCGCCGAGGAGTAGCCGTGCGCTTGGTTTACTGATTTCCACAGGGATGACCACATCGACCTCGTATGTAAGCCAAAAAGGAATCACCCCGATGGAAGACTGTGGCGTTGTCCTATAAGACCATAAGACTGATGCTAGCTCGTCTGCCTAACATCCCTTTCTCTGATCCAGGCGCTTTTTCAGTCCATTGAGAAAGATCTTGTTCGCCGCCTTGACTTTGCTCTAGGGATGCTCCATTGAGGAAAACTTCTGTTTGATTCCTAACCCATATAAGAACTCTCCAGACTTCCTGTCAGCAAACTGTGTCCCATTATCCGAGATCACGGTCTCTGGAATTCCAAACCTAGATATTACCTGTCTCCACAAGAACTTTCGACAATTTGCTGACAATATGCTGGCTAACGGCTCCTTTTCCACCCACTTGGTGTAGTAAACGATGGCCACTATGAGATACTTTACTTGCCCTGGGGCCATCGGGAACGACCCCAAGAGATCGACTTCCCATTGGGAAAAGGGTTAGGAGGCCAACATGGAACTCAGCTCCTCTGCTGGAGCCTTGTGAAAGTTCGCATTCTCTTGACACTTCTTGCATTTCTTTACAAGTTCTTGGGCATCCACCATCATGGAAGGCCAATAATACCCGGCTCTCACGAGCTTCCTTGCTAGTGCCTTCCTTCCGATGTGATGGCCACAACAACACCCCTCATGGACTTCACTTATAAAGTAGTCTATCTGGTCAGGAAGTAGGCACTTCAGCAAGGGTTGGTTGAGTCCCCGTTTGTACAGTTGCCCGTGTATTACTGCATATTTGGAAGCTTCTCTCCTTATGACTTTGGCTTCTTTTTTGTCTTCAGGAAGCACCCCATCTTCCAGGAAATGGTGAATTGGGTCCATCCATGAGGGAGGGTTTAGCACTTGGGTCACACAAAGGGTCACCGATGGCTCCTTTACTAATTCTTGGATTAAGAATCAGTTTCCCGTGCCAGGTTTCGTGCTTGCTAGCTTAGACAGGAGGTCAGCTCTGGCGTTCCTCTCCCTGTGTACATGCTGAACTGCCACTTCTTCAAAACGCTCACATAACATGTTCACTATCTCCAAGTATTTTTGCAGTAAAAGGTCTCTTTCTTGGTAGGTTCCATTAACTTGAGAAGTTACAACTTGCGAGTCGCTGTTGACTTCGACCCTTGTTGCTCCGACCTCTTTAAATAAGGTCAAGCCCCTTATCAAGGCCTCGTACTCAGCCTGATTATTAGAGATTGGGAACTCAAATTTAATTGACTACTCATAGGTCACACCTTCCGAGCTTTCCAGAATGATCCCGGCTCCTTCGGATGCCTAGTTGGATACTCTAGCGATGTGGAACTTCCATCGTATGCCTGAGTATCCAGAAGAATCCCCAGTTACTTCTACCAAAAAATCTGCCATCGCCTGAACCTTGATTGCATGTCAAGGCTTGTATTGGATGTTGTACTGAGATAACTCTATCGCCCATGCCATCATGCGGCCTTCTAGGTCAGGTTTCTGCAAAATTTGGCAGATGGCTTGGTCAGTTTTCAGCTTGATCGGGTGACTTTGGAAGTACTATCTTAACCTCCAGGAGGAGATTAATAAAGCATAGGCTAGCTTTTCCAACTTGGTGTACCTAAGCTCCGCCCCCTAGAGCATCTTGCTGATGAAGTACATAGGTTGCTGGAATTTGTCTTTTTCTCGAATCAGGACAGCCGCCATGGCCTCCTCCATTACGGGTAGATAAAGGTACAGGGTCTCTCCTGCTTTCGACTTCTCGAGAACTGGTGGTTCTGACAGAATCTTCTTGAAATGGTTGAAGGCTTCCTCGTATGCTGGGGTCCAGTCAAAGGCTATTCCCTTTTTCATTAGATTGAAAGAGGGAGGGCCTTTGCTGCCGATGCTCCGAAGAAACGGGACAAAGTCGTAAGCCTATCGTCAAATCTTTGTACGTCCTTAACACAGCCTGGGCTTGTCATTCAAAGGATGGCTTCGCATTTGTCTAGGTTGGCTTCAACCCCCCTCTGTGTGATCATAAAGCCCAGAACCTTTTCTACCTCCATAGTGAAACACGCATTTCAAATTGTTCAACCTCATGTTGTGCTTTCGGAACGACTTGAAGACGGCTTTGAGGTCAGCAACTAGGTTGCCTGGCTCGGCTGTCTTAACCAAGACATCGTCAACATACACTTTGACCGTTTTGCCGATAAGATCCTTGAAGACCATACTCATCATCCTATGGTAGGTGTATCCCGAGTACGCGTCCATGAAGCTTAGAAATCGGTACCTCACAGCTACTTATAAAGTAGTCTATCTGGTCAGGAAGTAGGCACTTCAGCAAGGGTTGGTTGAGTCCCCGTTTGTACAGTTGCCCGTGTATTACTGCATATTTGGAAGCTTCTCTCCTTATGACTTTGGCTTCTTTTTTGTCTTCAGGAAGCACCCCATCTTCCAGGAAATGGTGAATTGGGTCCATCCATGAGGGAGGGTTTAGCACTTGGGTCACACAAAGGGTCACCGATGGCTCCTTTACTAATTCTTGGATTAAGAATCAGTTTCCCGTGCCAGGTTTCGTGCTTGCTAGCTTAGACAGGAGGTCAGCTCTGGCGTTCCTCTCCCTGTGTACATGCTGAACTGCCACTTCTTCAAAACGCTCACATAACATGTTCACTATCTCCAAGTATTTTTGCAGTAAAAGGTCTCTTTCTTGGTAGGTTCCATTAACTTGAGAAGTTACAACTTGCGAGTCGCTGTTGACTTCGACCCTTGTTGCTCCGACCTCTTTAAATAAGGTCAAGCCCCTTATCAAGGCCTCGTACTCAGCCTGATTATTAGAGATTGGGAACTCAAATTTAATTGACTACTCATAGGTCACACCTTCCGAGCTTTCCAGAATGATCCCGGCTCCTTCGGATGCCTAGTTGGATACTCTAGCGATGTGGAACTTCCATCGTATGCCTGAGTATCCAGAAGAATCCCCAGTTACTTCTACCAAAAAATCTGCCATCGCCTGAACCTTGATTGCATGTCAAGGCTTGTATTGGATGTTGTACTGAGATAACTCTATCGCCCATGCCATCATGCGGCCTTCTAGGTCAGGTTTCTGCAAAATTTGGCAGATGGCTTGGTCAGTTTTCAGCTTGATCGGGTGACTTTGGAAGTACTATCTTAACCTCCAGGAGGAGATTAATAAAGCATAGGCTAGCTTTTCCAACTTGGTGTACCTAAGCTCCGCCCCCTAGAGCATCTTGCTGATGAAGTACATAGGTTGCTGGAATTTGTCTTTTTCTCGAATCAGGACAGCCGCCATGGCCTCCTCCATTACGGGTAGATAAAGGTACAGGGTCTCTCCTGCTTTCGACTTCTCGAGAACTGGTGGTTCTGACAGAATCTTCTTGAAATGGTTGAAGGCTTCCTCGTATGCTGGGGTCCAGTCAAAGGCTATTCCCTTTTTCATTAGATTGAAAGAGGGAGGGCCTTTGCTGCCGATGCTCCGAAGAAACGGGACAAAGTCGTAAGCCTATCGTCAAATCTTTGTACGTCCTTAACACAGCCTGGGCTTGTCATTCAAAGGATGGCTTCGCATTTGTCTAGGTTGGCTTCAACCCCCCTCTGTGTGATCATAAAGCCCAGAACCTTTTCTACCTCCATAGTGAAACACGCATTTCAAATTGTTCAACCTCATGTTGTGCTTTCGGAACGACTTGAAGACGGCTTTGAGGTCAGCAACTAGGTTGCCTGGCTCGGCTGTCTTAACCAAGACATCGTCTTTGACCGTTTTGACCGTTTTGCCGATAAGATCCTTGAAGACCATACTCATCATCCTATGGTAGGTGTATCCCGAGTACGCGTCCATGAATCGGTACCTCCGGTACCTCACAGCTAAGTCGACCAGAGCATCAATGTTGGGAAGAGGGTAAGGATCTTTAATGCTTTATGCTTTACTAAAATCTGAGTAAACCACACATATTCTCCACCTCCCGTTGGCCTTCTTGACAAGGGCTACATTGGAGAGCCACGTCGAGTATTCTAATTCCCTTTTAAAGCTGACTTCTAACAAGCTGGCCATTTGTTTGGCCACCATGTTAGCTCTCTCGGGCGACATTTTCCTTCGCCGTTGTGCTACTGGCTTAGCGTCTGGTTTCATAGCCAGGCAGTGCGACATGAAATCGGGGTTCACCCCTAGTATGTTGGCTGGGGTCTAGGCGAACAAGTGGCCATTTGCTCTGACGGCCTCGATGAGAGGTTCCTTTAATTCATGGAGGAGATTTCGGTTAATGAAAGTGAACTTGTCCTCCGTGTCTCCCACTCGGAACTTCTCTAGGTCTCCCTGAGGCTCTGGCTTCGGCTTATCGTCAATCCTTGCGTCGAAATCCACTAGGAACACTCTGGCTGCCTCTTTTGAATTCTTCCTCAATGAGAGACTGGCATTGTTGCAACCGACCGTCGTTTCCAAGTCTTCTCGGATGGAACCTATGGATCCGCTATCCGTCACATACTACATTATCAAGAACTTCGTATATATGACAGCTGAGAACTCCTTGATGGTTCTCCTTCCCAAGATGATATTATAGGCAGTAAAGTCCCTCAGGACCACAAACTTTACCATTACTAACCTTTTGCTCTCTTTGATTCCAACACAGATAGGGAGTGCAATTAACCTGTCAGACCTTATATAGTTATCACCCAAACCAACGACCCCTTGTTGGTGGGTTCTAAGGTCGGTTTCTTTGAGCCCTAGGGCATCAAACACATTCCTGAACATAATGTTCGAGTAAGCTCCGCTGTCTACTTGGATTCATTTGACCAGGCCAGTTCGAATCATTGCTGTGATCACCATGGGTGGGTTCTTGGGGAGTTCGTAGCACCATCGATCTTCTAGGCCGAAAGATATATCAGGAAGCTCCATGGATTTAGCCTTTGGATTTCACGAGGAGATGGCTAGGACTTTAGCATCCTTTCTTGTTGCTGACTTCGACTTGGGTCGTGCATCTCTCCCACCACCACATTAATGACTACGGTTGGGGCATTGTTAGTATTCTCGAAGGACCCTTGCCTTAGCTTTACAGCTCGGCTGCGATCCTCCTCAGACCGTTCACGCTCTCTCCTTCTTGGTTCTCATATAAACTGTGAGACTTGGTCATCTTGCCCTCCCGAATGGCTTGCTCAAGAGCATCCTTCAGATTGAAGCAGTCTTGAGTTTTATGTCCAAAACCCTTATGATAGTCACAGTAGAGGCTTTTCTTTCCTCTTGTCCTATCTTTCAACTTTCAGGGTTTTGACATGATGACCTTGTCTACAATTTGCTGGTAAACTTCCATGATAGGTGCCGTGAGAGGGGTATAATTAGTGAACTTGCCTACTCGGGAAAACGGCTTATACGGCTTGCCTGCCGTTCCTTCCTTCGGCGTCCCCTTTGATTTTTCCGCATACCCGGGGTGACGAGCTGGCAGGTTGGGTGGCTGCAATTTATTGGCCGCCACCACTTGACTGACCTCTTCATCATTGATATACTCCCTCGCCATATTTTGGATTTCTCCCATGGTCCACACGGTCTTGGTGGTAAGGTGATTTCTAAAGTCTTCATTCAACAAGTTCGCTACACATTCATCATTGAATCGGTCGACAAATTTCCTCATCGACTTGCTAGCCCGTTGGGTGACCCCCAACAGGTCAATTGGGTGCTTAGCTTTGGCTATATGTGTGATGAACTGCGCCAAGAAACTGCGGAAAATATCCGCAAAAGTCATAATGAACTCTTGCGAGAGCGCATTAAACCATCGTATCGTGGGAACTGCCAGAGTTACCAGGAAAGCTCCGCACCTGATGGCATCGCCAACACCCTCCAGGTTCATCCTGGCCTCAAAAGCCGTTAGATGTTCTTAGGGGTCCTTCGTCCTGTCTTGCCTCATGTCTGTGGGCTTGTCGAAGTTTTTCGGTAGCCAGACCTTAAAGATCGAGGGGTGGAAAGGGGTTGCATCCATAATGATGGGGTCCCATCGCTTCCTTCCTCTCTTTCTCTCCTGGTCTGCCCGCAGCCTTCCGACCTAACATGGGTAGAATCAGATCGCTGCGGACTTCCGATCTCTTGGTGGGAGATCGGGTGCGGGACAGGCTAGGGCAAGAGTCTTTGCTGAGTTCAGGACGGTAACAGTCTCTCGCCGCTAGCTCCTTTTCTAGATTTTGCACTCGGTGTTGGAGTTCCTGCATGATCTTTGAGTTGTCATTGCCCGTACCACCAAACGGGCGTCTTTTGGGAGATCTGGAGGGGGTCGCTCCTACGAAACCTTGGTCTCGAGTGTTCTTCAGAGGAGGCTGCAGAGCCTACCCTTCTTCTCAAGCAGGGTCCCTCCTCCTCTCGTACTTCTTCCACGTGGGGGAATAGCTCCATCCTCGCCCCAGGACCTCACAGACGGCACCAATGTTCGGTGGCTCGAGTGTTTTGTGTAAACCCCAGGTAATTAGTTAATAATTAACTAATAAATTAATCATTAATCAATGAAATAAAAAAATTAAGTTTTATAGTTTAATGAAGTAGAAATAATTAGAATATGAATTATGACACTAATTTTAAAAGTTTTGGCCCAAAATTGGGCCGAACAGGCCAAACCAGTTGAACCGGGCCCAACCCATTCACATCATTTAATTGACTTCGGCCTTCTTGTCCCTTTCCATACTCTGTTTACACTGGGAAGAAGCAAGGTAAGAAAACCCTTAGTATAACCCACTTCCATTTTTCAATTCCACGTAACTTTCAATTCGGAGTGCCGATTGAGGTGCCGTTAGTGACCACACGTTTGTCTCAGAATTCTCTACAAAGCCCACTAACCAATTCGGTAAGAAATTCAATATTTCCCACCTAGATGTTTCCTCTTTAGTTTTGAATATATATGAGCTTTGGAATTGAGAATTTTACGATTTTGATGTTTTAGGAATGAATCAGCTAGCAAAAATTGTTGGTCTTATTCATTTGAGCCATAGGTAAGGTAAAGAACTCTTATTTCTTTGTGAATTTTCAATTTAGTGAACTCTATGATGATTATAGTGATATTGTGTGAATTAGATTGTGTTCTTATTGATTTGGAGTTCAATTAGGCGGTTTGGAATGAAATTCAGGTGATTAAGCTTGAGGAATTGACATTTAGAAGCTTAGAGCTTGAGAAAGAAGAGGTTTTTGAGGTGTTCTGAGTTTAGGGAGAATCGGCCAAAGCATGGTTTTGGTTTCTCGTAGATAAAATATAATGTAACGTGAAAACTAAGGCTAGAAGGCCATAAGATAGAAATGAACTGAATAAGTTATTGATAGATTATGTATATGGTATACTGGTACATGAAATTGTGTTCTCTAACAATGGCGCCAAAAACTTGGTACGCACAATCTTAATCTCAACTCTTTTTCACAACTCCGCTTAACTAACCAGCAAGTGCACTGGGTCGTCCAAGTAATAAACCTTACGTGAGTAAGGGTCGATCCCACGGAGATTGTTGGCTTGAAGCAAGCTATGGTTATATTGTAAATCTCAGTTAGGCAGATTCAAATGGTTATGGGAATTAAAATATAAATAAAATATTAAATAAGATAGAAGTACTTATGTAATTCATTGGTGGGATTTCAGATAAGCGTATAGAGATGCTTGTTGCTTCGGAATCTCTGCTTTTCTACTGTCTTCATCCAATCATTCATACTCCTTTCCATGGCAAGCTATATATTGGGGGATCACCGTTGTCAATGGCTACTGTCCGTCC
This sequence comes from Arachis ipaensis, assembly GCF_000816755.2. Lineage (NCBI taxonomy): Eukaryota > Viridiplantae > Streptophyta > Magnoliopsida > Fabales > Fabaceae > Arachis > Arachis ipaensis. The sequence goes on from NC_029788.2 coordinate 95,386,113, forward strand.
TCTCAGTGAAAATGGTCCAAATGCGCTGTCACCGCACGGCTAATCATCTGTCGGTTCTCACTCATGTTGGAATAGGATACATTGATCCTTTTGCGTCTGTCACTATGCCCAACACTGGCGAGTTTGAAGCTCGTCATAGTCATCCCTTCCCAGATCCTACTCGGAATACCACAGACAAGGTTTAGACTTTTCGGATCTCAAGAATGACCACCAATAATTTTAGCCTATACCACGAAGACTCTGATCTCATGGAATTGAAGGCTCGGTTGTCAGGAGAGACAATCAAACACATGGACCAGGAATCCAAGAGATATGCATTCAAGCTTGTTTTCATGTAGAACGGAAGTGTTTGTCAGGCACGCGTTCATAAGAGAGAATGGTGATGAGTGTCACTTGATCATCACATTCATCATGTTCTTGTGTGCGAATGAATATCTTAGAATAAGAATAAGCTTGAATTGAATAGAAAAATAATAGTACTTTGCATTAATTCATGAGGAACAGCAGAGCTCTACACCTTAATCTATGAGGTGTAGAAACTCCACCGTTGAAAATACATAAGTGATAATGGTCTAGGCATGGCCGAGTGGTCAGCCCCCAAAACGTGATCAAAGATAAAGATGATCTAAATGTTCATTCTCTAATATGAAATAAATCACTAAAAGTAGTTTTTATACTAAACTAGTCACTAGGGTTTACAGAAAATGAGTAACAAAATGCAGATAGTGCAAAAATCCACTTCTAGGGCCCACTTGGTGTGTGCTTGGGCTGAGCATTGAAGCTTTCATGTGTAGAGACTCTTCTTGGAGTTAAATTCTAGCTTTAGTGCTAGTTTGGGCGTTTAACTCCAGCTTTTATGCCAGTTCTGGCGTTTAACGCCAGAATAGGGTAGAAAGTTGGCGTTCAAACGCCAGTTTGCGTTATCAAAACTCGGACAAAGTATGGACTATTATATATTTCTGGAAAGCCAAGGATGTATACTTTCCAACGCAATTAAGAGCGCGCCAATTGGGTTTCTGTAGCTCCAGAAAATCCATTTCGAGTGCAGGGAGGTCAGAATCCAACAGCATCTGCAGTCCTTTTTCAGCCTCTGAATCAGATTTTTGCTTAGGTCCCTCAATTTCAGCTAGAAAATACCTGAAATCATAGAAAAACACACAAACTCATAGTAAAGTCCAGAAATGTGAATTTTTCTTAAAAACTGATAAAAATATACTAGGAAGTAGCTAGATCCTACTAAAAACTACCTAAAAACAATGCCAAAAAGTGTATAAATTATCTGCTCATCACAACACCAAACTTAAATTTTTGCTTGTCCCCAAGCAACTAAAAATCAAATAGGATAAAAAGAAGAGAATATACTACAAATTCCAAAATATCAATGAAAATTAGCTCCAATTAGACGAGTGGGACTAGTAGCTTTTTGCCTCTGAACAGTTTTGGTATCTCACTTTATCCTTTGAAGTTCAGAATGATTGGCATCTATAGGAGCTCAGAATTTAGATAGTGTTATTGATTCTCCTAGTTCAGTATGTTGATTCTTGAACACAGCTACTTTATGAGTCTTGGCCGTGGCCCTAAGCACTTTGTTTTCCAGTATTACCACCGGATACATAAATGCCATAGATACATAACTGGGTGAACCTTTTCAGATTGTGACTCAACTTTGCTAGAGTCCCCTATTAGAGGTGTCCATGGTTCTTAAGCACACTCTTTTTGCTTTGGATCACGACTTTAACCGCTCAGTCTCAAGCTTTTCACTTGACACCTTCACACCACAAGCACATGGTTAGGGACAGCTTGGTTTAGCCGCTTAGGCCATGATTTTATTCCTTTGGGCCCTCCAATCCATTAATGCTCAAAGCATTGGATCCTTTTTATTTTACCCTTGCCTTTTGGTTTAAAGAGCTATTGACTTTTTCTGCTTGCTTTTTCTTTTTCTTTCTTTCTCTTTTTTTTTTTTTGCATTTTCTTTTTTTTTCTTTTTTTTTCTACAAGCTTTTCACTACTTTTTCTTGCTTCAAGAATAAATTTTATGATTTTTCAGATTTTCAATAACATTTCTCTTTTTTCATTATTCTTTCAAGAGCCAACAATTTTAACATTCATAAACAACAAATTCAAAAATATGCACTGTTCAAGCATTCATTCAGAAAACAAGAGGTATTGCTACCACATCAAAATAATTAAACTAATTTCAAGATAGAATTCGAAACTATGTACTTCTTGTTCTTTTGTAATTAAAACATTTTTCATTTAAGAAAGGTGATGGATTCATAGAACATTCATAGCTTTAAGGCATAGACACTAAGATACTAATGATCATGTAATAAGGACACAAATATAAATAAAACATAAAGCATGAAAAATAGAAAATAAAGAGCAAGAAAATTAAAGAACGGGTCCACCTTAGTGATGGCTACTAGTTCTTCCTTTTGAAGATCTTATGGAGTGCTTGAGCTCCTCAATGTCTCTTCCTTGCATTTGTTGCTCCTCCCTCATAGCTCTTCGGTCTTCTCAATTGAACCGGTTTGCCTCTTGAGTCACTTTTCCATTGAGCTCCTTCCACGCATATGTCCATGAGAACTTGGTCCAACCTTTGATCAAAGTTGACCCTTCTAGTGTAGGGGCATGCGTTTTCTTGCATCATTGGCAAGTTGAATGCCAACCTTACATTTTCCGGACTGAAATCTAAGTATTTCCCCTGAACCATTGTAAGCCAATTCTTTGGATTCGGGTTCATACTTTGATCATTGTTCCTAGTGATCCATGCGTTTGCATAGAACTCTTGAACCATTAAGATTCTGACTTATTGAATAGGATTGGAGAGAACTTCCCATCCTCTTCTTCTAATCTCATGTCGGATCTCAGGATACTCACTCCTTTTGAGCTTGAAAGGGACCTCAGGGATCACCTTCTTCTTGGCCACAACTTCATAAAAGTGGTCTTGATGGACCTTTGAGATGAATCTCTCCATCTCCCATGACTCGAAGGTGGAAGCTTTTGCCTTCCCTTTCCTCTTTTTTAGAGGTTTCTCCGGCCTTAGGTGCCATAAATGGTTATAGGAAAACAAAAGCAATGCTTTTACCACACCAAACTTAAAGTGTTTGCTCGTCCTCGAGCAAAGAAGAAAGAATAAAGGAGAGAAGAAGAAAATGGAGGAGATGGGGGGTGAGGGTAAGTTCGGTCAAGGGGGTATAAGGTGTTTGTGATGTGTGAAATTGAAGGAGTGATGAGGGGTATATATAGGAGTGGGGGGAGGTTTGGTTCGTGTATTTGGGGTTGGGTTTGGGAGGGAAAAAGAGTTTTAAATTTGAAGGTAGGTGGTGTTTTGGAGAAAAGTGAATGAGGTAATTGGTGAAGAGTATTTAAGGAAGAGGGTGAGATTTGATAGGTGAAGGGTATTTGGGGAAGAGTGTTATAAAAAGGTGTAAAGAGGAGAGAAGAAGAGGTGGGGTAGGTGGGGATCCTGTGGGATCCACAGATCCTGAGAGGTGAAGGACTTAGCATCCCTGCTCCATTTAGGCGTGCAAAATGCCCTTAGAGTGCAATCCTGGCGTTAAACGCCAGATTGCTGCTTGTTTCTGGTGTTTAACGCCAGCTTTTCTCCCTTTCTTGGCATTTAACGCCAACTTGGTGCCTATTTCTGGTGTTAAACGCCCAGAATAGTGCCAGACTGGGCATTTAACGCCCATTCTGCTATTCTTACTGGCGTTTAAATGCCAGTAAGCTCTTCCTCCAGGGTGAGCTATTTTTAATACTATTTTTCATTCTATTTTTGATTTTTCAGTTGTTTTTGTGACTTCATATGATCATCAACCTAAAGAAAACATAAAATAACAATAGAAAATAAATAGATATAATTAAATAACATTGGGTTGCCTCCCAATAAGCGCTTCTTTAATGTCAATAGCTTGACAGTGAGCTCTCATGGAGCCTTATAGATAATCAGAGCAGGGTTGGAACCTCTCAACACCAAACTTAGAGTTTGGTTGTGGCCTCTCAACACTAAACTTAGAGTTTGGTTATGACCTCCCAACACCAAACTTAGAGTTTGAATGTGGGGGTTTTGTTTGACTCTGTATTGAGAGAAGCATTTTATGCTTCCTCTCCATGGTTACAGAAGGAGAACCTTGAGTGTTGAATACAAGGTAGTCCTCATTCAACTTAAGGTAATCACAGCTTTTGCTGTGGCTAGAAAGGGTCTGCCAAGGATGATGGATTCATCCTCATCCTTCCCAGTGTTTAGGATTATGAAATCAGCAGGGGTGTAAAGGCCTTCAACCTTCACTAGCACGTCCTCTACTAGTTCGTAAGCTTGTTTCATTGATTTGTCTTCCATCTCTAGTGAGATTCTTGTAGCTTGTACCTCAAAGATTCCCAGTTTCTCCATTACAGAGAGTGGCATGAGGTTTATCCCTGACCCCAGGTCACATAGAGCCTTCTCAAAGGTCATGGTGCCTATGGTACAAGGTATGAAGAATTTTCTAGGATCTGGTTTCTTTTGAGGTAATGTCTGCCTCATTAATGAATTCAGTTCATTGGTGAACAAGGGGGGTTCATCCTCCCAAGTCTCAGTACCAAATAACTTGGCATTCAGCTTTATGATTGCTCCTAGATATTTAGCAACTTACTCTTCAGTGATGTCTTCATCCTCTTCAGAGGAAGAATATTCATCAGAGCTCATGAATGGCAGAAAGAAGTTCAATGGAATCTTTATGGTCTCTGTATGAGCCTCAGATTCCTTTGGTTCCTCAAAGGGAAACTCCTTTCTATCCAGAGGACGTCCCATGAGGCTTTTCTCATTGGGACTCATGTCCTCCTCACTCTCTCCAGGTTCGGCCATGTTGGTCATGGTTATGGCCTTGCACCCTCTCTTGGGATTTTCTTCTGTATTACTTGGGAGAGTACTGGGAGGAGTTTCAGTAATCTTCTTACTCAGCTGACCCACCTGTGCCTCCAAATTTCTAATTGAGGACCTTGTTTCATTCATGAAGCTTAGTGTGGTCTTGGATATATCAGAGACTATGGTTGCCAGGCCAGAATGGCTCTGTTCAGAATTCTCTGTCTGTTGCTGAGAAGATGATGGAAAAGGCTTGCTATTGCTAAACCTATTTTTTCCACCATTATTATTGAAGCCTTGTTGAGGCTTCTGTTGGTCCTTTGGTGCACGAAATTGTGATCTCAGGCAACGGCGCCAGAAACTATGTACGCACGTCTTAATAAATCGTTTTTCATTCACAACTTCGATACAACTAACCAGCAAGTGCACTGGGTCGTCCAAGTAATAAACTTTACGTGAGTAAGGGTCGATCCCACGGAGATCGTCGGTATGAAGCAAGCTATGGTCACCTTGTAAATCTCAGTCAGGCGGATATAAAATAGTTATGGAGTTTTCAAACATAAATAATAAATAGATAGAAAACAAGGATAGAAACACTTATGTATATCATTGGTGAGAATTTCAGATAAGTGTATAGAGATGCTTTCATTCCTCTGAACCTCTGCTTTCCTGCTGTCTTCATCCAATCAGTCTTACTCCTTTCCATGGCTGGCTTTATGTAAGGACATCATCGTTGTCAATGGCTAATTTTAATCCTCTCTGGAAAATGGTCCGATGCGCTGTCACTGCATGGCTAATTGTCTGGAGGCATCAACCTTGCCAATGGCTGCATCCTATCCTCTTGTGAAAATGGTCCAAATGCTCTGTCACAGCACGGCTAATCATCTGAGGTTCT
>NC_029788.2:95392569-95406968 GCF_000816755.2 Arachis ipaensis
AGAGGCTCTTTCTGGAGTTGAACGCCAGGTTGTAACGTATTTCTGGCGTTCAACTCTGGCTTGTGACGTGTTTCTGGCGTTTAACTCCAGACAGCAGCGTGGAACTGGCGTTCAACGCCCTTTTACGTCGTCTAAAATCGGCCAAAGTATGGACTATTATATATTGCTGGAAAGCCCTGGATGTCTACTTTCCAACACAATTGGAAGCGCGCCAGTTTGAGGTTTGTAGCGCCAGAAAATCCACTTTGAGTGCAGGGAGGTCAGAATCCAACAGCATCAGCAGTCCTTCTTCAACCTTTGAATCTGATTTTTGCTCAAGTCCCTCAATTTCAGCCAGAAAATATCTGAAATCACAGAAAAACACACAAACTCATAGTAAAGTCCAGAAATATGAATTTAACATAAAAACTAATGAAAACATCCCTAAAAGTAACTAGATTCTACTAAAAACATACTAAAAACAATGCCAAAAAGCGTATAAATTATCCGCTCAGATTCTTCTGTATTGCTTGGGAGAGTACTAGGAGGGATTTCAGTGATCCTTTTACTCAGCTGGCCTACTTGTGCCTCTAAATTTCTAATGGAGGACCTTGTTTCATTCATGAAACTTACAGTGGCCTTAGATAGATCAGAGACTAAGTTTGCTAAATTAGAGGTATTCTGTTCAGAGTTCTCTGTCTGTTGCTGAGTGGATGATGGAAAAGGTTTACTATTGTTAAACTTATGTCTTCCACCATTATTAAAGCCTTGTTGAGGTTTTTGTTGATCCTTCCATGAGAAATTTGGATGATTTCTCCATGATGGATTATAGGTGTTTCCATAAGGTTCACCCATGTAATTCACCTCTGCTATTGCAGGGTTTTCAGGATCATAAGCTTCTTTTTCAGAAGATGCCTCTTGAGTACTGTTGGATGCAGCTTGCATTCCATTCAGACTCTGAGAAATCATATTAACTTGCTGAGTCAATATTTTATTCTGAGCCAGTATGCCATTCAGAGTATCAATTTCAAGAACTCCCTTCTTCATAGGCGTCCCATTACTCACAGGATTCCTCTCAGAAGTGTACATGAACTGGTTATTAGCAACCATGTCAATGAGTTCTTGAGCTTCTGCAGGCATTTTCTTTAGGGGAATGGATCCACCTACAGAAGTATCCAATGACATTTTAGCCAATTCAGATAGACCATCATAGAATATATCCAGGATGGTCCATTCTGAAAGCATGTCAGAAGGACACTTTTTGGTCAGTTCTTTGTATCTCTCCCAAGCTTCATAGAGGGATTCACCTTCTTTCTATCTGAAGGTTTGAACGTCCACTCTAAGTTTACTCAGCTTTTGAGGAGGAAAGAACTTGGCTAAGAAAGCCTTGACCAGCTTATCCCAAGAGTTCAGGCTATCTTTGGGTTGAGAGTCCAACCATATTCTAGCTCTGTCTCTCACAGCAAAAGGGAAAAGCATGAGCCTGTAGACTTCAGGATCTACTCCATTAGTCTTAACAGTATCACAGATTTGCAAGAATTCAAGTAAGAACTGAAAGGGATCTTCAGATGGAAGTCCATGAAACTTGCAGTTCTGCTGCATCAGAAAAACTAGCTGAGGTTTCAGCTCAAAATTGTTTGCTCCAATGGTAGGGATGGAGATGCTTCTTCCATGTAAATTGGAATTTGGTGCAGTAAAGTCACCAAGCATCCTCCTTGCATTATTATTATTTTCGGCTGCCATCTCCTCTTCTTGTTCGAAAATTTTTGAAAGGTGCTTGCTGGATTGTTGTAATTTAGCTTCTCTTAGTTTCCTCTTCAGAGTCCTTTCAGGTTCTGGATCTACTTCAACAAGAATATTCTTGTCCTTGCTCCTGCTCATATGAAAAAGAGGGACAGAAAAATAATAATAATAGGGGTTCTTTTTACCACAGTATAGAGGTCCCTGTGTGAGTAGAAGAAAAGAAGAAGAAAAAAAATTCGAACACAGATGGAAGAGGCGGTTCGAATTTGGGTGAGATGAAGTGTTAGTAGATGAATAAATGAATAGAAGGAGATAAGAGAGAGAGAGAATTTTCAAAAATAATTTTTGAAAAAGAGTTAGTGATTTTCGAAAATAGTTTTTGAAAAAGGTTAGTAATTTTTCGAAAATTAAAATAAAAAATTAAAATAATTAGTTAATTAAAAAGAAATTTTGAAAAAGAGGGAAGATATTTTCGAAAATTAGAGAGAGAGAGGGAGTTAGTTAGGTAGTTTTGAAAAGGATTAGAAACAAACAAAAAGTTAGTTAGTTAGTTGAAACAAATGTGAAAATCAATTTTTGAAAAGATAAGATAAGAAGTTAGAAAAGATATTTTAAAATCAAATTTTTGAAAAAGATATGATTTTGAAAAAGATAAGATAAAAAGATATTTTTGAAAAGATATGATTGAAATTAGTTTTGAAAAAGATTTGATTTTTAAAATCACAATTAATGACTTGATTCACAAGAAATCACAAGATATGATTCTAGAACTCAAAGTTTGAATCTTTCTTAACAAAATTAACTCACAGCTGACATACCCTTTGGAAGCCCCTATCCAAAAGAATTAGACATGGCTTTACAGCCAGCCAGGCTTCAACATGCTTCATGAAACTCTAGAATTCATTCTTAAAAATTCTGAAGAAAAATATATTTTTGAAAATATTTATTTTATTTTTTCGAAAACAGATGAGAAATTTTTTTTGAAAGATTTTTGAAAAATTTTTGAAAATAAAACAAAAAGAAAATTACCTAATCTGAGCAACAAGATGAACCGTCAGTTGTCCAAACTCGAACAATCCCCGGCAACGGCGCCAAAAACTTGGTGCACGAAATTGTGATCTCAGGCAACGGCGCCAGAAACTCTGTACGCACGTCTTAATAAATCGTTTTTCATTCACAACTTCGATACAACTAACCAGCAAGTGCACTGGGTCGTCCAAGTAATAAACCTTACGTGAGTAAGGGTCGATCCCACGGAGATTGTCGGTATGAAGCAAGCTATGGTCACCTTCTAAATCTCAGTCAGGCGGATATAAAATAGTTATGGAGTTTGTGAACATAAATAATAAATAGATAGAAAACAAGGATAGAAACACTTATGTATATCATTGGTGAGAATTTCAGATAAGTGTATAGAGATGCTTTCGTTCCTCTGAACCTCTACTTTCCTGCTGTCTTCATCCAATCAGTCTTACTCCTTTCCATGGCTGGCTTTATGTAAGGACATCACCGTTGTCAATGGCTAATTTTAATCCTCTCTGGAAAATGGTCCGATGCGCTGTCACTGCATGGCTAATCGTCTGGAGGCATCACCCTTGCCAATGGCTGCATCCTATCCTCTTGTGAAAATGGTCCAAATGCTCTGTCACAGCACGGCTAATCATCTGAGGTTCTCGATCATACTGGAATAGGATTCACCCTCCTTTTGCGTCTGTCACTACGCCCAGCACTCGCGAGTTTGAAGTTCGTCACAGTCATTCAATCCCAGAGTCCTACACGGAATACCACATACGAGGTTTAGACTTTCCGGACTCTCATGAATGCCGCCATCAATCTAGCTTATACCACGAAGATTCTGATTAAGAGATCCAAGAGATACTCATTCAATCTAAGGTGGAATGGAAGTGGTTGTCAGGCACGCGTTCGTGGGGGAATGATGATGATTGTCACGTTCATCACATTCAGGTTGAAGTGCGAATGAATATCTTAGAAGCGGAATAAGTTGAATTGAATAGAAAAACAGTAGTACTTTGCATTAATCTTTGAGGAACAGCAGAGCTCCACACCTTAATCTATGGAGTGCAGAAACTCTACCGTATGAAAATACATAAGTGATAATGGTTCAGGCATGGCCAAATGGCCAGCCCCCATGAAAGTCTAAGATAGCATAAAACTGATCAAAGATGATCCGAAGATCATAAGATGTCTAATACAATAGTAAAAAGTCCTATTTATAATAAACTAGCTACTAGGGTTTACAGAATTAAGTAATTGATGCATAAATCCACTTCCGGAGCCCACTTGGTGTGTGCTTGGGCTGAGCTTGAATGTTACACGTGTAGAGGTCAATCTTGGAGTTGAACGCCAGTTTGTAACGTATTTCTGGTGTTCAACTCTGGCTTGTGACGTGTTTCTGGCGTTTAACTCCAGACAGCAGCGTGGAACTGGCGTTCAACGCCCTTTTACGTCGTCTAAACGCAGCCAAAGTATGGACTATTATATATTGCTGGAAAGCCCTGGATGTCTACTTTTCAAAGCAATTAAAAGCGCGCCATTTTTAGTTTTGTAGCTCCAGAAAATCCACTTTGAGTGCAGGGAGGTCAGAATCCAACAACATCAGCAGTCCTTCTTCAACCTCTGAATCTGATTTTTGCTCAAGTCCCTCAATTTCAGCCAGAAAATACCTGAAATCATAGAAAAACACACAATCTCATAGTAAAGTCCAGAAATGTGAATTTAACATAAAAACTAATGAAAGCATCCCTAAAAGTAACTAGATTCTACTAAAAACATAGTAAAAACAATGCCAAAAAGCGTATAAATTATCCGCTCATCATCCTTCCATGAGAAATTTGGATGATTTCTCCATGAAGGATTATAGGTGTTTCCATAGGGTTCTCCTATGTAATTCACCCCTGCCATTGCAGGGCTCTCAAGATCATAAGCTTCTTCTTCCGAAGATTCTTCTTTAGTACTGTTGGATGCAGCTTGCAATCCATTCAGACTCTGAGAAATCATATTGACTTGCTGAGTCAATATTTTATTCTGAGCCAATATGGCATTCAGAGTATCAATTTCAAGAACTCCTTTCTTCTGAGTTGTCCCATTATTCACAGGATTCCTTTCAGAAGTGTACATGAATTGGTTATTTGTAACCATTTTAATGAGTTCCTGAGCTTCTTCAGGCATCTTCTTCAGATGAAGAGATCCACCAGTAGAGTTGTCCAATGACATCTTGGACAGTTCAGACAGACCATCATAGAATATGCATATGATGCTCCATTCTGAAAGCATACCAGAAGGACACCTTCTGATCAATTTCTTGTATCTTTCCCAAGCTTCATAGAGGGATTCGCCTTCCTTCTGTCTAAAGGTTTGGAATTCTACTCTAAGCTTACTCAATTTTTGAGGTGGAAAGAACTTTGCCAAGAAGGCATTGACCAGCTTTTCCCAAGAGTTCAGGCTGTCCTTAGGTTGTGAGTCCAACCATGTCCTAGCTCTGTCTCTTACAGCAAAAGGGAAAAGCATAAATTTATAGACCTCAGGGTCAACCCCATGAGTCTTAACAGTGTCATAGATTTGCAAGAATTCAGCTAAAAATTGATGAGGATCTTCCAATGGAAGTCCATGATACTTGCAATTCTGCTGCATTAGAGAAACTAATTGAGGCTTAAGCTCAAAGTTGTTTGCTCCAATTGCAGGAATTGAGATGCTCCTTCCACAGAAGTCAGAAGATGGTGAAATAAAGTCACCAAGCATCTTCTTTGCATCTCCACCATTGTTATTGGGTTTGGCCATGTTTGTTTTGTCTGCTTCCTTTTTGAAAATTTTTGTTAGGTCCTCTCTAGAGAGTTGTGCTTTAGCTTCTCTTAGCTTTCTCTTTAAGGTCTTTTCAGGTTCAGGATCAGCTTCAACAAGAATGCCTTTATCTTTGTTCCTGCTCATATGATAGAGAAGAAGACAAAGAAAGTATGGAATCCTCTATGTCATAGTATAGAGATTCCTTGAGGTGTCAGAGGAAAAGAAGAATAGAAAAATAAGGTAGAGAGGATAATTTTCGAAAATAATTTTTTTTTAAATAAAACTAAAAATTTTTAAAATAATTAAAAAGAATTTTGAAAAAGTGAATGATGGTTTTCAAAAATTAAAAGTGAGAAAGTGGTTAAGTGATTTTGAAAAAGATTTTGAAATTGGCAATCAAAAAGATATGATTGAAAATTATTTTGAAAAAGATGCGATTGAGAAGGTATGATTGAAAAACAAATTGAAAAGATTTTAAATTAATGATATGATTGGAAATTAATTACTTGACTAACAAGAAATTTAAAAGATATGATTTTAAAATTCAAATATTGAACCTTTCTTAATAAGCAAGTAACAACTTGAAATTTTTGAATAAAATCATTAATTGTAGCAAGGATTTTCGAAAATATTGAAAAATAATTTAAAAGATTTTATTTTGAAAAGGATATGATTGATAAGATAGGATATGAGAAAGATAAGATTTTGAAAAATTAGTTTAAAAACTTTCAAAATTGAAAAAGATTTGAATTGAAAACAAAATTACCTCCTTGCTGCTATCCTGGCGTTAAACGCCCAGAATGGTATCCATTCTGGCGTTTAATGCCCAAAATACTACCCTTTTGGGCGTTTAACGCCCAGCCACCCTGGCTGGCATTTAAACACCAATTTTCCTTTTTCACTGGGCATTTTGAACGTCCAGCTTTTTCTTTGTAATTCCTCTGCTGTGTGTTCTGAATCTTCAATTCTCTGTATTATTGACTTGAAAAGACAAAGTTTTGAAATTTTTTTTGAATTTTTAATGATGAAAAACAGCAAAATGAACTAATCATGGAAAACTAAGATCAGATAAACAATGCATGCAAGACACCAAACTTAAAAATTTTTCATATTAGAGACACTAACAACTTGAGAATACACATGAGAAACAACAAAAGACACAAAACAAGAGAATTTAAAGATCAGACCCATGTAAATCATCAAGAACAACTTGAAGATTAATGACGAACATAATGTATATATTCGAAAAATGCAAGAAAATTAAAAATATGCAAGACACCAAACTTAAAAATAAACACTAGACTCAAATAAGAAACACACATTATTTTTTATTTTTATGATTTTTTTTATTTTTTTGTAATTTTTCGAAAATTAATTGGAAAAAGAGAAAATAAGGAATTCAAAGTTTTTAATGAGAATTCCAGGAATCATGCAATGTTAGTCTAAAACTCCGGTCCCGGAATTAGACATGGCTTACTAGCCAGCCAAGCTTTCAGTGAAAGCTCCGGTCCAAAACACTAGACATGGCCAATGGCCAGCCAAGCTTTAGCAGATCATTACATTCAACAGGAAGATTGATAGAAATCAACAAGTTCTTGTGATGATAAGTTGAAACCTCGGTCCAAAAGTTTAGACATGGTTTCATAACCAGCCAGACTTCAACAAATCATCATGAAACTCTAGAATTCGTTCTTAAAAATTCTGAAGAACATAGAATAATTTATTTTTTTGAAAATTTTTTCGAAAATAAAAAAGCTTAAAATCGAAATAAAATTACCTAATCTGAGCAACAAGATGAACCGTCAGTTGTCCAAACTCGAACAATCCCCAGCAACGGCGCCAAAACTTGGTGCATGAAATTGTGATCTCTAACAATGGCGCCAAAAACTTGGTATGCACAATCTTAATCTCAACTCTTTTTCACAACTCCGCACAACTAACCAGCAAGTGCACTAGGTCGTCCAAGTAATAAACCTTACGTGAGTAAAGGTTGATCCCACAGAGATTGTCGGCTTGAAGCAAGCTATGGTCATCTTGTAAATCTCAGTCAGGCAGATTCAAATGGTTATGTGGTTTTGAGAATTAAAATATAAATAAAATATAAAATAAGATAGAAGTACTTATGTAATTCATTGGTGGGATTTCAGATAAGCGTATGGAGATGCTTGTTGCTTCTGAATCTCTGCTTTCCTATTGTTTTCATCCAATCATTCATACTCCTTTCCATGGCAAGCTATATGTTGGGGGATCACCGTTGTCAATGGCTACCGTCCGTCCTCTCAGTGAAAATGGTCCAAATGTGTTGTCACCGCACGGCTAATCATCTGTCGGTTCTCACTCATGTTGGAATAGGATCCATTGATCCTTTTGCGTCTGTCACTACGCTCAACACTCGCGAGTTTGAAGCTCGTCACAGTTATCCCTTCCCAGATCCTACTCAGAATACCACATATAAGGTTTAGACTTTTCGGATCTCAAGAGTGGCCGTCAATAATTTTAGCCTATACCACGAAGACTCTGATCTCAAGGAATTGAAGGCTCTGTTGTCAGGAGAGACAATCAAACGCATGGACCAGGAATCCAAGAGATATGCATTCAAGCTTGTTTTCATGTAAAACAGAAGTGTTTGTCAGGCACACATTCATAAGAGAGAATGGTGATGAGTGTCACTTGATCATCACATTCAACATGTTCTTTTGTGCGAATGAATATCTTAGAATAAGAATAAGCTTGAATTGAATAGAAAAATAATAGTACTTTGCATTAACTCACGAGGAACAGCAGAGCTCCACACCTTAATCTATGGGGTGTAGAAACTCTACCGTTGAAAATACATAAGTGATAATGGTCCAGGCATAGCCGAATGGTCAGCCCCCAAAACGTGATCAAAGATAAAGATGATCTAAATGTTCATTCTTCGATATGAAATAAATCACTAAAAGTAGTTTTTATACTAAACTAGTCACTAGGGTTTACAGAAAATGAGTAACTAAATGCAGATAGTGCAAAAATCCACTTCCGGGCCCACTTGGTGTGTGCTTGGGCTGAGCATTGAAGCTTTCATGTGTAGAGACTCTTCTTGGAGTTAAACACAAGCTTTGGTGCCAGTTTGGGCATTTAACTCCAGCTTTTATGCCAGTTCTGGCATTTAACGCCAGAATAGGATAGAAAGTTGGCGTTCAAATGCCAGTTTGCGTTATCAAAACTCGGGTAAAGTATGGACTATTATATATTGCTGGAAATTCCAGGATGTCTACTTTCCAAAGCAATTGAGAGCACGCCAATTTGGTTTCAGTAGCTCCAGAAAATCCATTTCGAGTGCAGGGAGATCAGAATCCAACAGCATCTGCAGTCCTTTTTCAGCCTCTAAATCAGATTTTTGCTCAGGTTCCTCAATTTCAGCCAGAAAATACCTGAAATCACAGAAAAGTACATGAACTCATAGTAAAGTCCAGAAATGTGAATTTTTCTTGAAAACTAATAAAAATATACTAGAAAGTAGCTAGATCCTACTAAAAACTACCTAAAAACAATGCCAAAAAGCGTATAAATTATCCGCTCATCATATACTATATGTGTATAAAGGATAAATGAATTTGTATGTGTTGGATTATGACTTTCATGAGTATAAAATAAACATGATTATTGATGTGTTGAGAATTGATGCTGAGTTTGTGAAATTGAATTGAATAGATTGGTTGATATATGTATGATTCAATTTTATAAACGGTTTGTTGTTTGAGTTGGTTAGTTTTAGAAAAATATTTAATATTGGAATTGGTTTGATTTTGAAATGATTTGATACTAGGAATGATTTGAATGACTGAGAGGTGTTTAGTTTGATGGTTGGGACCCTTGAAGGGTGACAGAAGTTTGAGTTTTAGGGGAGGTGCTGTCAAAATTTTTAGAAGAATTTTGAGAAGTTTTATTTTGGTTAATTTGGATTGAAAGAATTATTTTATTTGATTTTGATTTATTTAAGAAAAGAATGAATTATGTTTCAGTTTAAAAGATTTGGTTTTGAAACGAGATTGGTTGTCGCTCCCCTAGAGTTTAGTGGCCTTGTCAAGGGGTTTAACTAATAAATAGTTTTCCTTTGTCTTTTGAAAAGAGTTTAAATTCAAAAATGGTTTTGAAGTTAACCCAAGGAATATGTAAATGAATGAGATATGTGACCTCGGGTAAGAGGCAGTAGTGTTGTCCACTTGCTCCGGAAAAGAGATGAGGAAGAAGAATGATGAAAACTAAGTTTGAATTATGAAATTGAATGATTATGATAAACTTGTGGTTGATTGATGATGAGTATGTCTGGGTTATCTCTCTGGTTGTAAGAGTGACAGGGCACATATCCCCTCTAATAATGACAGGGCACATAATCCCTCTGATGGTGACAGGGCACGTATTTCCTCTAATGGTATTATTGTGCAACAGAGAGACTGTGTCCGGATTAGCTACTAGACATGTCGGGTTTGGCAATATAACTGAAAAATGAGATTATTAGCCATAGGACAGACATGCATCATATGCATTTGTATGACTTGTTTGTGTATATATTTGTTTTGGATTACCTAAATGCTTGCCTTTGACTAACCGCTATCTGATTTATTTGCTGTAACTACATTCTATCTGTATTTTCTTTGTCTGTATTATATGTCTATGTAACTGAGAGATCCTTCATGCTGGCTAAGGTGACGCTGAGGGTTATTCCACTGGTGATTCGGAAGACTGGAGGAGAGTGAGATTGAAGTGTTAAGTTATATTTGGATTAGAACCTGAGTACATTAGATAGTTTACTTGATTTTTGATTTAAAGTATAACTCTTAGTTTTGAATATGGTATCGAAGTTCTAGGATTTCCTCTAGCTTTCCCGAAATCTTATATATTATCTACGTGGGCACATTTACCATACTGAGAACCTCTGATTCTCATTCCATACATATGTTGCTATTTTGCAGATGCAGGTCAGGAGGCACCGCACTGAGCATTTTGGAAACCTTTTAGAAGCGAAGAGCTATATTTTGGGTTTAGCATTATGCTCTGATTGTATATATATTTACGTAGTTGTTCTCCGCTCCCTTGTATTTTGTACTTTGTCCCTCCTAGAGGTTGACTTGGAGAAACAAGTGTTCATTTTATAGTTTGGGGTTGTATTTTGGGTTATGTATATATATGTAAGTATACTCTGGCCAGCCTTAGCTTCACAGGTTGAGTCGGAGCTTGTTATTTGTATTTTGGAATTCTGATCCATATGTATATTTTTTAAACCTTCCTTTCAAAACTTGCTTATCCATCTATGTGTAACTTTCGTGAGTGATGTATTTTCTGTTTCATTTTTGATTAACTTCTCTTTCAAGGCTGCTAGTTACAACTTCCTTCAATTATATTACATTAGTATTTTTATTTTTAGAGGACGTAGCACCTCACCATCTCTGGTTTACGTCCTAGGCATAAAGCTCTGTGTGATAGGGTGTTACATTATGGTATCAGAGGAGTTCATTCTTGTAGAGCCTGAAGGACAGACTGACTATACTTCTGTGCATACTCTGTGTTCTGTGTATATGCTACCTAGAATATCTAATTGATATATGTGGCATATTTTTTCATGAGCATGTATTTAGAACTTTGAAGCATTAGACGTGAGATATTGAGACTGATCACCTTAATATCACTTGTTTGGTGTGAACAGGAACCAAATGATGACTCGTGGACGCAAACACGGTCGAGGCAAAGCCCGAAATATTAGTGCAGAACCTAAAACAACTATGAATGATCCCGTGAACTTTACGAATGCTCTGGAGAACATGGGAGCTGCTATGCAGGTAGTGGCTGAAGCCCTTGGTCAGCAAGTTAATCACAGAAACGGAGGTAACAGTTGAAATGGACCAATGACCTTAGCAACCTTCTTGAAAGTAAACCCACTAGTCTTTAGAGGAATGACAAACCCCACAGAGGCAGATAATTGGTTTTAGGCTATGGAGAGAGCCTTGCAAGCATAACAGGTGCCTGAAGATCTGTATGTTGAATTTGCCACATATCAGCTGATGGACGAAGCACAGTATTGGTGGAAGGGAACCCGGCGTCTCCTACAGCAAGGAAACACCGCAATACCTTGGGATGCTTTTCGATCTGAATTCTACAAGAAATATTTTTCTAACTCCATCAGGACAGCTAAGGAACTTGAAGTGCTACAATTGAAACAAGGTCAGATGTCGGTCGCTGAATAAACGAATATATTTGAGAAATTGTGCCGATTCTCCATAATTTGCCAGGGTGCTCTGGGAGACTTTGAGGAATGGAAGTGCATCAAATATGAAGGAGGACTTCGAGTGATATTTTGAGTTCAATGGGCCCCATGGAGATTAGAATTTTTTCTAAATTGATAAACAAGAGTAGAGTTAGGGAGGAATGTTTAAGAAAGGTTGCTATGGTAGAGAATGATCACCAAGAATTCCAGCGGAAGGAGTACAATCTGAATTTCACACCAAAGGGCTAAGGATTCAAGAAAAGAGGATACACACAACAATTCCCTCAAGGTCACAAACTCACAATAACTCCGGAACGAATGATGACCACCAAGGAAATGGCAGAGAAAAAAGACGATGGCTGTTTCAGATGATTCGAGTTGTCAGAAATGTGGGAGCTATCACCCTAACAGGCTATGCCATTATGGTTCGGGCTTATGTTATAATTGCAGAAAGTTAGGACATTTGGTCAGAGATTTCCCACACAGGAAAAACCGGAATGTAGCCAGATTCGATCCTCAGATCTGAGGTAATAAAGGAATTAGTAACCAAATTTTAACCGCTCTGAATAATACTGAAGAATAGCATTCATTAGTAACACATGATTGAGTTGTGAAAATCATGATTTTCCATATGAAATATTATTTAGCATAAATAAATAGGTAAGTTCTTAACAAGAAGTGATCAGAGTGACACAGCGGAAGCGCGAAGATTGGGAGGACATTAGGACTACAAAGATTGGCAAAATTTGAGAAACTATCCATTAGGTTGTTGTGGAGATTGGCAAAATTTGAGAAACTATCCATTAGGTTGGAAACGGAACTACTCTCGCGAACTCTTGTAGTGAACGATATTTTCGAGGACAAAAATTTTTGTTAGGGGGATAGGATGTAAACCCCAGGTAATTAGTAAATAATTAACTAATAAATTAATTATTAATCAAAAAAATTAAGAAAATAAGTTTTATAGTTTAATGAAGTAGAAATAATTAAAATATAAATTTTGACACTAATTTTAAAAGTTTTATCCCAAAACTGGGCCGAACAGGCCAAATCGGGCCCAACCCATTCACCTCATTTAATTGACTTCAACCTTCTTGTCCCTTTCCATACTCCATTTACGCTGGGAAGAAGCAAGCTAAGAAAACACTTAGCGTGACCCACTTCCAATTTTCAATTCCACATAACTTTCAATCCAGAGCTCCAATTGACGAGCCGTCAATGGCCATGCGTTCATCTCAGAATTCTCTACAAAACCCACTAACCAATTTGGTAAGAAATTCATTCTTTATCACCTAGATCTTTCCTTTTCAATTTCAAATATATATGAGATTTGTAATTGATGATTTTGCAATTTTGATGTTTTAGTATTAAATTAGCTAGCATAATTTGTTGGGTCTTGTTCATTTAAGCCGTGGGTGAGGTAAGGAACTCCTATTTCCTGGTGAATTTCTAATTTAGTGAACTCTATGATGATTATAGTGATATTGTGTGAATTAGATTGTGTTCTTGTTGATTTGGAGTTCAATTAGGCAATTTGGAACGAAGTTTGGGTGATTAAGCTTGAGCAATTGACATTTGGAAGCTTCGAGCTTGAGAAATGAGAGGTTTTTGAGGTGTTTCGAGTTTAGGGGGAATCGACCAATGAATGGTTTTGGTTTCTCGTAGATAAAATATAATGTAATGTGAAAGTTTTAGAGGAGGTGCTGTCGGAATTTTTAGAAGAATTCTGAGAAGTTTTATTTTGGTTAATTTGGATTGAAAGAATTATTTTATTTGATCTTGATTTATTTAAGAAAAGAATGAATTATGTTTGAGTTTAAAAGATTTAGTTTTGAAATTAGATTGGTTGTCACTCCCCTAAAGTTTAGAGGCCTTGTCAAGGGGTTTAACTAATAAATAGTTTTCCTTTGTCTTTTGAAAAGAGTTTAAATTCAGACACGGTTTTGAAGTTAACTCGAGGAATATGTAAATGAATGAGATATATGACCCCGGGTAAGAGACAGTGGCGTTGTCCACTTGCTCCGGGAAAGAGATGAGGAAGAAGAATGGTGAAAACTGAGTTTGAATTATGAAATTGAATGATTATGATAAACGAGGCATGATTGTGGTTGATTGATGATGAGTACATCTGTGTTATCTCTCTGGTTGTAAAGATGACAGGGCACATATTCCCTCTAGTGGTGACAGGGCACATATTCCCTCTAATGGTGACAGGCACATAATCCCTCTAATGGTGACAGGACACGAATTCCCTCTAATGGTATTATTGTGCAACAGAGAGATAGTGTCCGGATTAGCTACCGGACATGTCGGGTTTAGCTATATAACCAACAAATGAACTCATTAGCCATAGGACAAACATGCATCATATGCATTTGTATGACTTGTTTGTGTATGTATTTGTTTTTGATTGCCTAAATGCTTGCCTGTGACCAACCGCTATCTGATTTATTTGCTATAGCTGCATTCTATCTGTGTTTTTTTTGTCTGTATTATATGTTTATGCAACTGAGAGATCCCTCATTCTGGCTAAAGTGACGTTGAAGGTTGTTCCACTGGTGATATGGAGGACTAGAGGAGAGTGAGATTGAAATGAGATTGGAGAAACAGGTGTTCATTTTACAGTTTGGGG
>NC_029788.2:95407146-95425314 GCF_000816755.2 Arachis ipaensis
GCATACTCTGGCCAGCCTTAGCTTCGCAGGTCGAGTCGGAGCTTGTTATCTGTATTTTGGAATTCTGATCCATATGTATATGTTTTAAACCTTCCTTTCGAAACTTGCTTATCCATCTATGCGTAACTTTCGTGAGTGATGCATTTTTTGTTTCGCTTTTGATTAACTTCTCTTTCAAGGCTGCTAGTTACAACTTCCTTCAATTATATTACATTAGTATTTTTATTTTTAGAGGTCGTAGCGCCTCGCCACCTCTGGTTTACATCCTGGGCGTAAAGCTCTGTGTGGTAGGGTGTTACATTTGGTAGATCGGGTGAGGTTGACGATGGAGCCAAGGGGTGAGATGATCTGGACCTGAGCGTGAGCTACTGGAACGAAGCATTCAGCCTATTTGTTGGCGGGTGGGGCCACCTCCAAGGACATTCCGATGCTAAAATCAGTGTCCGTACGAAGAGGCGGCTAATTAGGGTCAGAAGGGTGACGTACCTGGGGAGAGGGGTAGGTCTCTCCCCATTTATACACTGTACTCTGGTGGGCCCTCTGCGATTAGGCCCACCTGTATGGAAGCTTCTGCTAGCTATCCATGTTTCCTCTCTGGAACAGGAGGTGACGCACAGGTTACCTCGTAGTTCGAGTCTATTAACCCGGCGGGTCGGTGACTTTTGACTGGACCCAGGGTCCTTAATGGGTTGGACCGAAACAGGTAGTAGATGTGTGAGACGTCAATAAGGCTGGTGGAAGAGGAACCAACACATCGCATGAACTTTATAGAGCTCAACATCTGGCCAAACGAGCTTTTCATCTCAGTCATGGTTAAAGTGTGAGTAGAGATGGTATACTGGAGTCAGGTGATCTCATTTTGGTGTTTCTGGTGAGTCCATCTCCACTCATCATGCTCAATATGGTAACGCATCTCAAGCTCTACTTACTGCGTTTGTTGCTTCTCTGCTATTCAAACTGTCGAGTAAGCTCCTTATTGAGCAGAGTAATATACGCGAAGTGAGACATGAATGTGATGGTGACACAAACCTAGACATGAAATAATTCACAAAATAATATTTTTTTCATAAATTAGTTTCACTATAATTATCACATTGATTTCTTATTTAAAGAAATTTAATAACTAAAACTAATTAATTTAGAAAACATACCTCAAGGCAAATAAAATTTACTAACTCCTTCAACTTCAAGCCAAAGTAGCAACAAAAACATAAACAATAACAATCCCAACAACACTAGCAAACACAACAACCTCCACCATAAACAATATTATTAGAAAAAACCACAAAACTCACAAAAATAGGGGCAATCAAAATTAAGAAAAAACTTAATCAATTGAAAATACTAGACCGATTAAATTGAATAGCTACTCACGAGGAACACAATATGGTCTTTGAATGGCAAATGGAGCTCCCACTGGAGAGGAATCTGATGAGTCCATATTTTACGATATATTTTGGTTTAATTTGAGTGGATTTCATCACACAAACCCACATTTATTCATCTAAATAGCATGCTTTTGAGATTTCTTCCTAAATTGTGCTTGAAAGTGAAAACATGCTCTTTTGTGCTTATTTTAGTCAATTTTAATTCACTTTAATCTCATTTGGTGCCTTGATGTATTTGTTAAGTGATTTCAGGTTTTTAAGGCAAGTTTGGGTTTAAGAAGTGAGGAAAAGAGCATGCAAAAGGGAAGAATTCAAGAAATGAAGGATTTGGAAAGCTGCGAGCCCTGACCTCTCTGTACTAAATTGGTCATAACTTGAGCTATAGAGGTCCAAATGAGGCGGTTCCAGTGGCATTGGAAAGCTAACGTCCGGAGCTTCAAAATGATATGCAATTTGCTATAGTGGACATAAGTTTAAGTGTGCGTACGCACAGGTACTTGTGCATACGCACAAGTCGGAATTCAGCATGTGTGCGGACGCACAAGTCCGCACAGGTCCCTGCACGTGACCTCATTAATTGCAACTCACTGGCAGTGATTTCTGGGCTCCCAAAACCCAATTCAACTCATTTTTTGAAGCTATTTAAGGCCAAATTGAAAAAGGATGAAGGGGGGCAATTAGGTTTAGCTTTTATGATGTTTTCTCTTAGTTTCTAGAGAGAGAAGCTCCCCGCTCTCTCTAGAATTAGGTTAGGTTTAGTTAATTTCTCTTTAATTTTTGTCTTTAACTATTGTTTTAATATAGTTTCCTTTATGTTTTCATAATTTTCTTGTCTTTCTCTTCTTTATTTCTCTTGTAGTTTCCTTTCTTTTGCTATTTTTATGTTATGAACACTCTATGTTAATTTTACTTTCAATTAATGAATTTTATGTTTCCATGTCATTTATTGCTTTCTCTAGTTGTTATTATTACTTTCTTACTTTTGGTAGTTAGAATTTATTTTATTTCAATTTAATATTATTTTATTCTCATGCACACCAAGTATTTGATAAAATACTTGGCTTAGTTTTCACCTTAGTTTTTCTACACTCTTGGCTTGGAATTGTTGACTTTGGTGTCTCTTGAGTCATTGATGTCCATTCTTGTTTGATATATTAGAGTAGTTAGTTAATTTGGTCTCCTTTGACTCTATGTGACCCCTAGTGTTGACATAGGACTTAGGAATTGAAATTAACTATGCCTATTTGACTTATCTTCGATGTAAGGTTGACTAAGTAGGATTAACTCTTCATAACCATCATGTGTTTATGGTTAACAACTAGGATAGGTAGCCTTAACTCTCAATTACTTGCCAAGATGTTTTCTTGCATTTGAAGTTTCTTTTTCTTGCTTTTAATTGCTTTTGACTTTTATTGCTTTGACGTTTAATTTCTTGCATATTTAGTTTTCACACTCTTGGTTAAGAAATTGGATGTTTGGGTGGAATTGAGTTGTGGATGTCCATTCCACATTGTGTGGGAATAGTTAATTGATTTGGTTTGCATTGACGCTAGTCTTTCACTAAGTAATTAGTGAGTTGACTAGGACTTATGGATTGAGATCAATTATGCTTTTGACCAATTCTCAAGGAGAATTGACTAGTTTGGATTGATTTCACATAATTGTCATGTTTGTGGTCCACAACTAGGATAGGATACCCAAATTCTCCAACTCTTGCCAAGAGTTGCCATTTACATTCCTTGCATGTTTATTTGCTTTCTTGCTATTTACATTTCTTGCTCTCTCTTGCATTCACAATCCCCATGCTCTCTCTCATAGCCAATAATTGTATACTTCATTGCAATTCCTAGAAAAGACAACCCGAGGTTTAATTACTCTCGGTTTATATTTAGTTTGAATTTATTATTTGATCTTGAGAATTCATTTTTGGTTTGGACTATGCTACCAACGAATTGATGCTTGTGTTTTGATTGATTCCAAACCATACAAAAAATTCTTCTCTCTATCAAATTTGGCGCCGTTGCCGGGGAGTTGCAATCACTACAAGAAAATGGAATATTTGTAACAAAAAATTTGTATCAAATTTAAAATTGTTACAAAAAAATAGTATTTTGTAATAACAATTTTTTATTGTTACAAAAGAATAATATTTTGTAACAACATTACTATGTACATATCCTTTTCTTTTAGAGATCGTAATACCTTCACTACAAGAAAATAGAATATTTGTACAAAAATTTTGTATCAAATTTAAAATTGTTACAAAAAAGAATTTTTTGTAATAATAATTGGTGATTATTACAAAAAAATTATGTTTTGTAACAACATTACAAGTTGTTACAAAACATGATAATATTTTGTAACAATCTGTTTTATTTTGTTACAAATTATGTTAGTTTTTGTAACGATATAATGTTTTGTTACAAAATATTGTAATAATTTATAACAAAAAAAAAATAAGTTGCAAAAATTCAAAACATTTTGTAACAATTTTTATTTTTGTTTCAAAAACTCCAATTGTTTTGTAACAAAATAACTTTTTGTTTCAAATACTCTAATTTTTTTGTAACAAAAAATTAATTTGTTACAAATTCAATATTGTTTGTAACAAGTTAATTATTTGTCATAAAATATAAGTATACTCCAGTTTGGGTTCCAACCATGGTTCGTTTATGCCGGGTTTTGTTCTTCTAGGTGTCGGAGCTGCTTTCATTGACAAGGATGCGCCTCTTGAAGATGAGAAAATTGAAGGTTGGACTTGTTTGTCAATTTCATTATTCTAAATAAATTTGCCCAGATTTCTTCATTGCAAATACAATCTGTTTTAAAATGGACAATTTTTTTAGTCTTCCTATGTTTTCCTGATAATGCAACACAGGATCCTGAATCCTGATAATGTAAACTTCATTTTTAATTGATCCAATGTTGAGTACTGTTGTTGTGTGCTTGTTAATACCACCAATACTTACTTATTTTAATTGTTCATTACTTAGTCATGGTGATTCTTTTAATTATTGAATGCCAATGATATTTTTTCTTATAAATGATAATGAGTACTGGTTTGGGGTTTGGCTTGAAGCCTAAAACTTAATTGAACTGATTGTATTTGCCCACCTATCTGCAGTGGCTGAAGATGATGCTTACTTGGTCAAGCAAATTGGCCAGAGTTTCCAGTATTCTAAAATAGAGGTATATTCCTCTTCTTATATTCATGAATAGTCAGTTTTGTTCCTTGTTAACATACATGCATCATCTATGTATGGAAGACTAAACATAGATCGAATCCATTTTCTTATCAAGGCAAGAAGGGAGGAACAAATCCAAGCTGCTCATGACGAAGCCATGTTTGGTGCTTTAGCACTTCCACCTCCCACCAGTACTGACAGTGAGCCTGAAAAGGAGAATGAGAAAGAAGTTGATAAAAAAAGCTGTTGTTACAAGCCTCTTAAGTGAAACGGTAAGTGGTTTCACTGCAGACTTATGTGGATAAGCATGATGAGTCATTTAAGTAATCCTTGTATTTGTGTGTGTATTTGTTGTTGAATAATTTCTCACATTAAGTTGTTATTGCTGCTCTTTACTTGCTGTTGGTTGCTGCTGATTTGTCCCCCCTCATTGCTTGCTTATTGAATGATTGTTAAATTCAATGAGAAAGGAAATGCTGCTGAGTTATTGTTGTTTGTGTTGGAATAGATGATGGTTGCTGAACTGAGATTGGTTTTATTGATAAATCTGTTGCTGAAATCGTTTAGTTTGACTTGATTGATTTTCTGTTGAATTAATGGATAAACTGCTATGCTCCTGCTGCTTGCAAGTGTAATGGTTATTGACTTCAATGAATAGAATGCTGCCTAAATCCATTACCTTTGTTCATTTTAATGTTTTGGATGCTGTATGATGGGCCATGATTGCTGTTCTGCTGAGTGCTGCTCTGCTTCTTGCTGGTTGGATTGGTTTTAATTGTTTCCTCATGTTTTCTTGCTGGAATTGGCTTATTTACTTCCTTCCTATGAATTCATTATGATTTTTTGTGTTTTTAACTATCAAAGAATTCATATGGAATTTGAATTGATTGATTGAAATTGTGAAATAGGCAAATTTACTGCTGAAATGCTGCCGGAATTTATTTTAAGCTGTTTTCAATATTCATCTTTGATTCAATTAATTGATTGAGTTGGTATTTAATTGCTTTTGGTTTTCAACTATTGCTAAGCTCAATTGATTGATTATCCGGCTAAGTGCTTCACTGTTTTGGTTGTTGGAAGCTGGAAGCTTTGGGTTTTGTTATTCACTATTTGGTTGTTGTCCTATTTGGTTGCTCAATTAAACTGCATTGTGTTGTTTGAAAGGGTGCAAGTTGTGAATTGGTTGTGTTTGTTGGAACCATGGACGGTGGAAATATCCAAGATTTAGGGGAGGTTCTGCCAAAATTTTTCTAAACATTTTGGATAAAACTTAGTGGAAAAATTATAATTAGTGTTATATCTTGTTTCTAACTTTTTTGTTTCGGTTTTTCTTATTCATAGGAGTGCTGAAATGGTGACCATATGCTACCTTGAGGGCTCAAGAATGTTTTGATGCATAGAGACACTAATCTATATTAGAAATTTTATGTTTTGGTTGAACTTTTATGTTAGAACTTTTATGTTTTGGTTGAACTAATCAATGTACTCACTAGCTAATGTTATTTTGCTTCAAGACAATTTTAGCTAAAAGGATCTTGTTTGATTTATGTATGTTTTTGCATATTATATACATGTAAACTTGCTTATTAAAAGCGTTAATATATTAGTTAATTTAAAAAATAATTTAGTATATTATGCATGTAATTTGTAATAAAAAAAGTTGTTACAAAATAATTAATTTACTTTTGTAACTAAAGAAAAAAATGTTACAAAATCATGTTACATTTTGTAACAAAATTTTTTGATAGGAAAAAAATTGACTGTCACGAAAAATACCTTCAAGATCAAAATTTGTTACCACTTTTGTAACGACTTCTGGTTTTTTGTATCAGGAAAAAATGTTACAAAATATGGTATTGAATTGTAACAGTTCCATTTTTCGTTACAAAAACTTTTTGTAACGGGACTTACTGCAATGGACCCTTTTTTTGTTACAAAAAACTTTTGTTTCAAAATTTTGACGTTTTGTAACAATATTTTTTGTTACAAATACGCCTTTTTCTTGTAGTGAATGGTGTATGTTTTTGGCTATTGTAAATATGTTAATATGTAAATAGCTTGTTTCTTCTTTGCTACTACGTGAATATCTTGCTTTTTGTTTACTATTGTGAATTTGTTAATATTGTGAATATGTTTTTCTTGTTTGTTTTGTTGTTCTTATTGGGAGCTCATGGCTTGTTGGACACTCCACTAAAACTTGGTGCAATCAATGGAGAATATGGAGACCCAAGCATTGTTAGAGCTTCTCAATAAAGTCCAACTTAAGGACTCTAAATAGAAGTGCTAGGTGGGAGACACTCCACCATGGTAACACTTTTCTAACCCTCTCTTTGTACATAGTTTCAATCCATTGCATTTTATCTCTTGTAAATAGCCTAGGTATAGTTTAATTTCAATCTTAATTTGCTTAAATTTTAGCTTTGATCATGTGTTTTTGTTGAATAATACGTGTTGGGATTGAAAAGCTATTTTGGATTTCAAATTTGCTGCCTTAGAGCACTAATTTTTTTTAGAAAAAAATAGAGCATGTGCATGTGCGTACGCACACAACCCCAATTTTCGCGTTCTGTGCGCGTGCACCCACCTGTTCGCACGCACACCAGCTTGTGCCTCCTCTGTTGGGAGCGTTCGCACTCCTTATGCGTCTGCACCCCTCTCTTTTTGCCTCTGTGCGTGCGCACGGACCTATGTGCGTACGCACAGAAGGCGTGATAGCTGGCAATGTTGACGCTTCATTCTATGTAAAAAAAAAACCACCTGTGCATGCGCACAGCGCCGTGCGCACGCACAACCTTTGGCAACTCCTCTGCTCGCAGCACACGCACCCCTTGTGCGTGGGGACACCCTCCTCTTTTTCCTTTTGTGCGTCCACACACGTTCCTGTGTGTGCGCACAGGTCCTTTTGCCCCTTCTATTCGAAGCGCCCGCACATTGTTGTGCACGCGCACAAGCGCATCTTCCACCTAGTGTGCATACGCACACCTGCCCGTGCGACGCACGCATCCGTTTTCTCACCCATATACTTCTTTTCTCCTCTTCTCTCTACTTCTTCTCCTCTTCTTTTTTCCACCCCTCTCCTCTCTTGCTTTTGCCCTATTCTCTACTTGCTCTACTTTGTTTTGTTTGCTTTTAATTCTCCTTTAGTGATTGTATTAGTTTTGCTTTAGTTGTTTGTTAATTGAATAATTTGCAAGTGTTTGCTTGTTGTTTGATTTGGTTGCTTATTGATTGAATTTCATCAATGCACTTATACTTGGCCTTAAATTTCTAGAACTTAATTGGATTTGCACATTTACATGTTGCATATTAGGTGAAACTTTTATGAGTACACATGAAATTTAGTGAATTGAATTGAGTTGCTTGTTCATCATGGTTTTTAAGTCAATATAATCACATCACAAGGTCCTTGTTTCTTGTTAATACTTTGTATTTGTTTGAGTTGACTTGGCTTGATTCTATCAAGACTTGTCACTTTTTGTAACAAACACCTTAACCATGTGATTATTTGATTTTTCCTAAGGATGAATAAGTAATTTTCTTTTCATCATTGTATTGGTTATTGTGTGTTGTGCTAATTTACATCACTTTTACTCTTTCACTTGCACACCTTCAATATCCAATATTTCCTATATTCAATTCACTCTTGTTGTAATTGTCTAAGATTGCTTGTGTTTAATTGATCTCACCTCTTACTTGCATCTTAGGACATTTAATTGAGGAACTCATTCTTACTTTTTGATTGTATGGATGTCATTTTAACCGGCCGTTGTGTGTATTCTAACCACGTGCA
Organism: Arachis ipaensis; assembly: GCF_000816755.2. Classification (NCBI taxonomy): domain Eukaryota; kingdom Viridiplantae; phylum Streptophyta; class Magnoliopsida; order Fabales; family Fabaceae; genus Arachis; species Arachis ipaensis. Next base: position 95,415,510 of record NC_029788.2, read on the forward strand.
CACTTAGAATACACACATGGCTCATCTCTTCATCATACCACACAACTAGGCAAACTTCCTCAATTTGATGCTTATTTGCTCACTTCTTTACCCTTTTGTGCCACTTGCCCTATGATTCTTAATTATACTTTATTCATTCTTTTTGAGGATGAGACGTGAGGCAAGGAGCCGGGAGAGGAGGAGGACACTGAGGATGGAGATGTCGAGCACACATTGGACTTGGAGATTTCCACACAACCCAAGCGTCCGCATCCGCCAACCGAAGGTGGAGCTCTTGAGAGACATTCTTTCCGGATTTTGTTTGTGCACGGAGGACTGTGCAACACTTAAGTGTGGGGGAGGATTGGTCAATTTGGGGTGTAAATTTTCTTTTCCAAACACTTCGCACTTTATTTTTGTTTCTTTTTATTATGTCTCTTGTAGATATTTAGAGTGATTTTGATTGTTGCATTGCAATTTTATTCTAGTATATATATCTTAGCTTATGCATAGTTTGTTTCTAGTTATTGCATGTTACATTTCTTGCATCTTTTCCTTAGTATATATTCGGAAGTTGTGACTGGATGATGTGAATAGTATAATGCCTAGTCAATTTTGTCCTAATTGTTCATGTTAATTTTTGCTTGTTGAAAATTAGGAATAAGTTTTTGTTTTTGAAAATTTTGTCCTAGGAAAGATTTTGAAATTGCATCCATCACAACATATATACATATATACATATAGTAAATAAGTTTTGATAAAACGACAAAGAATTTTCAAGAAATCTCTTTTTGGGCATTCCATTGATTAGATTTGAAAATTATTTTTTGAACTTGCTTGAAGTATCTTCTTATGGAACATAGAAAAGAGCTAGAACAAATACCAAGTGAGATTTGAGCTTAAATTGTGTGGTTGTATATTTTCAATCACAAATTTTGTTCTTGTGTGTTATATACTCCTTTTATGATTGTAATCTTAGATTTGCTCTAATCTTTATATCCTATATTTATTGTTTCGAATGCATTTAGTATGATTGATGCCATTTTTTATGTTTAACTCACTAATCCATATGGCCAACCCTTATATCTACATTTGCAACCACTTTTGAGCCTTTACAATTTCCTTTTTTGTTCTTCATTTTACCACATCATTCACCCTAAGTGAAAAACCATTATGTCCTTGAATTGTATCTTTGATTAGCTTGGGTTTGAGTGTGTGTGTTAATTGGTGTACAGAATTGTGATCACACTTTTCACAACTCCGGTACAACTAACCAGCAAGTGCACTGGGTCGTCCAAGTAATACCTTACGTGAGTAAGGGTTGATCCCACGGAGATTGTCGGCTTGAAGCAAGCTATGGTCATCTTGTAAATCTTAGTCAGGCGGATTCAACTGGTTATGGGTTTTGATAATTGAAAGATAAATAAAACGTAAATTAAAATAAAGATACTTATGTATTTCATTGGTGGAAATTTCAGATAAGCGTTTGGAGATGCTTTGTTGCTTCTGAACCTCTGCTTTCCTATTGTCTTCATCCAATCATGCGTGCTCCCTTCCATGGCAAGCTGTATGTTGGTGGATCACCGTTGTCAATGGCTACCATCCATCCTCTCGGATGAAAAATACCAGGTACGATTTCTGCACGGCTAATCAACTGTCGGATTTCTCGTCTCAGATGAAAAATACCAGGCACAGCTACCGCAGGGCTAATCATCTGTCGGTTCCTACTTGTGCTGGAATAGGATCTCTCTATCCTTTTGCACACTGTCACTGTGCCCAACATTCGTGAGTTTGAAGCTCGTCACAGTCATCCCGTCCCAGATCCTACTCGGAATACCACAGACAAGGTTTAGACTTTCCGGATCTCAGGAATGCTACCAATTAGTTCTAGCCTCTACCACGAAGGTTCTAATCTCATAGACTCGGTCAGTGAATCAGAGACCTAAGAGATTATACTCCAGCTATCGACCAATGACTACGTTGAACATCATGTAGACCGCTTGTGGTTGTCAAGCACGCGGATCTTGGCTAAGCGAGTAACGAAGATAGTGGGTGATTGTCACGGGTCACTGACAAACCCCATTTGTAGGGTTTATCTTGTATTGATTTTTGGGGATTTTATCACCTTTTACCCATATTTATTCAAGAAATAGCATGGTTTTGTATATTCTCCTTTAATTGTGCTTGAATGTGAAAACATGCTTTTTAGGACTCAAAATAGCTAAATTTAATTCACCTTGATTCTATTAGATGCCTTGATATGTTTGTTAAGTGATTTAAGGTTTAGGAGGCAAAGATTGGATCAAGGGAATGAAGAAAGAAAGCATGAAAAGTTGGAGAACTCATGAAGAAATGAAAGAACCGGAAAGCTGTCAAGCCGACCTCTTTGCACTTAATCGACCATAACTTGAGCTACAGAGGTCCAAATGATGCGGTTCCAGTTGGGTTGGAAAGCTAACATCTGGGGCTTCGAAACGATATAAGATTTGCTATGGTTGAACCACGCATGGTGACGCGTATGCGCATAGTACGCGCACGCGCCGTTGCTGCCACCTGGTTCACTTAAAACAAAACGTGGCCAGCGAATTCTAAAGCCTTGTGGGCCCAATCCAACTCATTTCTGATGCTATTTAAGCCAAGGATTGAAGGGGGAATAGAGATACTTTTCATACTTTAGAAGTTAGTTACCATTAGTTTAGTTTTAGCTTAGTTTAGTAGTGAGAGTTAGTTTCTAGAGAGAGAAGCTCTCTCTTCTCTCTAGAATTAGGATTAGAATTAGGTTTAGTTTTTAGATCTAGGTTTTAATCTTTGCATTCTTCCACTTCTATCTCTCAATTCTTTGTTGCTACATTCAATCTTCTTCTATTCCTTTGTTGTAATTTCCTTTATGTTGTTCTTATACTTTGTTGTAGATCTAGTATTGTTCCTTCTACATTCTTCCAATTCAATAAGAGGTAATTCATAATAATTGTTCTTCTTTGCTTTTCTATTGTTGATCTCTTACCTTTGTAGTTGTAGATTCCTTTAATTCTTGCATTTAATAATGTTTACTTCTATTGCACTCTATGTGTTTGTTGAAATGCCTCTTCTAGTTTTAGTGTAGATTTTGTTCCTCTTGGCCTAAGTAGAGTAATTAGTAATGCTTGAGTTATCTAATTCCTTTGTTGATTGATAATTGGAGAGATTGCTAATTGGTTTGAAGTGGTTATAAATTTAGGGGTTTGTTACTTGTGACAAACAATCTTTTGTATGAAAGGATTATTGCTTGGTTTAGAAACTATACTTGCAACGAGAATTCATTTGTGAAATTCTATACCATCAAAAATCCATTCGTCAGTCACCCCTTCATTCTGACTTAACTGAATTAAGTACGAGAGTATATCTTGGAGAAGAAGTAGGCGTGAATTGAAAGAGAAACAATAGTACTTGCATTAATTCATGAAGAACAGCAGAGCTCCGCACCTTAATCTATAAGGTGTAGAAACTCTATCATAGAAAATACATAAGAGAAAAAGGTTTAGGCATGGCCGAATGGCCAGCCTCCCAAGTCCAAATATCATATGCAAATACAATAGTAAAAAGTGCTATTTATACTAAACTAGTTACTAAGGATTACAGAAAATAAGTAACTAAGTGCAGATAGTGCAGAAATCCACTTCTGAGGCCCACTTGGTGTGTGTTTAGGCTGAGCATTGAGCTTTACACGTGCATAGGCCTTTTCTAGAGTTAAACGCCAGCTTGGATGCAGTTTGGGCGTTTAACTGCAGTTCTGGTGCCAGTTTTGGCATTTTACGCCAGAAAAGGGTCTCCGGCTGGCGTTTAAATGCCAATTTGGGCCATCAAATCTCGGGCAAAATATAAACTATTATCCATTTCTGGAAAGCCCAAGATGTCTACTTTCCAACGCAATTGAGAGCGCGCCGATTGGGCTTTTGTAGCTCCAAAAAATCCACTTCGAGTGCAGGAGGGTCAGAATCCAACAGCATCTGCAGTCCTTTCTCAGCCTCTGAATCAGACTTTTGCTCAGGTCCCTCAATTTCAGCCAGAAAATACCTGAAATTACAGAAAAACACACAAACTCATAGTGAAGTCCAGAAATGTGATTTTTGCATAAAAAATAATAAAAATATAATAAAAAGTAACTAAAACATACTAAAAACTATGTAAAAATAATGCCAAAAAGCGTATAAATTATCCGCTCATCATAACACCAAACTTAAATTGTTGCTTGTCCCCAAGAAACCAAAGACAAAATAGGATAAAAATAAGAGAAAATACATTAAATTTCAAAAATATCAAAAAAGATTAGTTTTAATTAGATGAGCTGGACTAGTAGCTTTTTGCCTTTGAACAGTTTTGGCATCTCACTTTATCCTTTGAAGTTCAGAATGATTGGCATCTATAGGAACTCATAATTCATATAGTGTTATTGATTCTCCTAGTTTAGTAAGTTGATTCTTGAACACAGCTACTTTATGAGTGTTGGCCGTCACCCTAAGCATTTTATTTTCCAGTATTACCACCGGATACATAAATGCCACAGACACATAACTGGGTGAACCTTTTCAGATTGTGACTCAGCTTTGCTAGAGTCCCCAGTTAGAGGTGCCCAGAGTTCTTAATCACACTCTTTTTGCTTTGGATCACGACTTTAACCACTCAGTCCCAAGCTTTTCACTTGGACCTTCATGACACAAGCACATGGTTAAGGACAGCTTGATTTAGCCGCTTAGGCCAGGATTTTATTCCTTTGGGCCCTCCTATACATTAATGCTCAAAGCCTTGGATCCTTTTTAACCTTGCCTTTTAGTTTAAAGGGTTACTGGCTTTTTCTGCTTGCTTTTTCTTTTTCTTTCTTTTTTCTTTATTTTTTGCCATGTTTTTGCAAGCTTTGTGTTTTTCACTGCTTTCATTATTCTTTCAAGAGCCAAAAATTTTAACATTCATAAACTTCACTATAAAAAATATGCATTGTTCAAGCATTCATTCAGAAAACAAAAAGTATTGCCACCACATCAAAATAATTAAACTATTTTCAAGATAGAATTCGAAATTCATGTACTCCTTTTTCTTTTTCAGAAAACATTTTTTATTTAAGAAACATGAAAGATTCATGAAACATTCATAGCTTTAAGACATAGACGCTAAACATTAATGATCATGTAATAAAGACAAAAAAAACATAGACAAAAGATAAAGCATAGAAACCGAAAACAGAAAAATAAGAACAAGGAAATTAAAGAACGGGTCCACCTTAGTGACGGCGGCTAGTTCTTCCTCTTGAAGAACCAATGGAGTTCTTGAGCTCCTCTATGTCTCTTCCTTGCCTTTGTTTCTCCATGTTGGAACTCAATTCTCCTAAAGAGGTGTTGAGTTGCTCACAATAGTTGTGTGGAGGGAAATGCATCCCTTGAGGAATCTCAGGGATTTCTTGATGAGGGATTTCCTCATGCTCTTGTTGAGGTCTGGTGCACGAATTGTGAATCACACTTTTCACAATTCGTACCACTAACCAGCAAGTGCACTGGGTCATCTAAGTAATACCTTACGTGAGTAAGGGTCGAATCCCACGGAGATTGTTGGTTTGAAGCAATCTCTGGTTATCTTGTAAATCTCAGTTAGGAGGTCAATTATAATTATCAGTTGACTTGCAAATGAACAAGGGAACATAAAATAAATACTTGGTATGCAGTAATGGAGAATATGTTGGAGTTTTGGAGATGCTTTGTCTTCTGAATCTCTGCTTTCTCCCTGTCTTCTTCTTCACGCACGCAAGGTTCCTCCTATGGCAAGCTATGTGTTGGTGGATCACCGTTGTAAATGGCTACCATCCATCCTTCCAGTGAAAAGGGTCCAAATGCGCTGTCACCGCACGGCTAATCATCTGCAGGTTCCCAATCGTACCGGAATAGGATTTACTATCCTTTTGCGTCTGTCACTACGCCCAGCACTCACGAGTTTGAAGCTCGTCACAGTCATTCAATCCCTGAATCCTACTCAGAATACCACAGACAAGGTTTAGACTTTCCGGATTCTCTTGAATGCTGCCATCAATCTAGCTTACACCACGAAGATTCCGATCAAGAGATCTAAGAGATATTCATTCATTCTACGGTGGAACGTAAGTGGTTGTCAAGCACGCGTTCGTGGAGGAATGATGATAATTGTCACGTTCATCACATTCATATTGAAGTGCGAATGGATATCTTAGATAGGAATACGCATGTTTGAATGGAAAACAGAAATACTTGCATTAATTCATCGAGACACAGCAGAGCTCCTCACCCCCAACAATGGAGTTTAGAGACTCATGTCGTCAAAAGGNCAGTATTACCACCGGATACATAAATGCCACAGACACATGATTGGGTGAACCTTTTCCAGATTGTGACTCAGCTTTGCTAAAGTCCCCAATTAGAGGTGTCCAGGGTTCTTAAGCACACTTTTCTTTTTGCTTTGGACTTTGACTTTAACCGATCAGTCTCAAGTTTTCACTTGACACCTTCATGCTACAAGCACATGGTTAGGGACAGCTTGGTTTAGCCGCTTAGGCCGGGATTTTATTCCTTTAGGCCCTCCTATCCACTGATACTCAAAGCCTTTGGGTCCTTTTTATTTACCCTTGCCTTTTGGTTTTAAGGGCTATTGGCTTTTTGCTCTTGCCTTTTGGTTTTAAGAGCTTTGGCTTTTTCTGCTTGCTTTCTCTTTTTCTTTCTCTATATTTTTTTTTTTTGCAAGCTTTGTTCTTTGCTGCTTTTTCTTGCTTCAAGAATCATTTTTATGATTTTTCAGATTATCAATAACATGTCTCATGTTCATCATTCTTTCAAGAGCCAACATATTTAACAGTCTTAAACATCAAATTCAAAAGACATATGTACTGTTCAAGCATTCATTCAGAAGACATAGAGCATTGCCACCAGATATAAATAATTAGAATTTATCTTATTAAAAACTCAAAAAAAATATTGCCTCTTATTCTAAAGAAATTCTTCTATTTTATTCATGTTTAATGATGATGATAAAATTAAATTATAGCTTAATTGGGGATAAAATAAAAAATATAGATACTAATTACTACTATATGACTCCTAAGGTAAAACTAAAATAAAAACAGTTATCACAAAGTTAAGGCTAAGATTGGAATTTAACAATCTTTGTTCTGGGAAGTGGATGTTCCTCTAATCTGCGGGGTGCTTGGTCCTTCAAGAGATAATTTCTGGCGCTTCAATTCCCTTAAATCACGCCCTTGCTCCTCCTGTTCTTTAAGCAAATAGCAAAGAATGCTACTTTGTTCCTTCTGTTCTTTCTGTATTTGTTCCATAGCTTCTTGCATCTTGGTAATAGATGTTTTAAGATACTCCCAGTATTCAGATTGAGGGATTTCTGGGAGAATTTCCTGTGTTCTCTTCTTGATGGGGTCATCCTGTGATTGTTATTTTTCCATTGATGCTTTGGTGATTGGCCGCTCAACTGAGATATACTCAGTTATTCCCATCCTTACTCCAGCGTCCTTGCAGAGCATAGAAATCAAGCTTGGATAAGCCAACCTGGCATCTTTGGAATTTTTGTTTGCAATTTTGTAGAATTCAGTTGAAATCAGTTGATGAACTTCCACTTCTTTTCCCATCATGATGCAATGGATCATCACTGCTCTTCTAATAGTGACTTCAGAATGGTTGCTAGTGGGCAACAGAGAATGCCCAATGAAGTCCAGCCATCCTCTGGCGACTGGTTTGTGATCTTCTCTTTTGAGTTGATTTGGGACACCCTTCGTGCTGGTGGTCCACCTGGCTCCAGGGGTGCATATATCCTCTATCACTGATCTTAGACCCATTATTTTGTAATAATGGTCTGAATGTTCTTTAGTTAAGAACTTCCCTTGATTCCAAAGTGGTTTTGGAACACTCTCTTTCTTGCCTCTTGGAGTGGGTTGTTTTCCTTTAGGAGCCATGATCTTAGTGGGTATGGTTTAGTGATCACGAATAAATACACCAAACTTAGAGGTTTGCTTGTCCTCAAGCAAAAGAAAACAAAGCAGAGGGATAGAAGGAGAGCTAGTGTAGGATGGTGGATGAGAGGGGAGGGAGGCCGAATCCATATTTAAAGGGAGAGGGGTGGGTTATTTCGAAAATACAAAGAAAGATAAGATAGAAGATATGATTTAAGATTGAAAAGATATGAAAGATATTTGAAAAAAGATAGATTTGGATTTTTGAAAAAGATAGTATGAAAATTTGAAAAAGATATTGATTAGTTGAGAAGATTTTTGAATGAAAAGAGATAGATTTGTTTTGAAAATTTTGAAAAAGGGTTAAATTGAATAAAAAAAAGGATTTGTGCTTATGGATTAAGATATATTTGATATTTTTAAAATAGGGTTTTTAGAAATTAGGGATTTTAGAAATCAGGGTTCTTAACATGTTTATGCAAGAAATCATGAATTGAAACATGAAAATTAAATTTAGAATGAAAAATATGAAGTAAAAACGAATTCACCTCCTCCCCACCATCCTGGCGTCTGAACGCCCAAACGCTGCATGTTTTGGGCGTTCAACACCCAAATGCTGCCTCTCCTGGGCGTTCAACGCCCAACTGTTGCTTCTTTCTGGCGTTGAACGCCAGGAACTCCTTTGTCACTGGCCGTTTTTCTGAGCGCCCAGGACACTGTAAATCTGGCGTTAAACGCCCAGAAGGAGCTTCTTTCTGGCGTTCAACGCCCAGAAGATGCTTTTGTCTGGAATTTAACGCCCAGATGGCTATCCTTACTGGCGTTCAACGCCCAGTGGATGCTTCTTTTGGGCGTTGAACGCCCAAAACAGACTCTTACTGGCGTTTTCTTGACAGTGAGCTCTTTTTCTCTGTTTTGTGTGCAGAATCCTTCTGTAACCATGTGAACTTATAAAATTGACTCTTTACCTTAGTATCAGTGAACTTTATATAAACAAATAAAATCAAGAATAGGGCAAAATGCTTAGACAGCTTTCTGTCATGCCACTTTTTTTATTTTTCTTTATAAAGCTTGGCATTTTCGAAAGCAGTGAATCTGAATTCCTCTATCTCATTTAGCTGGAGCAATCTTTTTTCTCCAGCTAATTTGGCATCAAAGTTTAGGAATCTGGTTGCCCAGTAGGCTTTATGCTCCAGTTCCACGGGCAGGTGGCATGCCTTACCATACACAAGTTGGTATGGAGAGGTCCCTATAGGAGTCTTGAATGCTGTTCTGTAAGCCCACAGAGCATCATCCAAGCTTCATGCCCAATCCTTTCTACGGGTACTTACAGTCCGTTCTAGGATTCTTTTTAGTTCTCTGTTAGAGATTTCAGCTTGCCCATTTGTCTGTGGATGATATGGAGTTGCCACCTTGTGGCGAATCCCATACCGGACCATGGCAGAGTCAAGCTGTTTGTTGCAGAAGTAAGTGCCCCCATCACTGATTAGTACCCTGGGAACACCAAACCTGCTGAATATATGTTTCTGGAGGAACTTTAGCACTGTTTTAGTATCATTGGTGGGTATGGCAATGGCCTCAACCCATTTTGATACATAGTCAACTGCCACCAGAATATAAGTATTTGAGTATGATGGTGGGAAAGGCCCCATGAAATTAATACCCTATACATCAAACAACTCAATCTCCAAGATTCCTTGTTGAGGCATGGCGTAACTGTGAGGCAAATTACCAGCTCTCTGGCAACTGTCACAGTTACGTACAAACTCTCGGGAATCTCTGTAGAGTGTAGGTCAGTAGAAGCCACATTGGAGGACCTTGGTGGCTGTTCGCTCACCTCCGAAATGACCTCCATATTGTGACCCATGGCAATGC
>NC_029788.2:95427406-95429158 GCF_000816755.2 Arachis ipaensis
TTATGAATCAAGATCTCTTTCATGAACTTGGCATAAGAAGGTATTTGCTCAAGTGCCTCTGCAAATGGAATCTTTATTTCAAGAGTTCTGAGATAATCTGCAAAGCGAGCAAATTGCTTATCCTGCTCCTCTTGGCAGAGTTTTTGAGGATAAGATATCTTGGCTTTATATTCCTCAACCTTAGTTGCTGTAGGTTTATTTCCTACAAAAGTGGTTGAAGAGGCCTTTTTAGATGGGTTGTCATCAGCACTTGTGTGTGTCTGATCCCTCACTGGCAATTGAGTGCCAGAGTTAGAAGCTGGAGTGACGTTAGACGCCAGCTCCTCATCTGTTCCTGGCGTCTGAACGCCAGAACTATGCTTCTTTTGGGTGTTCAACGCCAGATCCTTGCTTGTTTCTGGCGTTGAACGCCAGTCCTGAGCATGGTCTGGGCGTTCAACGCCAGCCTTCCACCCAATTTCTGGCGTTTTAGCGCCAGAATTATTTTTTCCTGGGCTCTTACTGTCCTCAGGTGGATTTTGGGTGGTTTGCTCATTTCTTGGCTTCTTGCTGCCTTGAGGTGGGGTATTTAATGTCTTCCCACTTCTTAATTGAACTGCTTGGCATTCTTCTGTTATTTGTTTTGACAGCTGCTGCTTTGTTTGCTTTAATTGTACTTCCATGTTTATATTAGCCATCCTTGTCTCTTGTAGTTTATCCTTGAATTCAGCAGCTTGCTCTGCAGGACTGAGTTCAGCAGTTATTGTTTTAGCCTCTTCTTTCATGGAAGAGTCACTGCTTAGGTACAGATGCTGATTTCTAGCAACTGTATCAATGAGCTCTTGAGCTTCTTCAATTGTCTTTCTCATGTGGATAGATCCATGGTGCGAATAAATTGTGATTACACTTTAATTATGTAAAATTCATCGCTCTTTCTTTCCCCGGCAACGGCGCCAAAAACTTGGTGCGCAGAAATTGTGATTACACTGATTACACTTAAAATTCATCGCTCTTTCTTTCCCTGGTAATGGCTTGTGACTCAGCTTTGCTAAAGTCCCCAATTAGAGGTGTCCAGGGTTCTTAAGCACACTCTTTTTCTTTTTTTTTGCTTTGGATTTTGACTTTAACCGCTCAGTCTCAAGTTTTCACTTGACACCTACACGCCGCAAGCACATGGTTAGGGACAGCTTGGTTTAGCCGCTTAGACCAGGATTTTATTCCTTTAGGCCCTCCTATCCACTGATGCTCAAAGCCTTGGATCCTTTTTATTATCCCTTGCCTTTTGGTTTTAAGAGCTATTGGCTTTTTGCTCTTGCCTTTTGGTTTAAAGAGCTTTTGGCTTTTTCTGCTTACTTTTTTTTTGCAAGCTTTGTTCTTCACTGCTTTTTCTTCCTTGGGAATGAACCTTGCAGCTTTGTAGTTTGTAATGTCTGCAAACCATGGTGTTTCCTGAATGGCAAACAAAAGCTCATCAGGAAAGGTCTCAGAGATTTCAAGAGAGGGGAATGACGTCCCTTCTATTGGCTCTATCCGGGACAGATGGTCAGCCACTTGGTTCTCTATCCCTTTTCTGTCTCTTATTTCTATATCAAACTCTTATAGAAGAAACACCCATCATATGAGTCTGGGTTTTGAATCCTGCTTTGTGAGTAGATATTTAAGAGCAGCATGATCTGTGTACACAATCACTTTTGATCCTACTAAGTATGATCTAAACTTGTCAATGGCATAAACCACTGCAAGCAATTCTTTTTCTGTGGTTGTGTAATTTTT
>NC_029788.2:95430592-95431804 GCF_000816755.2 Arachis ipaensis
CACCCTGTCACGGCACGGCTATTCATCTGTCGGTTCTCGATCATACTGGAATAGGATTTACTATCCTTTTGCGTCTGTCACTACGCCCAGCAATCGTGAGTTTGAAGCTCATCACAGTCATTCAATCATTGAATCCTACTCAGAATACCACAGACAAGGTTTAGACTTTCCGGATTCTCTTGAATGCCGCCATCATTCTAGCTTACACCACGAAGATTCTGATTAAGAGATCTAAGAGATACTCATTCAGTCGAAGGTACGGCATGGCTAATCGTCTGGAGGCATCACCCTTGTCAATGGTTACATCCTATCCTCTCAGTGAACATGGTCAACGCACCCTGTCACGGCACGGCTATTCATCTGTCGGTTCTCGATCATACTGGAATAGGATTTACTATCCTTTTGCGTCTGTCACTACGCCCAGCAATCGTGAGTTTGAAGCTCATCACAGTCATTCAATCATTGAATCCTACTCAGAATACCACAGACAAGGTTTAGACTTTCCGGATTCTCTTGAATGCCGCCATCATTCTAGCTTACACCACGAAGATTCTGATTAAGAGATCTAAGAGATACTCATTCAGTCGAAGGTAGAACAGAAGTGGTTGTCAGGCACGCGTTCATAGGGAACGATGATGATTGTCACGTTCATCACATTTAGGTTGAAGAGCGAATGAATATCTTAGAAGCGAAATAAGATGAATTGAATAGAAAACAGTAGTACTTTGCATTAATCTTTGAGGAACAGCAGAGCTCCACACCTTAATCTATGGAGTGTAGAAACTCTACCGTTTGAAAATACATAAGTGAAGGTCCAGGCATGGCCGAGATGGCCAGCCCCTAAAACGTGATCAAAGAATCTTAAGATAATCAAAAGATGTTTAAAAGACTAGTAAAATGTCCTATTTATAATAAACTAGCTACTAGGGTTTACAGAAGTAAGTAATTGATGCATAAATCCACTTCCGGGGCCCACTTGGTGTGTGCTTGGGATGAGCTTTGAGTGTTGCACGTGTAGAGGTCCTCCTTGGAGTTGAACGCCAGCTTTTGTGCCAGTCTGGGCGTTCAACTCTGGTTTTGGATCCTTCTCTGGCGCTGGACGCCAGATTTGGGCAGAAGACTGGCGTTGAACGCCAGTTTACGTCGTCAATTCTTGGCCAAAGTATGGACTATTATATATTGCTGGAAAGCCCTGGATGTCTACTTTCCAAC
>NC_029788.2:95439942-95440129 GCF_000816755.2 Arachis ipaensis
CAGTTTGGGCGTTCAACTCTGGTTTTGGATCCTTTTCTGGCGCTGGACGCCAGAATTGGGCAGAGAGCTGGCGTTGAACGCCAGTTTGAGTCGTCTATCTTTGGTTAAAGTATGGACTATTATATATTGCTGGAAAGCCCTAGATGTCTACTTTCCAACGCAATTGGAAGCGCGCCATTTCGAGTTC
>NC_029788.2:95443055-95444006 GCF_000816755.2 Arachis ipaensis
AAGCTCCTTATTGACCACTGGACGTCCCAGGAGGTCTTCCTCCTTGGGATTCACGTCCTCTCCTTCCCTTATAGGTTCGGCCATGGTGCTTATGTCAATGGCCTTGCACTCTCCTTTTGGATTCTCTTCTGTATTGCTTGGGAGAGTGCTAGGAGGGATTTTAGTGATCGTTTTACTCAGCTGGCCCACTTGTGCTTCCAAATTTCTAATGGAAGACCTTGTTTCATTCATGAAACTTACAGTGGCCTTAGATAGATCAAAGACTAAGTTTGCTAAATTAGAAGTATTTTGTTCAGAGTTCTCTGTCTTTTGCTGAGTGGATGATGGAAAAGATTTATTATTGTTAAACCTGTTTCTTCCACCATTATTAAAGCCTTGTTGAGGCCTTTAATCCTTCCATGAGAGATTTGGATGATTTCTCCATGATGGATTATAGGTGTTTCCATAAGGTTCACCTAAGTAATTCACCTCTGCTATTGCAGGGTTCTCAGGATCATAAGCTTCTTCTGCATAAGAAGCTTCTTGAGTACTGTTGGATGCGGCTTGCATTCCATTCAGACTCTGAGAAATCATATTGACTTGCTGAGTCAATATTTTGTTCTGAGCCAATATGGCATTCAGAGTATCAACTTCAAGAACTCCCTTCTTCATAGGCGTCCCGTTACTCACAGGATTCCTCTCAGAAGTGTACATGAACTGGTTATTAGCAACCATGTCAATAAGTTCTTGAGCTTCTGCAGGCGTTTTCTTTAGGTGAATAGATCCACCTGCAGAGGTATCCAATGACATCTTTGATAGCTCAGATAAACCATCATAGAATATATCCAGGATGGTCCATTCTGAAAGCATGTTAGAAGGACACTTTTTGGTCAGCTGCTTGTATCTTTCCCAAGCTTCATAGAGGGATTCACCATCTTTTTGTTTGAAGGTTTGAACATCCACTCTAAGCTT